>NW_004955421.1:22727613-22737778 GCF_000276665.1 Chinchilla lanigera | reverse complement strand
TGCGCTTGCCAGGCAGGCGCTTTGCCGCTGAGCTAAATCCCCAGCCCTGCTATTTTCCAAGTAACCAATAAAGAAACGTTTGTGGAGCTCAAAGGACAATATATGCAAAAATACAAGATAAACTGAGGCTGGAACGCAAATATGGACTGCTGAGAGTCCCGAGAAAAAATTTACCTCAATTAATGTCAAATGAACTATTCACGAAATTGAATACAGAAAGTGAGCATGGGATTACTACACGCTGAAAACGTGGTGTTCATGTCTAGGCCTTACTTCTTTTTCTCCTCTCCCGCTCATAATCTTCATCTTCATCAGAATCTGGATCTGGTCGCCTTGAAAACCCACTAGCTTCATGTCTGTCTTTACGCCTCCTGTAACAACAAAGGAAATGAATGTTCATCAGAGATGAATTAATTTAGAGATAAGAAACTGAGATGCCATCTTGATTTCCTCTTGGCTAGAAAAAATAAAAATCCTTTCACAATACACTATTCATTTGTGTCTATGTGTGTATGGTAGGGAGTAGACACAACTGATTAAAGACTTAAAGTGGAAAAAGTATGAAAAGTGACAAAACCTCAAAAGAAACTGAATAAATATAGTGAGTTATAATACTGTAACTCACAAGAGAAAAGTTTTCTTGATATTTAACTTAAATTCTCTAGGATAAACACTCATGAAATGATTCAGCAAGTGAAAAACAGTACATTTAATGCATATTAACTCTTTCAAGAGTAACATTTAAGTATTTTAAGTAGTCGTGATATTAGCAGTCATAACATAGGAAAAACCCGTCAACGTCAGGTTTCTAAGGTTTTTTTTAAAGAACTCACCCTAAATTTATACTTTACATCTTCAGAATCTGTAAAGTAATTTGGTGAAGTTGCTGTCATGGTGAGATGCCACATATATAAATTCTTAAAAATAACTCATTCTTTCTGTTGAACTTAGATCAACCATAAGGAACTTCAGCCCTGCAGATAGCAGCCCTGGATCAAGCTGTTCACTGATTAACACGGACTCTAATGAACATTTTCTACAAAATGTCCTCAAATACCAAGGAAGCCTTACTTTTCCCTTTCTTCTATTTCCTTCTGTCTCTCCAGCTCCCGCTGTCTCTGTCGTTCCTCTCTTTGGCGCTTCACTACTTTCTCATAGTCATTAGGAAACATAGGATCGTATTCGTCAGCTAAAGGAATAAGAACTTCTCCTGCCGAAAACCCACTGGGAACAGGGTCCTGAGGACGAGAAAAACATCGAAGTCGTATCATCTTCATGTCTCAAGTTTACTTATAGGATTACAGTCAAACAATGAAATAAAGGAGATCTTGAAGTTCAACTACTCTTCTCTCCCCATTTTATAAATGAGGGAACACATGGCTAAGGAGGCCACACACGCCAAGTGGCAGAACCCTGACAGAGAATTTCACCTCTTGGTTTATGACTATTTTTATAACACCTCATGGCATTCACCTGGAACTCCTACATAAGACACCATTAAAATGTAAGGCACTACCACTTTGAAGTGAAAAAGCACTAAGTAACTTAAAAAATTATGAACACCTAGGACAAGGGAAAGGAGAAAAGAAAGAAGGGAAAAGAAAAAAAAAAATATATGAAAACTAACGTAATTATACTACTAATTAATTTCTTTTAGTCCATTGAAAAGATCAGTTTGTGCTTATATAGGTTGATTAATTTTGCAGGCCTACATCTTTTTTTTTTTTTTTGTCTTTTTGTCTTTTCTTCTGGTACCAGGAATCAAACTCATGACCTTGCGCTTGCCAGGCAGGCGCTTTGCCACTGAGCTAAATCCCCAGCCCCATGGCCTACATCTTGTAATCTGAGCAACTTCTTAGAAGACAACAATATGCAATACATTAACCAATGTTAATTTATTATCCTGTTTTGAAACTCTGTACCATTGTTTTTATTTCTATCTTTCTCTTTAAAATGAAAAAAGAAAATTATGAACAACAAAATCAGGGCTGGGGATTTAGCTCAGCGGCACAGTGCCTGCCTGGCAAGCGCAAGGTCGTGAGTTCAATTCTTGGTACAGGAAAAAAAACCAAAAAAACCAACAAAATCATCCTTATAGTCATTATTTAGGAGTCATTTTAGATTCTGACTACACAGATATAACCACGTATTATAATTTTAGAACACATTCTCTTTGGTTTCTCTAAATCTGGAATACACACTTGTTCTCTGTAGGCTGCATTTCAGGTACTGAATTCACATAGGGAGCTATAATTCCCTTTCCACCAGTTTTCTAAAAGGTCTACTAAGATCAAGATCAGTAACATTTTGCATTTTCCCTAGAAACTTGGAATATTCTTTGAGAGGAAAAACACAAAACAAAAACCCACAACAAAGGTAACCTTGACAAAGAAATTAGAAAAACAAAGAGGAAGCATAAAACTCATACATGCACACAAGATAATATAGTGATTCCATTAAGATGATTATACAATCCCGTATTTTTTGACACAGATGGACAGTAACAATATATTAAATGAAAAAAGCGAGTTAGTGAACAGAAAGTAGAGGAGTCATGTAACAGAAAGTTCTTCCAAAATAAAGTTTTAATTTTTGGAGGGTAGGACTGAAAAGTTTTATACATCACTAGTTTCTGACTTTTCTATAAAAACTATTTTAAATAGATAAATGTTTTGCTATTGTAAGACAAAAGTAAAATTAAGTCAGAAATAACTGACTGTATTTCCAAGAGTTTACCAAGGGGAGGACCTGTTAAGTGTGACACACACATAAAATAAGCTGTATAGAAAGCAGGAAAATGTTATCGAGATCAAAGGCAAGTATGAGGCTTACCTTCAGGCCCGCTGCAACATGCGGTGGTGTGTCCACAATCTGCCTGTCGTCTGCAGAGCCACCTCGCTTTAAGTCAATGACTGGAGCAAGGACAGTACTTTGTTTTGTCCTTTGGCTCTAAATCAAAAACAAAGAAAGTGTGCCAAGTTTTAAGCTGAAATTCATTAGGTATGGTGGTGCACACCTGTAAGCCCAGCACTCAGGAGGCTGAGGTAGGAGGACTGCTGTGAGGTTGAGGCCAGCTTAGGCTACAAAGTGAGTTCAAATCCAGCCTGAACTGCAGAGCAAAATACCTCAAAAAAGACAAAAACAGTAACAAAAAAAACCCCAAAACACCCAAACACCCAGCCTTTTAATCCAACTATCGCTATATTCATACACTCTTTAATTTAGTCCTTTTATTTTTTGGTTTTGGTACCAGAAATCCAACTTAGAACCTTGTGCTTGCCAGGCAGGCACTGCATCACTGAACTATATCTCCCGCCCTCTTTCAGTCTTTTTAAAAACCACCTATTTGTCTGAAAGATTGGTCACTTTTATTTAAATTTACATGTGAGATAATATATCAAAAAAGCTCTACATTGGGTTTCCCCTTTGATTATGGGAGGGCTAACTGGCAGCATGTTGCACTGTAACTTATGTGCAAAGCAAAAAGATTTTAAATATTTAAAACAAAAATAAATTCTGCCTCTTTTAGAAAGATAAAAACAAAAACAAAAAAAACTCATCAACAGAACACTCTTACACACAAATTTTAAAACAATGCTGCTTTAAATGTGGGTATCCTAAGCCGATAAAGACCTATAATAACTGAACAACTAAATGTAAGCACTTCAAGGTACCTACTGATATAATAATGGGGAAAAATTAGAACTTAACTGTTTACCATAGAAAACTTCAAACAGAACATTAAAGAGAACAGATGAATAAATTCTTAAGTCTGTAGCACCTAATTTCAAGAATTATCAACTCAACGTCAATTTTGTTTCCTGAATAGCCCTACCTCATCTGGCCAAGACTGGATTATTTTGAAATAAATCTCAGGAAATCATTATATCAGTAAATATTTCGATGAGTACCTTCAAAGCTGTTTTCTCAACCTTTCCTCACTTCCTCTACCAAAGAGCCTTTTAATACAAACCTTCCATATGACACACTAAAAATAATTCACTGAAAAGAATACACTAAAGATAACATTGTATATCTCCTTATGTACCATATTTATGTGTGCTTTATAGCAATAAAAAAACAAGATCCTATCATCCCTTAAAGACCAATATCAGCGCTATTAGGACCTAGCCTCCAGTAAGGATGCATGGTCTATCTAAACTACAAGGACTCTAAAACAATGAGCAAAGTATAGTACTATTTCCATTCCTAGAAATATTGCACAATGACATTTCAGTAGTAAATATCCAGGCAAAAACTGTTTTATTTTGTTCTGGATGCGAGGCAAAGGCTCTATCACTGACCTATACACCCAGTTGAAGAACTATGTTTTTAGTATTTACATAAATGATTCCAAAGATGTTCTCAGTGCCCAACACGTATACAACAGGAACAAAAGCAATTCCTACCTAGACTATATATGCCTAACACACTGACAACCAATCTAAGGCATCAATAATGCATACATAGGCAAGTTGTTCTGTGGAGCTTCTTCTAAACCATCTGCAAGAAACAAGCAGAGGCTACTTAAATATACACACTCTGGGAGCCCCAACCTAGAACCAAAATTCACCAGAATGACCATGGCTATAAACTCAGCATTTTTAAATAAGTTCTCCATCTATCTGTGACATTCTGAAGTTTGAAAACTTGTCACTGCTAGAAGTGGAGAATATTGCTTTTCTTCATTCCATGAAAGATTTCTATTCCTAAGAACTAGGAAAAGCAATGATCTTAAACTTTTTTTCTTTTCCCCATATGAATGTGTAATATTATTCATCTGATGAAAAGGCAGAAAGGCAAGCTAAAACCAAACTATCTGTAAGACTAACAGGGAACTCGCTCTGCAGACTTCCGTGCTCACTCTGGGCTTGGCTTTACCTTTGCCTGAGTGAGAGCTGCCTTCTTCACCTGAAGCTGAGACTGCAGAAGCTTAAAGTTTTTGGACCAGCCTTCTGTTTTTGAGTCACTGGTTTCCACTCCCAGATCATCATATAGTGACATCTTCTTTTTGGTTTAATGCTGAAAGACAAGCAGAGTGGGGATTAAAGAAAGGGTTATACAGTAAGGACTGTGATCTTTTTGCATGTTAAAATAATCTAGTATTACAGAATTTTAGAGATGAGAGTTCCAGGACCCTTTAGCAACAGAGACCAAGTTTCCTCATCACCAATGTAGGGCTTTAATACATGAAGCTATATATTCATTTCTACATTTCTAGTTTTTGGCACAGAGAAAGCATTTAATAAATATTTATTAAAATAATAATAAAAAAACAGTTTTTCAACAGTAAAACTAAGGAATGGTCACAGGTTCCATTGTTTCTCAGCCTTTTGGCTAAGATCAAGTATGGGAATGGTCACAGGTTCCACTAAAAAGTTAAAAGCAGGCAAAAGATCTGCAGATGAATGGTGGTGATGGCTGCATAATGTGTATGTATACTTAACATTACAGAGCTGTGCACTTACAGTTAAAATATTAAATTTTATGTTATGTACACTTTATCACCCAAAAAAGTAAAAAACAAACCAAAAAGCAATTAGAGGTGGGGGTCTGAAGTAACACCAGTTAACACTAGTGCATCTCCCTAACCAGAAGAATCAGTTCTGACAGAAATGTATCCATAAATTTTAGGGTTAAAAATCAAGTAGTACAGAAGATTTCTACCATGGCACTTGTTACATTTCAGTGGTTATAATGGGAAGAATTAATGAATAAACTGGTTTCAGAAATATTTAAAATAGCTAAAATAAAAATACACACTTCTAAAGAAAATAGAATCACTGAACTTGCATAAAAAGAATTACATAAAAAGAAGCAAGGAAGTAATGGGAATAGTATTCTAGAAAAATCATATAAGTTGTCACTGAAAGTGCCAAGAGTTCTTCTATCAGAGAACTCAGTATTTACCAAAAATGCCACTGCTGAATTAATGAGGCTTTACAAGACTATATTTCTGATTTCATTCCTAAATTGAAGATAGCTTACTGACAATTTTTGATTTCCCTTGCTTTGCAAGCTGTAGGATATCAACATGCAGCAAAAGCATATCCATTTAAAATTTCAGGTTTCTCCCTCCAACCTTCAAATACTCTAAATTTATTAGAAACTGATGTCATCTCATCAGCATCTGCCTAGTTTTCTGTAATACAGAACTCGTCAAATCTCTGCACCACAGTAAATATAGAAGTGTGTTATTTTTCTCATTTTCACTGAACGTTAGGTTCACAGAACTGGATTAATCACAGTTACCTGCCCATACAAATATGGCCTGCTTTTCTTTAACTATTAAAACACTACAAATGCCTATGAATTCTCCATTCAAAACAGAGGAAAGGATATGGACAAGAAATCACACTTGATCATGTGGTTTCCCAACCTATTCATATAACAGGTGATCAAAATATATGGCGAATGTTTTAAAAAAGACACATTTCCACTAATCCACTTCAAAATACTCCTCCTCACTTCAAACAAACTTATCCTTCCATTCTTGCCACTTTCTAAAGCAGTTCTGCAAGTCTTCTTTCGTAAGTCTTTATGAGGTATGATCAGAAAGGCTCTGGTTAAGTGCCGTCCATCAGAAAGGCAGGTTCATAAAAACATCATTGTGTTCTCATCCACCTCACTCACTGGATCCAGCACTGTGATGTCTGGTTCTTCCCCAAATTCAAAATAACCAGTCAATGTTTTAAATTGATTGAGGACATGGAGGCAGCCGCAAAAGTACAACTACGGACACAAAAGAGGACTTCCAGAACTGCTTCTGAAAGTCACACAAATGATGACTGTGTTCAAACTCAGGGGAATAATTTGAGGAGAATTAATGCCAAAGTATCTTCTACGGTAATTTTTAAAAAACTTAAACATACATATTTTTCAATGACAACTTAATATGATTTTTCTAGAATACTGTTCCCATTACTTCCTTGCTTTCTTCTTTTTATGTAATTCTTTTTATGCAAGTTCAGTGATTCTATTTTTTTAGAAGTGTGTATTTCTATTTTAGCTATTTTAAATATTTCTGAAACCAGTTTATTCGTTAATTCTTCCCACTGTAATCACTGTAATGTGACAAATGCCAAGGCCCAGATTTAACCTAATTATGTTGCATTATTATAAACAACATGATACAATTATTTCATGAAGTCTGTTGGCAGGTTAAAGAAAAAGCAGCATTTAACATTTGGGCCAAGGAGAACGTGCTCTCCTGGCTTTTCCTCACAACAGCCTACTCAGCTTTCTGTACGTGTTCTTTTATCTTGCTTGTTTCTCTTCTCAGCCCAAGTGTCCTCTGCAGAGACAGTTTCTGCCCCTCTCTTCACTTTTACTTTCTCAAATAAACTTGGCCACTGCTATAAAAAAATAGATATCCCTAAGAATCAGGATCAAATATAAACAGCTGGTTTTTATAAATTCTTTAAAGTATTTGTTACTTAGTTCTTTTGCGGGGGGGGGGGCATCATCCCTTAATCAATCCATCTGTTATACCCGCTTTATTTTTAAAGCAATACAGCAAACATGATTCTATCAGAATTAAACACTGACTTTTCCAGATGTCCACCTAGGCTTGAAGGCATTTGAAGAGGTGCACTTGGCTGGAAAAAGAACATGAAAAAACCCCAAAAGGTTACCACCTACTTATTTTTTAAGTGTATCTTAGAAGCCTTTAGTGATTACTACCTCTGCATAAAAACTATCTATTCCCAGTTAGTATCCCCTTCACATATCTGGTATTAACAACACTTCCATGTTGTATTGCCTAGTGGTTCACATGTCTTTTATTACACCACAAGTCCCTGAAAGGCAGAGGATTCTTTCTTTGTCTTCACTTTTATACCTCTAGCTTATCACTATGTTTGGAACATTGTAAGCATCCTATAAAATGTCCTAAATGTAATAGCTAATGGATGAAAAATGTCAATGCTTCTACTTAAAACACATGACATGACGATAAAACAACTGTTGTACACTCTTAAATGTAACTTTAAACTGGATTTCTTTCCACTTGGTTTGTTTTAATTACCTTCCTGTTTTTCCCTACACATGAATTTTTCAGATCTCCTTCCAGCTGGAAACAGGCTAGTAAACTCTCAAATCTTTCATAATAGTAGGTAAGCAGGGCTGTTCTGTCGTACACCAAAGTCACCTGTGACTCTAGCGGACCCTGCAACACATCCCTGCAGATCCGCTTTTTAAGGACATGTATTATGGTAAGTGAAATTTGACATTAAGTGTGGTAAAAACTTAGATATCATAATTAATAAGAGAAAAATCGCCACTACTATAAAACCAATCAAGGTTTGAGTTCTGAATGCTTAAAGATGCGGGCCAGGCAAGAAATATTTTTATCATTAAATATATATCCAAGAGTAGTATGAAAAGGTGCCTCACTGAATCCTGACAAATATAACAAGTATACGCAGAACAGGACAGGAAATAGGAAGTGTAGCTCACTTTGATGTGCATAAAATATAAAATTATAATAGGCATTTGCCTCATGTTATGATTTACAATGACCAAAGAATTTAAAAAATTCTTACTATAGCTCCAACGCTGTAACCTTTGTCACAGTCTGACATTTCCAAGTACTCTCAGTCTATGTTATTAACAAACTATCCCAGGCAGGACTATCGCAAAGTCCACTAGACTCATGGGTAACTTGGGTGTATAAAAGAGCAGCTCTATTTATTGTTATGAAAAGTTTGAGGGATTGCCAAACTATGGTCATCTGTTTCCTGATGGACGATCTGAAAGATTCATGTGCAGGAAAAAATACACAGATAATTAATATACAATTATCTCAAAACTTTTCCTTAAAGGTGATCTTTGGTTCCAGAGAACTCCACATTTGCAACTGCTCTTCCTCATTAATGCTTCTTTTACAACTTGTTATATTTCTTTTTTTTTTTTTTGGTCCCGGGAGTCCAACTCAGGACCTTACGCCTACCAGGCAGGTGCTGTGCCTCTGAGTTATCTCCCCGACCCAACCTGATGTATTTGTACCTCACAATCTACTCTCTGTCCGAAACTGTAGAGCATGCAGCACACTGTTCAGCAAACGCTAATAAAACACACCATCAGTTCAGGGTACTACTAGTTTGTTACCTCATATCCCCTAAAACTTACTATATCCAAAATGCAGCCGTCTTATCCACTAAAAATGTGAGAAATGAGTTACACCCTTTAAAAAATCCACCTGTTGTAGGAGATTGTCCCTATCTACTCATCCATTTGAGTATACGCAGAATTTCGCCCTTATTTGGGAAATCCTATTCTCCATCCACGTTTAGTTCCAAGAGTGAGCACACACTTTCGACTAGATTTCACTGCTGACTTCTCTGCGTGTACTTTCATGAACTGACCGCCCACTTCTGGAAATACTCCCTCCTTCAATCTCTCCCTGCCTTACCTGCAGTTTCCACAACCTACCGCGGTTCTTTACTTCTGCTACTTCCCACCTCTGCAGGGAACTTTTTTCCCATCTTGCACTTCTAATAAAACACCTCCAAGCCTCTGAAAGTGCATCTCCTCCTCTCTGAGGCCATTTAGACCCCACTCTGGTCTCTCACATCACCCGAGGCCCGAGTTTTCGAGCCCGTTTCCTTAGAGACCAAACTCAAGGGGGAAAACGCAAACTCACTCAAACTGCAATCTTTACTGGTAACAGACTGCCCGGCCACCAGAGGCCCCGAAAGTGTTCGAGGACTGCCCGTGCGCGCCAAGTCACCGCTCCGAGCCGCAGGGGCTGAGCCGCGGCGGGGCGCGACTCTGCCCACCTGCTCAGGTGAGCCCCGCTTTCGAGAGACGCCAACATCTGCAAGCCCTGGCTCTGCGGCTCGGACAGGAAGACGCGCTCGCCCCCCTATACTCCCCGCGCCCCGGAGGGGCAGAGTGCGGGAGCCGGGGGGGCGCACCCCGGCGTACGGGGTCTGCAGACCGGGCAAGCGCGTCAGGGCGCACCGGCAGGAGCGGAGAGGCACGTCCGCCAGTTTCAAAGCGACACAGCGCGGACGGGAGGAAGAGGGCGAGGCGAGCGCCGCGGGACGCGGGGGTCCGTGCGGGACGCGGCGCCGTGGGGTCGGAAGTGAGCCCGGGGCTGAGACGCGGACAGGGCACGCGGGGAGAGGGCCCCCGGACAGGCAGAGGCCGCAGGCGGCCCGGG
>NW_004955421.1:22669605-22727428 GCF_000276665.1 Chinchilla lanigera | reverse complement strand
TGGGCCACGGCGGCGGCAGCGCGGAGCCCACCCGCACTCCGCTGAGAGCCCCGGACCACGGGAGCCAGCGGTGGCGCCCACGCTCCGCCGAGTCCGCAGGGCGCTCCGCCGCGCAGGGTGAGGGAGCGCGGGCCACCGGGAGAGCGCGTCTGCGCCTGCGCCTGCGCCTGCGCTTACTCCCGGAACGCCTGGCCGCTCTGCCTTGCTGCCCCGCCCTCGCCGCACTGCCGCCTGCCGGCTGGAGGACCGCACTGCACGCTCCCTTTCGCCGGGGTTCTCTCCTCCCACCAAGAGGTGTCGCGGTAGCGCCAGTTCGAAATTTTGGAAGCTTTGCGGAGCGTGGCAGTGACCCCAGGTGGTGAGAAGGAACTGTCTTCTCAAGGCGGCCTTTTCTGGCAGAGGGGAGGAGAATCGCGCCTAGACACTGATTCTCATTTGCGCAAAGCCGTTCTTTTATATGCCAAAAAGGTGGACATAGATCTTCGCAGGCGACGTTCTGCGAAAGAGTGGCCACGGGCATTCAGGTGAGTGTAAATCGAAGGAAATTAGGGTTACAGAAATGAATGCAAATAGTATAAAGCCTCACAGTTTTAGAGCTATGTAAATCTCCAAAGTTAGGAGGGGAAGAGAAAATGAGATTTCTCAGGAAGATGATTTTTTACATGTGTAGGTGCTAGTCTTGTAAAAAACTGAAAATAAAATTGTGGAGATTTACGTGGACATCTTAGTACAATGGAGCACACCAAGATAATCAGATATAATTTGGTTGATTAGGAAAAGGGAGGGGAAGTGGGAAAAGAAAGGAATACAGTAGGGTGGCAGTAGACAATCTAAAGAAAGAAGATTAAGGACACCATGTGATGGTATAATTATAATAGCAACCCAGAACAAAAATGCAAACCTTTCTGACGATCAAGAAATCTACATGTACAACTACCACAGAACAAAACAACACAGTGAAACTTTTGAAAAAGTTATATTAAAAAAAGCAAAACAAAACTAGGACTAAAAATCTCTCATGAACAAATGTAAATGACCTAAGGTTACCTAAAAAAAATATAATCTCAGGTTGGAGCTCAAACCAAAACACAACCCTCTGTGATATATAGGAAACTGCTTGAGTAAAGTGATTTAAAAGTTTGAAAATACGAGACTAGAAAAGATGTACAAGCTTATGCCACATAAATATAAAGATATCAGGGATTAGAAACGCAAGTTTGGTTAAAAGCCACAATTCACAATGAAGAAAAAATGAGACGATCTGTATGGCAAATAACATAATCACGCTACTTACAGCAATAAATATACAGATGAATAAATAGAAGTAACTGGTATAAGCCTTGCCAGATTAAAGGCACAAAAAAGTAAATAAGGACTTAGATCATCTGAAAATGTAATTAATGTAGATCTAAGATATCAAGCACTGTGCCCCGAAAAACAGATTACATCTTTTTAAGTGTCCATGGAATGTTTGCAAAAATGTGCCACATTTTAGGTCACAGAGGAAAATCTTAATATGTCCTAAGAAGGAGAATCTTCTCAATAATATTATCTGAAGTCGGAGGCCGAAGTGAGGGGTGGAGGGCAGAGGCCTTTTGCGGCAGGACCCCGGTCGGTCCGGTCCTCCCCATGAGGCCGCAGCAGGCGCCGGGGTCCGGGAAGGTGATCATTCAGCGAGACCACAGCAGTGGCACAGGAGGCCAGTTCCATACCAAGCTCCCCGCGGAGCTAGAGAAGCGGATCAATAGGCAGCAATTCGAAGAAACTGAGAACTGTAAAGAACCTTCATGCGGAAGCAGAGCAGCTCGGGGGCCAGTCCCGTCTCGAAGGCTGTCTGGCAGGTTTCACAGCGTACACTGTCTTCTTACCCATTATGAGAAGGTTCTGGAGAAAGTCTCCTCTGTATTTCTATCTGAGGCCGGAGCCACGGTGCCATTTACTCCAAGGACTAACCTTCTAAAACTTCGTACCTCGGGTGACCTCGAGTCGCTCAACATCTCACTTTGATGAGTTTCTGAGAAAACACAATGAAGCATTTCACTTTTTCAATTCACAGCCATTCGGTAGAATGTGCGGTTGGTCACCGAGTGCACTTTTCTTTCTTACCTGCCACCAGTACCACTTTATTTCTCGGCCAGTTTCCCAGGTGGCTCTCGACTTCAACAAGTCCTGTCTTAGCCAGTGTTCGGTCTGATTCCCCCAAGTTAATAAAAAGCTGTCTTCCAGGTGGAGTTAGGTATGTCCGTGGTTTTGCTAGTGCAGCTCCCAGATTTCAAACATCTGCCGTTTGGCTATGATTCAAATCCTAAGATTGATTTCTGCTCTTCAGTTTCTCAGGCTGAAGCTCATTGAAGAAAATAATGTATACTGTGATTTGTCTTAATATAGCAACTATTCCTAATTAAAGCAGCATTTAATGCAATTTCCAGTTAATTTCTTTGGAGACTTCTATATTATTGCATTACCTTGAATGTTGGGAAGATGTAGTGTGTGTTGTTTTTTCATTACACAAATAAGTAAGCGCAATAAAGTGGATGCCAAACCATCAAACACATAAATGTCTTTACTGTGTCCCTGAGCGTGTAATAAGAAAATGTAATACATATTGTACTTAAAGTTTTGTTGTAACTGTAACTTAGGAGGGAAAAATTTGATAGGAATAATACTGTATATTGCTAATGTTTAACCCTACTGGCAAACATTATTCATAGACTCTTCATATACAGTATTTAGCACACAGAAATCCCATGATCGGTTAAAGTCAAGTGACTTACACGTTAAACCCTCAGTCGGCATCTGGATTTCTAGCACCTTTTGTCTGTATGTTGTTAGCATTGAGTTTCTGATGTCCTTCATTCTTTTGGGGGTTTGAGAGCACTGTATTTGCGAGAAAGTTAAGAAATATGTTAGGAAAGAATGAAGCAGTTAAAAGTTTTATTTTCAGAAGTATTGTAGGTGCGAATACTGGATTTAACCTTCGGGTTTAATTTCTTTTCTGGATCTGGTTGTTATTCAGTAAATCCCATAGGTCTGTGTAATATTTCAGTTGTTTAAAACTCCTTTATTACTTTATAGTCTGTCACAGCATGTCTGTCTGCCTTTTAAACCCATTGCAATGACTTTGCTGAAATATTAACACGTTAGTAAAACTTTTCTTTCAAAAATTTGAATTAAATTAAGAATTAATGACAAAAGAAGAACTAAAACACTCCTATTCCTTGGAAATTTTTAAATGCTTAGTGAAATTTGAATCAAGAAAGAAAACAAAGCGAAACTAGCATAGCACCTATAAAAGTATGAAAATGACATATTAGAACCCATAGGACTTAGCTCAAACAGTACAGGAGGAAAATTCATGGTTTAAAATTTTTGTTTTACTTTAAAAGTTAGAATAAATTAAAAGAACTAAACACCTGTGCAAGAAGTTAGAAGTAAAACAAAATAAAAATTGAAAAAAGCAGAAGGAAAAAAACCAGACAATAGTGTGTAAACAGAATAAGCATGAGGAGCAGACAGAAGGTGTCTGCGCTGGGTCTTCCCCCACCCCCTTATCAAAGCACAGGTGGGTGTGTGGAGCCCTGCTACCGAGATGCAGAACTTTTTACACTTCCTCCTAGTTGAATCTGCTGTCTACCAACTTTCCATAAACAGCTCCGTACCTTCACTTTGCAGCCCGCTTACCAGTTTCCTCCTTGATGGCTGGTGTTTTGTGCGATGGTTTGTGAATTATTCAGTCACACAGTCAGGCAACTTTTTGGTTTGTAGACAACAGATGCAATCATGTCCAATGTTTGGGAATTTTCTAGTTTAATTATCAAGAGAAAAATCTTATTTCCCTCTTCTTCTACTACACAATAAGTATCAGTCTTGCCCCCATTTCCTGCCCAAAGTAATGACTATTACCTTTATTTTTATAAACCAAGAATTTGGGCTTCAGCATAATGAATACAACCCAGCCATGCAGCCATTATGCACCGCAAACAAAATGGTAGAGTTTGGAAAGGCCAGGACAAGAGGCCTGTCCAGCTGAAGCTGGACAGCAAACATACAAAGCAACCCCTAAATAAACAAGTCTTAATGATTTTCCCCAACAATGCTCAGCAGCCAGGGGAGGATGGCAGAAAAGAAACGGTGGGATTAATCAAGAACTAGAAATGTCAGGGCAGGTGTTCCAAAGGAAAGAAGGCAAAGTGAGTGTCTGGGCTGGCCAGAGAAGGTCTGCGTGACATGCCCCCACACGCGAAATGGACAGCAGCTGGAACCGGCCTCGAAGGGGAAAAAACAAAGAGGGAGTCTCCCTGGCAGGAAAACAAGTTAGTTGAGATAACAATTTAGTTAAAATTGTAATTTGATCAAAACTGAGTATTTCCAAGGACTCTGTGCATACATTTGACATACCAGGGAGGATGATTGTTTCCTCTTATAAATTTCTAAATAGTTTTGTCCATTTTTTAGAATTATATTTTCAAGTTTTACAAATTACATTCTTTTTTGAGTCATTGTGTAGTTATAACCACTCCATAATGTTTATGGTAGCAAACATTTAGAATCAAAGTAACCAACATTAAAAATAAATGAAATGTGTTTACATTGGGAGACAAATGATTTATATGAGATGATTCCTTTTCTGTTTTAAAAATACGTAAGTATACGCAGAGAAAGGATCTAAAAGATATTCTCCAAAATGGTTTTTCTCTAGGCAGATAAAATTATAAGGATTCTTTGTTAATTTTTTTGCCTGTGTGTATTTTTTTATTTCCCAGTAACGTGCTTCCATTACTTCCATAATAAAAGGAATTAAACAAATTATCAACCTATAAGATATGTAGAACTTTCTGAAGCTTTAAAAAATTTTAATTCATCACCTACCAATTGGTGTTTGTTCTGCTTATTTGACAAGATTTTCATAATTTTTAAAATTGCATTGATAGGCTGAAAACTAATCTTTTCAACAGAAAATTTGCTTTTCTGGCTTCCATGTGCTTTATGGCTTTCATGTGACTATTTTCAAAATGCCAAGTTTATATATGCATACACCTCAGACAGTCAATAAAATGATGATGTGCCTTTATCCCACTCTTCCAGCAGTAACACCAGGCCCTTGCCCTGTGAATGATGTTCCTTTGGGGGACTCCTATCCTTTCCGTTGAGTCCTGTTATGGTTTGTGTCTGGATGTCCCCTTAAAGCCTCATGCAATCATGGGGCCGGCTTTTAGAGTTTGCAATTGATCCATGATCCAATGTTGGGATTATGGGTGTGAGTGCCACACCTGCCCTGGGGCAGGTAGTTTGTATATGTAAGAGAGAGAAAGAGCCTTGCTCTTCTAGCTGCTACTCCTCCATTTCATTCTTGTTGCTTCTGCTATCTTCTGCCACCTTGAACTGTTGCCCTCTGCCATGTGCCACCCTGCCTTGGAGCCAGCCAAGTATGGACTGAAACCTCCACAAACTGTGAGCTAAATAAATCTTTCCTCCTTAATTTTGGGTGTCAAGTATTTTGTCTCAGCAAAGAGAAAAAAGTAACCAAGACAAGTCCTTTAATGCATCCCCAGTGTGCGTGACAGAAGAAGCCTACTCCAGCACTTTGATCAGGAGTACAGCTTTGAGTGGCAACCTTCATGTGGTCCTCAATGTGTGATCAGGTTATCAAAGCCAGATCATTGGCTTACGTGGCATGATCGGGAAATGAGTTTATCTGTGATCTGAGGGTTTCGAGGGATTAGTAACCCTTTCAAGTTACACGTTCTCTGCCTATGTAGCAAAAGTGTTACAAAAAGTAGTGACACAGATCAGCACAGAGGTAAAACATTCTGAAGATGGTAGGGGTGAACTACAGCCCACTGTGTGCTATAGATCTGAACACCAGTCACCTTACTTATTCCTAATTACTTAATGAAACTGGTGTCACGCCAGTTTTTTAGGAAACTGAAGCTCAGAAAGATTAGAGAAGTCCCTGAAGTTACCCTACTAGTAAATTTCTGAACTGTGATAGAGCTCATATCTGTCTGGCTGAAGTTAGTGTGCTTATTAGTATACTAAACTCCTCATGAACAGGTGATTTAACTAAGCCACAGGACATCCATGCCCACACCAGGCATCTTTCTGACAATGAACAATATATACTCTACAGTCTCATTGGAGATTTCCTGTTTTCCCATTTATCAGGGACTGTCTATACACTAGACACTAGAATGAGTGATTTATATATTTTATCAATTTCTGTCTCCTAAAAACTGCATATGCTGTTATATCTCCATTAACAAACAAAAAATTGGAACTTAGTGAAGTTATTTTTTTTTGCCCAGTGTCATAAATACCTGAACCCAGAGCTCCTGAAAGCCAAAACCCATTCTCTTAACTTCTACTCTTTACACCTGCCAACTGAGCATGGGTATATTGGTCAGTTTTCCATTACTGTAACAAACATCTGAGATAATAAGGTTATAAAGAGAAAAAGTTTATTTTAGTGTTTTGGAGGTTTTAGTCCCTGACTCCATTATTTTGGGCCAGTGGCAGGGCAGTACATCATGGTGGTAGAAGCTGTCAAAGGAGGCCTGTTACTTCATGGCTAGAGAGGAAAAAAGAAAGAGACCAGCCTTTCACAATCTCATCTGATTGGATGGCCCAAGAACCCAAAGTCTCCCACTACACCCCACTTCTTAAGGTTTGCACAATCTGCAACAGCACCGTGCTGAAAGTAAACCTTTAATAGCATAGGTCTTTTGGGTGATTTAAGATCTAAACTATAGCAATGGAGAATGACTAAACTCACTGTAATATATCATCACCACATAGTTAGACATATTTGTAAACATATTTACAAGTTCAGGATGCATTTTTATTTTTAACATTTCTCTATGACTTAAAAATTTGAAATGATTCCTTAGATTTGCTTCAATTCCACCTTGGGATTTTGGGGTCAAGTTTCTTAGTGACTCATCCTAGATCAGTATTGCAGACCAGTAAGTAAAAACTTGAGTTGGCTTTAATTTTCACAGCCAGGGCTTTGCAAGTCCTCCCATTCTGAGAGGGAACACTAGGGTTGGCATTGCTGCTTCTCTTCTCAGATGTCACCTGAAGCCACAGAAACCATGAGAAACAGAAGTGCAAACTCGAGCTTTAACCAGAATACTTCTGGAGCCCTGGAGTATGGGAAAGGGCTGCCATATGCAAAGAACAAAACAAGACAGCTGAACATTTCAGGCTCCAGAAAAAAAATACAGCTCTGCAGAGTAAGAGGCTTACATCCCGGAGCAAGGCCAGCCATCCCTTGTTTGAACCAGTAGAAATGGTATGTGCTCCTTGGCTGCAGTTAGTATATAAGAGAAGCAGGAAAGGTACAGTGGGTGAGGAAACACACTTTTGCAGGAAGAGACAGGGGGTGGATATATGGGCTCAGGCACAAGCAGGCCCAGAGCACACCAGCAGGCAAGCTATAGCAAGCTATCTGAGACCTCACACTCAGCTCTCACCTCTAGGCATGTAAGGATCTGTTATATCCAGCTCAGAAGAGGAAAATGTCTGAGCTTGCTTTAGAGAAGCGAGTTCATTACCAGAAGAAGTTGTGGGGCTGGGGATGTAGCTCAGTGGCACAGCGCCTGCCTGACAAGCTCAAGGTCCGGAGTTCGATTCCCAGTACCAAAACAAAAATAAATAAATAAACATGTGTAATTGGAAGAAGTTGCAAACAGACTGCAGACATACTACTGCTCCACTCAACACTGGCCTTAAAGGACAATGAGGGAAGAAAATTCTTCCAGTAGGCAGAACACTGAAAGGTGAACGTGATCACCTTTTTTGTATGGAAAGGAGACACGATCCAAGCTTAGGCTAGACCAGGGATGAGATCTGATTACCCCAGCAGGTAAGGCACCAGGACCAGCAAAGGTGATGGCGGAGCATGAGGGACATCTAGGACGGAGAGTGCAGGAGGAAGATGACGGGTGTCATTTGTGGATGTGAGACAGGATGCTGCAGCAAGAATCACTGATCCACCTTATGATCTTCTTCTTCTCAGTTTCTCTCTGAACAGGGTGCAATAAAAGTGGAAGGGCCGACTGGGACAGGTACACCCAACGAGTGCTGAGATGGACAGAAGAGAAGGCAGAGGAGGACTGCAGAGGAGGACTGGTCCCAGCTACCGGCAGCTATTAGAAAATATCCTTTAGAGGAAAGTTTGGTCTGGTTTGCCTCAGCTTCAGAACACTTATTCATCTGAGAGCATATCCTTTTAGGGTGGTCCAAAATGACTGACTACAGGGGCAATATAAAGGTTAGCCATGCTGGCCCCACTCACGGGGAATTTTGATGGACTGTGTGTGTTATGGATGTCCCTGAGGGCTTACTAGGGTTTTGTGTGGCAACACGGTCATTTGTATTCTGTCTGTCTGATTCTGACTCCTTCTTTTTCCTTCTCCTTTCACACATGTGGACCTCAGTTAGTGACCTGCAATACAAGTCTGTCTTCTTATCTGCCTCCTAACCTCTAACCTGCACTGAAGACCATGCTTACGATACACACGTACATATCCCCCAAATCTCAGGAGAAATACATATAAGAAACTAGTTTCTCTGGGAGAGAGAAATGGGTAGGTCAAGGACAGGGAATTAAGGCAGACTTATTTGTCTTTATTTTCCCTTTGGGATGTGTCAAATTTCTGAAGAATGTACAGGTATAAACCAGTTCAGAAATAAAAGTTAAAAAGTGAATTTGGCCTAAAGAATATTAGTATATCCTCTCGTTTTATCTATGACATAAGTTAGCTAGAAAGAAAAGCACTGAAGAAAGAAAAATAGCAGAGAAGGAGAAAAAAGAAACAAAAATAAAAACAAAGCAGAGAAAAAAAATTTGTTGAGAGTTGGAGCGTGTGGATCCCATGAAAACCTTTTCCTGGGGCCTTCTAATTTCCTCTCTCAGCTCCTGCTCTCTACTCTTAACAAGGACCTACTGCCAGCCATGAGAACCTTCTACCAAGCTGCCTCTTGCTCTCTTCTGATCGCCTTTGGTCTTTTCTTTCAGTGTCCAGACTCTACATATAATTCACCATTAGTTCAGTGAGCAACTATTTATTAAATACTTAGGCTGTGGTGGGACATATTCTGAGACAAAGCGGTGTAAACGTATGCCTGAATAATACAACCTCTATTAAGTGTTAACCAAGATTTTTCATTTTTTAAAAAAAGACAACTTCAAAGATAGAGGTATTGGAAATATTTAGAAGCTCGTAGAGTTGAAGGTTCTTGCCTTTGTACCATTCTGGTAAACAAGCTATAGATCTTTAAATTGTGCTTGGTCTCTCTCTCTCTCCCTCCCTCTCTCTCTCACACATGCACCCCTAAACTGACACTGCGTTACCGTTTGTAGACAGTGTGCACACACTCCATCGGCCCGGGATCTCATCAGCCTCAGCAGTCACACGTTCATACTGTGTGTACGACTTAGCTCTGGTCTGAATACAGACAGGGAACTTGAAAATGGACACGAGATTCACAGAGGGGCCTTTGGGTTGTGGAATCCCCAACTGCACCAGACGGGTGAGTGAAGTGGATATATCACAGCACACCAGCGTACATCCAGCCATGTTTTCGGGAATGGCTGCGAGCTGTGATTTTGCTTTTTTCACTCTAAAAAGAGGAGTTGGAGTGAAGATATAAGTGTAACTTTATGTTCATTTGTGAAACTGGCAAACACTGGGACCTTTGTAACCAATAATTTACTGCACTCCTCAAAACCTAAAGATCCACCACTGTGTGAGAATGCACCATTTCAAATCTTGAGCTACGTGCCATGAGCCGCATTTTACTTTTAGGCTGTACCCAGGCTTCCTTATAAAGAACAGGAAGTTAGGGGGTTAGAAGGGAGCCATTTGGAACCCAAGAAGTAGGGGTGGAGCCTTGGCCATCCAGTGGTCAAATAATCTGTAGCTGACTCTTACGCCATTGTCTGTGTCCATCCTCACCCAGCAACAAGCAAAAGCAAGCTCATGTTGGGTGGGTGAGACACAATCTCCCTCAGAGAGCTAAGTCTTGCTCCTTAGGGTCCCCTTCAGAAACTCCCCAGAGACAATGTATTTTCTCTTAGTTTTGCCTTCAACAGGCTGCCAAAAATCTATCAGATCTACGTTTTTAAAACTGATAATCATCTCAGCTCTGCTCCTCCTCTTCCACACGTACTGTCTTCATATGTTCCCACATTTTCCCAAACACAGCAATGGTTTTTAATTTCGCCTCCCTTTACATTGCTCTGCTAATTTTCATTTGAGATAGTAACTTGTTTCCAAGATTTAGGATTTTTGTGTACTGGCTACCAGCATAGAATTTAAAATCTTGTGCAAAAATGTCTTTTGTAAAAAAGATTTCATAAAATTATCTCTATGGTCACTCATCTACTGTATTATAAATTCAATTGTGGAATGTTGATTTATTTAAAGTTTTTATCATTCCACTTGGATGCATGGTGCAGTTTTAGTTCTTTTTCTGGTCTAACAATTCCAAATAACCATTTCCTGCAGTCCACTCTCAAATTTCAAAACATATAATCTTAAACCAAAGGATTATTCCTAACTGAGAGCTTAAGAGCGTGGACGCCAGATAAATGTATGACTAGGAAAATAATGGAGATGACCTGGGGCGGATAAAAAGCTTTTGCTTTTGTTTCCTCTGCCTCCACCTGCCACTGCATTTGAGGTAAGGTAGCAGCACCACAATGAACAGTACTTACTAACTGTACCCATCCCTGCCGTGCAAGACCACAGACCCCACAGAGGACGTCCTTATCAAAATATCTGTCGTCATGACCTTCACAGAAATATAAGGAGAAGCGCTGGTGAATTTTTTTACTTTTTCCCCTACGGTTATTTTTTGTTTTTCTCCTCTTCTTGCCTTCCTTTCATTTCCTTTTTATTACACACTTCCCCTTGAACAAGGGTAAATGTCATTTCTTACTGTTACAAAAATGTTGAAAATCAGAATTTTATTTATTTGTGTCTTTTAGGATTGTTGGTTTTTCCCTGCTCTGAAGAAAGACATTTTGCTTGTCTGGACCTGAATGTAATTCTGGAGAAGAAAGCAAATCTGAATACCTTCTTCATGAGCTTATCGGGGCAGCCCTTCTGTTCAAAGCCAGAAAGTGACTTGCCTGCCTACCTCTGTGCTTTCTGAAATCAAAGAAGGGGTGGAACTGAACAGCCACTGCACCATCACAGACTGTTAGGGCTGAAAAGAGCTGTAGGCCTCATCATCGTATGCAATGCTTAACTCTTCTGTTATACCCACAGTGTTGGATCTTCAGGATGTGCTGTGTTTTGTCTCCTATGAAGCTCATGTTGCAGTTTGATTGCCACCGTGGTGGGGTTGAGAGGCAGGACCTTTACGATGTGATCAGGCGCTTAGGAGGGATTAATACCTTTTTCATAAACTGGGTTTATACTCACAAAAGCGGATTGTTATGAAGCAAAGATGTCCCTCCTGCTTCATTTCTTCCACACATATCCACTTACTCTTCTGCTTTTTGTCATAAGCTGAAGCAGCACCAGGCCCTCACAGGACACCAAGTACATGCTAGTGTGATGCACTTGGATTTGCTGGCCTCCAGCCCCATGAGCCAAAGTAATCTCCACTCTTTATAAATCATCCTGTCTCAGGAAGTTTGTTATACCAATGGAAAATGGGCTAACAGGGCTCTAAAGAATTTCCTCTCTCTCCCTTTGGAGTTCTAAACTTCCTGAGAAAAGAAGGAGAAACACAAGGATTGAAGTATTAGCTTAAATAGTGGTAAAGGTAGTTTTCAGTACATAATGAATCTGAGGCTTAAAACCAACCCAAGGCTTGCGAACTATGTGGGGAGAGTTCAGTGTGCAGAAGAGCTCTTTGCCCCTGTGGAGAGATTTGTTTGCCTTAAATCCTCTTAGAGCAGAAAGCCTAAGACAGCCCTTCACACACTCCCCTTATTGAGGGCAGAAACATAGGTCAGTCCCCTCTAGACTTGTCAACCCACCAATTACACTTTCTTCTTGGGGGAAGAGGGGGTGGATGGTAACAGTTTTCACTCAACACTTTCAGCTGCCAGAAATTCACTATCTAGAAGCTATCCTTACTCGGACAACTGTGACTTCTAGAATATTCCTTATGTGGAACTGAAGTCCTATTGTTGCAACTTCTGCCCAGGACTTTTCTATCTTGGGAGTTTTTTGGAGTGAGACTAACATCAACATAACAGCTCTTTAAAAAAATAGATATGACTTTAACAGCTGCAATAGCCCATCTACTCTCAATTGAATATCTTTAGCTGATTTAAGCAGTTTTGACTTCACTTACCATTCCAGTCTGCATATCAGAAAAATGTTTAAAAAATCATATTCATGCATAAGGAGCAGCAAATAATGAAAGGTCTCTAAATAAAATAAGAAATAGAAAAAAACTAAATATGATAAGTAATGCTAAAAATAATGATGTTATGCTGAATGAAGCAATAGAGCATTTCATTAAAATTCATGATTACAGATGCTCACTCTCATCACTGTCTTTAAATATTGTTTTGGAAAACTGTGCTAGGCAGTAAGACGGGCAAATGGAATGTATTGTGGCCTCAACATTGTATGAAACTTATTAGAAGCACGAATACTATGGCCCAACACATGCCAGACCCATGGAACAGCAGCTCTGGGGATGGGATGTATTCATCCGTGTTTTAAGCAGCTGTCTCCGTCACTATCCCGTCCCTGGGACGAAATACCTGACATGCACACTTGAAGGAGGAGGTGTTTACTTTGGATCATGCTTTCAGTCCATGGTCGTCCGGCTGCAAGGCAGAACAGCATAGTGTGAGGATGTGACAGAGAAAAAGGTGCTCAACCCATGGCCCTCAGAAAGCGGAGAGTAACGAGAAGACATGGGAACAAGCATACACTCTTCCTGCTCACACCCCCAGCAGGCCCACCACCCAACAGCACTCTGCTTCTGAACTCATCAGTGGAGGAATCCATGGATGAATCTACCATAACAGTAACCCTCTTGGCGATTTTCTTTTTTAGAAAAGTTCTGACTGTGTAGCCCAGTCTGTCCTTGAACTCATGACCCTCCTGCCTGAGCATCAGCCTCCTAAACTGGGGTTACAGGCGTGTGCCATCATACCCAGTTTCAATGCATTCGAAATTTTGAGAAACAAACTTCAAATGGTAAGTGTAAAGGGTAGATGTAGAAGATTATACCACTTGTCTTATTAAAAGTCTTTAGATAATAAAATTTCTAAAAGATATTCTTTTATCCAGAATATATTTAGCTTCTATGTTCTAAAATTTGTGTTAAGAATATGGTTTTTGTCTTCAGCCAAATGTTTTCTGACTGCTTCTGTTCACAGAATGATAAGTTTTTGTATAGCTGTGTATTTTCTTGATGTGCTTCCATATGCCTTCTCCTGCCCTCACAAGCCTGCTTCTTTGAACTGGGCATGCCGGTTCCTTATAATAATTTTAATTACCTCTCAGATGATCCTCTTGCAGCTGTTTTTGCATTCCTCACCCAGACCCAACCAGGACAGAAAGAGGAGGAGCATTTTCTTGCTTTAAAAAATATTTGAACTCAAGAAAATGAAGTCATTGTCATACAAATCTGTCTAGTAGGGTGTAAGTGTGGCCCAAAAATGGGACAGGTACTTTATGTCCAAAGTGACACTTGCCTCGTCTTCACCATCATTATCAACCAGAAGGCACTTGTATCATTGGCATTTACTGGAAATATTTTTTTTGGAAATTTTTTTTATAAAGACCTACAGACTCACATAGAAAAATGCAGAACAAAATGGACTATAAGCAGCCTCATTCTTGACCCAATACTTCCCACTTCATCGGTTCAAAGAGCTAATGAAGTTTAGTTTATCTCAATAAGCATTTATTGAATAGTGACTCCAACTTAATTCCAGATCCTGTGATTTCAAAAAGTCATTCATGGAATGCCTTTGCTTTCTACCAATTTAGATTCATTCCAAATTTCCACTCTCTTGTTACAAGCTTCTCTTATATCAATATTACACTTTCTGGGCAGGTTACATGTGTGAGCATCTCATTTCTCCAAATATGAGATCTTGTATTTGTAAGGCTCCAATCAGACCTGATTCTCCCAGCCCCCAGCCCACTTGCCCGCAGAACACTACTCTCAGCAGGGAGCTCAGCTCAGAAGCCGGGAAAGCTGGGAAAGCACAGGATGTGGTAAAGAAGATAAGATAGGACAAGGAATTTTGCAGGCCCTGGGATATCTGGGGATATCTGGAGACATCCACAAATTTATTCTAGATCTTCAAGGACTTTGTCCACTGAGGTGCGAGATAGCCAGAGGATTTTGGCCACAGGTGTTTATGAAAGTCTTACCGCCTAGTGTCCCCGCCTTCTTTCCATCCCTATGAAGGGGGCACGCTTCTCTTTGTTCCCTACAGAAATGATTTTCACTTTCTGCCTGTCTGCACCCAGGCACAGTAAATTCCATGCTGTGTTGCCTTTCCACGGCCTGGTGGTCTCAGCTGGTCTCCCCCACCTACCTTTTGTGGGTTTTTTTTGTTTGTTTTTTGTTTTTTGTTTTTTTCCGGTACCAGGAATCGAACTCATGACGTTGCACTTGCCAGGCAGGCGCTGTGCCACTGAGCTAAATTCCCAGCCCCACCCTTTGTTTTACAATATTACACACTGTTGGGCTGGACAGAGGAAGAAGTGTATATAAATGAATAGGGAAATTAATAGAAAACAGGAACTGACTAAACCATCCTAACCAATAAGGTTCTGATGTTTGTATACATTTATGAATTTTGCAAGACTACTAATAGAGTACTCATGATTCGTTTGCATTTTCTCTACCTAAAATAAGGAAGCAGTTTTAAAGAGTATGCTTAAAAACAGTTGAGATGATAAAATTTCTATAAAAATTCATCATGTGTAGAGCCAAGAATTGTCGGGCATGGTGGCACACTGTTGTCCTCGCAGTCGTGGGGCTGCTGAGGGAGGATGGGAACAAGTTCAGGGCCAGCCTGGGCTACATACTGAGTTTGGGACCAGCCTCAACTTCATAGTGAGACCCTGTCGCAGAGACCCCCTGCAAAAAAAGAATTGTCGATAATGCCACATAATTTCATTCTTTCAATCCATCTTCTTTATTTTATGTTTTGGGCTAAGCTAACTCTCTTTTGCATACCTTTTCAACCCAGACTCACATTCTTTGCGAACTGCCCCCAACACACACACACACACACACACACACACACACACACACACACGTTCCTACAGCCATAATCACATTGGGACAAAGGTCTCTGGCACGGGTAACTACAAAAGGAACAGAGCCCTCCCTGAGGGAAATTCAGTTCACTTTTGCCTAGAGCCAGCCACATGTTCGCTGAGAATGTAAACTGACAAGCAGATTGGGAGTGAGTCCTGGGCAGACTCATCTAATGCTCATTCATTCAACTGACAGACCCAAAGCTGCTCTGACCCCATGACTGGAGGCCTAGTCTTTCAGCCTCTTTGGGTTCTTACATACTCCTGTACTCCTACATCCTTCCATAAATTCTCTCTCCCTCTCTCTCCCTCCCTCTGTCTCTTTCCCTCTCTCCCTCTCTCCTTTTCTCTCTCTCTCTTTCTCTCTGATTTTTGATAAATACAACTAAGCGCTAATTAGTTGTATTCAAACACTTTCATCTTTGAGGAGGTTTGTTTAGTGGTTCCTATTGTCTGAAAAATCTAACCACAGGCCCCCTTCCTCTCACCCTTAATCTCAAATCTGTTACCATCCAATCCATGCTTCTCAATCAAGACAATCTAAGAGTATCTGAGAATATTTTAAAACCCATTGATTCCCCAGCCACAGCCCACATAGGCTGAGTCTGAAACTCCAGACACAGAGCCTTGACATAAAAAGGACGTTTAGGTCCCCAGAGAATTCTAAGGATCACCCAGGATTAAAAGTACTGGCAAGTGACAATGCACTCTGCCATGTATTTAGTATATGGCAAAGTTCATTCTAACCATAAGCCTTATCTACCAATGATTTCAACCTTAAGGAAATCAAACACAGGAGATAATGATGTATTGGTGTAAGTTCATCAACTCTAATAAATATACCACTCTGACAGGAGAGGCTGTGTATATATGGGGACAGGAGATAAATGGGAAATCTCTGTACCTTCCATTCAAGTGGGATAAAGTTAATTTTAAAAAAATTTCACTAGTTCCCCCACATACTGTTCCAGTTCCTGCTTATATTATCTACTCCTGTGGAGTACAACACCTGCAATGAGGTGTTTACCCAACACTACACACTGTCTCTGCGTAGATGCCGATTACCATGGCCAGAACAGAACTCTGGGTTCCGCCTTTCTTCCTAACCCTAAACCAGCTTCTGCTCAACTCTATCTGTGTAACTGGCAACTTCTTTCACTGAGGACCCAAGCCAAAAACCTGAGTGCAACTTGCTTTTTCTATTTTCCTTACCCTCCCATCCTACCCACGGAGCAGCTCCTGTGAACTCTGGTTTTAAAACAGAGCCCTGAAGTGACCACGGCTCAACCTCTCCTCTGCGGTGGCCTCAGACCACATCACTGTCCCGTCACCTGGACGACTGCAGTCACTTGAACACGTTAGTCCTGCTTTTCAGCTTCACACCAACTCAAAAGGAAATTCCAGTTCCTGAGCTGCCGCACATCTTTACACAGTGCAGTCTCTGCCTGCTTTCCCAGCCCGTACTTCATCCAGGTCTCCACTCAAACATCACTCTCTCAGAGGTGCTCTCACCACTCCTCCCTAGAAGGGCATCCTTCTTACTCCATCCCTAGCACAGTTTAGTCACCTGCATTATCTTTCTTTGTGACGTGTATTGGCATGGAACACTAAACTGTATACCCATTTGTTTATTTGCTTGTTGTCTATTTCAGTCTGACCAAAGTGCCATAATGCCAGCCAGGATATCATCTGTTTAGTTCTCATGATAATACCATTGCTTATCATGTGCCCGGGACATGGGAGGTACTCCGTAAGTTGTAGTGCTCATGGGTCCCCCAAAATGAGCCCAGTAGAAAATAAGTAATTTTCTTCTTTGTATAAAAACAACAGAAAATAAGTAATTTCCTCCTTTGTCTAAAAACAAGTAGACCTTTAACCAACGTGGGGAAATGTGGATCCTCATGGGAGAGAGGTTGGTTTTTGTTTTTTTTGTTTGTTTGTTTTTTGTTTTTTTTTTTTTTTTTTCAGAAAACGACAAGTGAGACTGAAACTTGTCCCGTCTTCACCATAAACGAAATTAACCAAGGCTCAACAGAACTAAATCTCTTTATCTATCAAACAAGAAACAAAATATTTCACAGTGGGTTCAGGAGGAAAGAAAATGAGGTTACTCAACCAAAAAGTTTCCAGCTTCTCAGAAAACATAACTTTATCAATTCAGGGTATTGTTACTACGCCATCTGTCCACGACTGATGAAACACATACTGGGATTCCATGAACTGCACCACTTGCTGATGTCACTGCTGGGCCCTTCCGACCTTCTGACAGGTGGCTGGTGGCTTTGTTCTACTTCAACCTTCTAGATGCCATAGTGAAAAAAAGTTTGTCTGTTATGAGCTAATACTGTGGCCTCATTACCCAGAAAGTCCCTACTTTGGTCTATTATTTTCTGGTTTATTTTATCAAACTCTGATACTAGAAGAAGAATAAACAATAATAAAAACTTAATTTTTATGGAGATGGCGAGTTTGCTCAGAGCCTAAAGTAAATGAGATGTGGCTTGTGCTCGGATAACAAGGCTCCCTTCCTCTGGCCATGTGCTGTTAAGGATTCAAAGAGATCACACTCTGCTCCTCAAGGAAGGAAATTTGCATCAGCGACATCCAGTGATATCCCATTTCTTGGATTCATGGTCATCCAGTGACATCCAGTGACATCCCATTTCTTGGATTCATGGTCAAACATACCTGCCATTCTATCTACAGACCCTATGGTTTCCATCAAACTTTTTTTTAACATACAGTATAATTGTGGACTCTACATTCACATATACTAATATCAAGTGATTTTTCTTCTCAAATATCATCCCATAAAGAATAAACTAAATGAAAATAATAGTTAAGACCTAAGCTTCTTCAATTATGTTTTCCCCAACCAGAGCTGTAAAAGGCTTCTCCATGTAATCATCCACTCGACCGATACTTCCTGCATATCTGTCATGTACTAAGTCCTGCACTCAGCACTGGGAACAAAGAGGTGACTTTTAGAGATGTATTCTTTTTCTAAAGACACCACATAGTTGGAATGATGAGATGCATCTCCAGAGATCTATAATACAGTCATATTTGTCAGTGCTTTCAGAACGATAGAACAGTGACAAGTTTAAGGACTAGGTAGAACTGGGGATCCAGACATGACACAACTCCTAATGAATTGTGTGTGGGGGTGTTTCACAACCACAGCAAGGTACAGTGTCTTGATTTGTAGAATGGAAATTGTGATATTATACCTGCGCCATGAGACTGTCAGCAGAAGTCAATGAAGTAGCACACCCAAAATGCCGGGCACACTGCCTGCTCTGTCGCAATCGCTTAATTAACTCTAGTGATTTATTTTCAGTATTACTGAAATGTGAGTGGGGAGAGTACTTTCAGATGCAGGGATAAGGTGAGACTTTTGCCAGGAGGTAGCATTTGAGTTGGATCTTCAAGAGTGAATGATATTTAGGTTTATGGAATCTACAGAGAGAACCAAGAAAAGAGGAGGCTATATCGGGGGACTAGTGAATGGGTGTTTTTGTTTTGTAGCAAAGACAATATGAAGAAGAAAAGCAGAGAAATGATGTTAAACATGTACGGTAGGATGGATTATGAAGAATCTTGAGGGCTGGGGATTTAGCTCAGCGGCAAAGTGCCTGCCTGGCAAGCACAAGGTCGTGAGTTCAGTTCCCGATACCAGAGAAAAACCAAAAAAAAAAAAGAATCTTGAGTATGAAGTGGAGGAACATGGGCTTATTTCAAAGACAGTGTGAACATTGCTAAGACACTAACCTTTGGGTAAGAAACAGGAAAAAAATTAGTGTTCTTCAGAAAGATTGAACTAGAAATAATGGATTAGAATGAAATGGGATGGAGCCAGGTGAGGTGGACCACGCTTGTAATCCCAGCTACTTGGGTGGCTGAGGCAGGAGGACCACACGTTCAAGGCCAGCCTGGGAAACTCAATAAGACACTGAGGCATTGCTGGGGCTGGGGGAAGGGAGGTACGTTTGAGTCAGTAAAGCTGATTGGAAAACTTTGGAGACGTCTAGACACAAAGTGACACAGACGTGTTTTCATCTCCCTGTGATGACCTGCAGCCCACTGATACAGAGCCCCGGAATCTTTGCTTGGGTAGCTACAAGCAACTGATCAGCGCTGGCTTGAGAATTAAACTGCGTTATTACCCATCCCTGAACTAGCGCCTAACAGAGGACATGAAAGCACTTTGATGATCTCTACCCAGCAAGCACATGCTGCTGTCACATAAAAAGATAGGACAAGAATCTGACTGGTTACCATTAGCTGCAAAATGATAGCAAAGTCAATTTCAAGTTTTAGGACAACTTATGATTCATACAAACCAACTGCTCTCACCCAGTCATTTATGGGTGGAGTAATTCACAGGTCAGCTAGCTCCTTGGGAACGCGACATTTGAATAGAGGGTTATTTGATTCATCGTGGATTCTGGTTTTTCGCGGGACCCCTGGGCCCTGCATAGAAAAATCTGGTGGAAATTACAAGGTGAGAAGTTGAACTTAGTGCCATGATAACAGGATGCACCTGTCGATTTTGCAGAATTAGCAGCAGCATTCTCTCAACACCAGTTTGAAAGAACTTTGCCTGTTTGCAAAATGCCAGCCAGAGCAGAGTCTGCAGTGTTCTCACATGGCTGCCAACCACGGATGCCTGCCAAACAAGCATGACAACACTGTCTGTCCATCCACCAGCCACTCATGTCACAAGGAGCCCATGCTATGTGCTCTAACCCCTCTTGCGGTGCTCTTCTTTATCAGCTCCTCTGGGGACTGTTAATTTAACAGATGCCCTTGCCGTTGGTGGGTGGCTTTTCTACCTCTGCCTCCAGTCCCCACAGATAGATTATGAGCACCTTGAGTGCAGGAATCCCTTTGCATTTGGTTTTGCATCTCCCAGACCAGAGAACCTTGGCAGAGGGCCTTCATCCTAGATCCTCAATCAGTACTTATTGAGTTGGATAGTACTAAAAAATACAATTAAGGGCCCGTGAACTATGTGAAAAGCAACTGGTGGGACATGGAATGGACATTTTAGTTCCACATCTAAGAGGTAAAGGACTGAAAGAAGTGGGATGCCATGGACTGAGAAAATAACCTTTTATGGTACTAAACCTAAGAAGAACATCAAATGTGTAAACAACAGGCTCTCTGCAACCACCCTGGTTGTTACAATGCCACCCTCTAAAAAAATCAGAACTCTTCCAAGTTTGGCTCTGAGGCCACAGCTCAGCTCGTGGCTCTTCTTAGAGAAAGGATAGTGAGATAAGAGGGAAGCTGCTTTCATGTGGTGCCAGCAGGTATCTCAGGGCGGGTCTGATCTCGTAAAGGATTTCTGGAGAAGCAAGCAGTCATTTCCTTTTCAAGGGCCCATTTCTTTTTCTCTTTGGGTAGATGATGAACATCGTCAGAGTAGGGACCACGTCTTAATTTCTTGAGTATCTCCACAGACCTCAGGATAGTGCTTTCTTTACCTGGAAGGGTTCAGGCAACATTTGTTGATGGATTGCTTGATAGAACTGAAATTCTTCAGTCTGAAGAATCAAAGATCAAAATATCAAAATAATTCTCAGCTCTGAATTCCACTTTTCCTTTCCTTGGATTTCCTGGTGAACAAGTTAGTAAAGGTGGAAATGGCTGAGAGGACTGCAGCAGGAGGAAAAGAGAAATCATGCCAGCGGGCTTCTCATCCTGAGCTCACAGGAAAGGCTGTGCTTAGCATTTTAACACACCCTCGGAGCCAACGTAACTCCAGAATGCATGAACAGAGAATTGCAATTTTGCTCAATATTTGCTGCATTGTTGGAGGGAGCTGACACTGCCAAGCAAATTGCTAACTATTATCTTCAAGTGACTTTTAAAATCTCTTTTAAGCTCTACATTACCTCCTATTTTTTCACTCCAAGTTCGTCCCTTCTATACAGCTCTTCCTCAGCTCTACCTCTCATCCTCATCCACCATTTTTGATAGTGCCATTTTTCTTGCATTTGGCATTTTTACTTTGCAAATTTATGGCCATCATGTCAAGCATGCCAGTGACAAAAAATTCAACACAGAGTTCATCTTGGCAATCTTTAAGCTCTCGTATGAAACCATCCTCAATAATCAGGAGTGAGCAAGCTGGGGTACACATTACCCAGTGGAACCCACCACTCCTCTGTATTTATTTCCAGTCTCTTTCCTCCTTATCCTATTCCTTTCCTTACCTTTTTCTCTTCTGCATTCATTCCTTCATGAACCATTTCTTCTCCATCCATAGGAGCATGTGGTCACTGGGGCTGGAGTCATTATCGAAATGACCATTGACAAGCCACATGGGTAAGTGAGGGAAATGGGAGGAAGATAACGGACTTCTCAGCACCTCACTTTCCTCTCTCTACTCCTGTACATCCTCCTCCCAAATCTAGACTCTGGTAAGCAGAAATTGTTTTTGTTACAAGCGAACTATCACTAGTGTGCTGGTGGGCGAGACTGAGGAGCCAAGTTTGGGATAATAAAAGCCAGAAACAAAGCTCTTATCTTCAGGGACCACCCACCACGTGGGAGTCGTAGAACAACCCAAGTGAGCAACTCCTATCCATAAATGGTGCCACCTTTCTGCCACTCATTTGTTACTCAACTAATTCATTTGATCATCTCAATTCAGTGAATTCCTCCTTTACCCAAACTCACAACTTATGTTTTCTGCCTCTTATTCCATATTCAGGTATTAAAAACTGCACTTTCCCTTGCAAGATATTCTGGCAGCAAGCCTCCGTTTCATTCTGATTTACACCACCTCACTCAGGTCCTTACTATTTCCTGCCCAGATAGCATTTTAGCAGAGCCTATTTTCCCTGCACATTTACTCTGCCCTGAGCATCATTCCAGCTCAGGCCAATAATGGCATTGCCTGGATAGTGTCTCACCTCTATTCGGACATCTTCAGTGGTTAAAGTATAAACATCTTATTCCGTCCTTCAAGGTCCTCCCTCCTTCAGGTCCATCTGACATCTTTTCCCTGAGTTTCCACTGTTCATCCACCCAACTCTCCTTCTGGTTGGCTGATGTGCACACTTTGTTACCTCAGCTACATCCATGCTTCCAGGGCCACACTTCAGTCTTTCCAATTTACATCAGTTCAGTAAGTTTTTCCTTCCTAAATTTCTGTTGGCCTTATTATGGTAAGTGTGTACCACCCTGGACTACTACAAAGAAAATTGTCTCCATCTTAAGATAAGGCAATCTTGATCAGAAATTTGGTGCTTAGTGTGCTGCTAAGCAGTTTCTTCTGGAAAGTCCCAAGCATTTCTGATAATAGGGTTGAGCAGTTTTCCTGATAAACTCCTTCTCAACTTGCACAGTTTGCCATCTGACTCATGAGGAATTCAGTTACTGAAAATTTTCTTCTTAAACTAATCTACTGATATTATCTAGATACCTTTTCTTCCTAAAAAAAAATATATATATATATCTCCCAGGAAACAAATCTTTGAACTGGACTGATTGGAAACTACCTCTGTCTAACAGGTTTGAAACAAAACACTGATAGGTGCTCACAGAGAATTTGTCTGTAACTGCTTTGAAATATTCCAGGTACACATGCGTGCATACCCCAACATGTTATCCACTCTGTTAGGTGACATGACTGCAGAGATGTATTGGACATCAGTCTGTCCTCTAGCAGCCTATATTTTGCCACCATTAACCTAAGATCTGTGGACCCTCAGAGTTTAAAGTGTTCATAACACTCCTGAAATTGCCTGTACACTTAGTGGGTATATGTTGATGTGCATTTTTTTTTTCCAAAAAAAGAAACTAAAGGTTTCATTAGATTCTCAAAAGGTCCTTAATACCACCCCCAAAATTAACAGCTACTGGATTGGAGAAAGAAAAATTATTTACATAATGGATTATAAGACAGTGTGATTAGTGTTTTGTTAGAGTACAAAGAATTAGCAAAGGACTAATGATCCCTCGCTAAGTAAGGCTATATTAGGTCTCTTGTCATTTTAATTGCAAACTCATCAAGGGAAGGAGTTTTGATATACAGTTGGTCCTATATATCTGTGGATTTTTCATTCATAAATTCAACCTACCATGGACTAAGTATATGCAGAAATAAAATTGCACCTGGCCCAGGACAGCAGCATTCACCTGTAATCCCAGCATTCAGAAGGGTGAGACAGGAAGATTATGACTTTGAGGGCTGCCTGAGCTACAGAGTAAGACCCTGTCTCAGAGACACAAACGAACAAACAAAACTGTGTCTGGACTGAACATATGCAGACTTTCTTGACTGTCATCATTCTCTAAAAATAATACAACTATTAGTGTAGCAGTTACACCATATAGTATATAAGTAATTTAGAGATGGTTAAAGTGCAGTACATAGGAGGATGTACGTGTGTGATATGGAAACATTACCATTTGATATAAGGGAAATAAAATGCAGATTTTAGTATTCACATGGGGTTCTGGAACCAACTCCTCACAGATACTGAGAGACAACCCCATGAATAGCCTCGGTATGAGATGATATAAAATTTGTGTGTGTCTCTCTCTCCCTCTCTCTCACACACACACACAGACACACACACACACACACACACACACATCTTTGCCTAGTGTTATGAAGCATCAATCAGAAAAGTCGAGGTTGGTAAACTACAACTGAGTATTCCATCACAATGCAAACTGCAAAAGTCAACTAGATTTTTTTACATTGATCTATCTCAACCCCAAGAGTTGATCTTCTTATTTTTTCAGAAAAAAACTGGGCTTTGTGATTGTTTTACCTTTTCATTCATACAAAGTTAATATTCTATAATTACAATAAATTAATTCATATCTTTTGCTGTTTTACTAGTAGACCTAGTTGTTGCTTACCTATTTGAACTTTAGCCACATCTTGCTACAGATGTCAAGATGGATTTAGAACATGCCAAGCAGAATTGCATCGTTTTGATAGATTTATTATTTACAGTGAAGTGGCAAAGCTTCCATATTTTGAAAAGACAGGTGGAACATTTTTGGGTAGAAGTTCAAAAAATGCATTCATAGTCAATCTAATACTATTATATTATTATGGTCGCTCTTAAGTGATCTGAGAATCATCAAACCATCCCTAAGGATGTTGCTGCCCCATGAGACAGGAGCTTATGAGCTTGATTTGTCCCATGAAGCCAACTGTATCAGTCAGGGAAGGCTAAGATGTGTAAAAAAGGCCCCACAATAATGTGGCTTATTGTACAAAAAACATGTAGCTTCTTCACTTAATTTAAGGTACATGTTCCAAGGCACTCAGGCTAAACACTGTGCTGCCATTTTCAACACTGGGCTTTCCAAATCTCCCTGGCGTATCTACCTCAGTCAGTCAGAAAAAAGAAAAGTGAAGATTTCTTGGTTAAGTCAGGGAGAAGTGCTAAATACTACTTCCACTGATGTTTCTTGGCAAAACCTCATCACAGACCTCTTAGCTATGGGACACTAGGAAATATATTCTTTCTATGTGTCCTCAAAGAAAGGAAGACCAGCTACTGTGAATCTGCCCACCAGCCTGCTCCCACCTTGCAGGGTGTACTTCTTTTCCACTTTCAATAAATGTACACCCGCACTACCTTTTCTGTGTATCTTGACCAATTCTTTGGGACACCAAGAACTTGGAGAGAAGCTTTCCAGCACCTACCACCCAACAACATTTTTTGATGAGTCTAGCCCGGGTGTAAGACACCTTTGGGGCAATTATTTTTCCTTTTTCTCCTCTTTCCTATTTATACATCCTTGGCTGCTGCCTGCAGGCATGAGTCAGACAGGTCGTACTGCCAGGATGTCTGTCACTCCCCGGCTCCCATCACAGGATAACTTGGTTGTGGAGCAGAGCATTTTAGGCTCTGTTGGGTGCCAGAAAACTTCCCCATAACATGCAGGTTTATATATATTGTGTGTGTGACCTAGAGTTTAATATATCTCTTTTATTCCCACACTTTTATTTTTCTCATACTTTATTCAATTTTCTCATTGTTTTTGGAGAATAGCTTTCAGTAACTTGGCCTCCTGCTTAAACAGTGCTTGTTAGGATCAGTCTTATTTAGGCTTTTCCCTAGATGACCTTTTGTCTCTAGCTGTCCTTATGGAGTCACTCACTTCAGTGCCCCGTTTCCTAAAACCACTGGGAGCAGTCTCAACGCCTTTCTGACAGCCTTCCCAATCACCCTATGGATGTCAGAAATCTCACCTTTATAGATAAGAGCTACAGTCTCCACCTTCAGGGAACATATGGGCCTCCTCCCTTCCCTTCTAAATCTGGGCAAATCCCTTTCACATTTCTTCTAACAACAGTTCAGGTAATTTTGCAACATGTGCCTGAGGGCCTGAGCAGAACAAATGGAATAGAAAATGAAGGTCAACCCAATCCAACCCAACCCAACCTGTTGGGAGTATGTGAAAGTACAGCCGGAGGATGTGAGCCAATAGATAACAGACTTACCCTTTGTACTTGGAACTTTCTATGGCTTCTTCTTAAATATGGAAGAATAAGCTTCTATCTCTGCTGCCTTAAAAACTTACTAAAATCCTTTATTATCAGGACAAGCAGGAGGGATACTTTTCTGCAAATAGATGGATCCAGCCAGGGCCCCACCCTGGTCTTTAAGGAGTCGTAGTGGGATGAAGGATATGGAGCATTCTAGAGGAGGAAAAAAGAGGGCCAGTGCCATTAACTGTGCCAGAGATCTCTGGTAGGAAAATGGAGCTTCAGTGGGACTGTAATAATGGGGATGGAATACATATGAGACCTAAAATTATGACCACTCTTCTCTTTTTTTTTTTAGACATAGGGTTTTGCTATGTAGTTCTGGCTGTCTTTGAACTTACTATGTAACTCAGGCTAGTCTTGAACTTGTGGAAATCTTTCTGCCTCAGCCTCCTGAGTGCTGGGATTACAAGTGTGTGCCACCACACCTGGCTGACCACTCTTATTTTGGGAATAAAGAGATACATTAGTGTTTTAGTTATTTTTCTCATTGCAGAGACAAAATACCCAATGCCCAAAGTTCAGGAAGGAAAGATTCATTTGGCTCACAGTTTGTAGAAGGTTTAGTCCATCATCAGCTGGCTCCAAGGCAGGGTGGTGTGGTAGACAAGCATCAGAGGAAAAATAGTTCACAGTATGCAGAAGGTATCAAAGCAAACAAGGAACCTTAGCAGCTCTTTTCTGTCCCTTTTGTACTCTACATAGGCTACTGGGATTAAGGTGGGGCAAAACCAATCAGTGGACTGATTTAGTAATCACCCACCCATAATCCCAGGATCACACACTCTAGATCCAGCCACTTCTGAAAAAGTCCCACCTATGACCACATGAGGCTTTGAGAGGACATCTAAACACAAGCCCTAACAATTAGGAAACCTGTTAATGATGAGGAAAATCCAGCTGTCTTTCATAGCAGATTAGAAAAAGCTTTCCATAAATACACAGAGTTAGAGTCAGCTTTCATGGAGAGACAGGTACAGGAGTTTACGAGTAAGCAAACTCAGTTCCTTATAGCTAGAAAAGCAGCTTACTGTGTTTTAACTTCCTTCTCTGGAAGATCCTCCTCAGATCTATCACCATAATTAGGGTAGAGTGAAGTACTAATCAGAGCTTCTTTGTTCTTGCTTTGAAATGTCAATTCCAAGATCAAGTGTTCAAGCATGAGTTGTTGATTGTCCCACAGTGTCCTACTCCCTTACTAAGAAGGGATGTACTATTAAAATTGGGGGTGGTTCTCCATCCACTTCTGGCAAAGGCTTTAAGGATAAAGTACCATCTCCATTCTTCTTGGAGACCTCAGTTTACAGAAAGGTCAGAAGGGCCAACCAGACCCTAATGTAAACTCTGGCTAAATATTGCCAAGAGACTTCTGAGTCTTGGCTCCAATTATTGATAGTAGCCCTCATGAGAATTCAAAACACCTCAAAAACTGAACTAAATATGGGTCCATTTAAAATGATTTATGGGAGTTCTTTTGTGTCTTCTGATATGGTAGTGGACCCAGAGGCTACAAGGTTTTACAATATCTTATTAATCTAGGCCAAGTACAACAATCCACCCAAATGGGAACGAAGTCCTGCCAGCTTTTGAACAGGGGTTAGAACCTTGTGTCTTCCCTGGAGACCAAGTGTTTGTTAAAGCTTGAAAAGAAGGAGCTCCTGCCGACCAATTAAAATCCATATGAAGGGATTTCTTTTCAGTGATTCTTGCCATGCCCATTGCAGTAAATGTGGCAAGATAGATAGCTGGATTCATCTTTCTAGGGTAAAGCCAGCCCCATCTGAACTGCCTGAGGCAAAAAAAATAAAAAAGAAAAAAAAGAAATCTACTCCTGTGAACTTCTGGAAGATCTGAGGCTCCTCTTGAAAAAGCAAGGCTCTAATATTTCACCAGGGGCAGGTAAGTAGAGTTATTAATGTCCTTGACCCACCTCAGTTTAAATAGTCACCTGTTTTGGGACTTCTGTTTTTAGTAGGATCCATAACGTGGATAATCCTATTAGGACACAACTCTCAGGCTTTTGATAGTCTCTTTAATATCCCCTTTTGCCATGCTTTCCTCTCCACAGGGAATGCAAGAATAAAACTCCTTAGTAAACTTCTACTAAATGATATCACAGAAATAATCTCTTGCTGCTGGATCTACCCAACTCACTTTTTAAGACAGACCAGGAAATATTCTGAATTGTTCCTCAAGATGCCTTGATTTTCCTTGACCTTACTTTCCTAAAATCACTGGGTTCGTCTCTCTCAGGACCACTTCATGGTCATCCTGTTCCTTGTCATATTTGGCTCTTGCCTCCTCAACCTAGTACCAAATTTGTCCATTCAGGGTTTCAGATGATGGTCCACGCTACAAGCCATGAATTTCCTGGCAAATTCATCTAGCTTTTTCCCTTTGAACAGGCAGCTCAACATTTTTCTGGGATACAGACAGTAACTGTTTTCCCATTGTCTGCTGACAGGTTCTCACCAGCCTGTCCAATCAATCTCAACTTCCCAAGGTAATCAGAGAGCCCATAATGCCCAATAGGAAGGACCTATAGCCCCTTTTAGCAGGAAACAGCTATAAGAAGAGACCTCCACTCCCCCATCATCCCATAAAGGATTATGAGGATTATGTCTCCCAGCGGGAAAATGAGGGAGGAGATTCTAGGCTTGGCTTCTGAGCACTGTACATAAAACCAATCAGAAAGGGCTATTTTCAATACCTCATTTGAATCAGCACCAGATTCAGGACCAAGCAAAAAAGTGCTATTTTCAATTCTTCCTATACATCTTGTGGGAAGCCAAATGACTCTTGATAGGGCAGTTTAAACCTGGAACCAGGCCAAGTGAGGTTTTGTGAGGACAACTGTCCTCATGTCTTATTTGCATGAAAAACCAATCCAAGAATTTCAAATAGAAAATATCCCATTCCCTTATCCTCAGGGTCTCTGTGAGTTTGTTTGACACCTCACTCTTGCTCTAAAGAGTGTACTTCTTTTCCACCTGCAATAAATGTATGCCCTCATTACCTTAAAGGAGAAGGAGATGAGGGAGAACAAGGAGAAGAAGGAGAAGGAGAAGGACAAGAAGGAGATGAAAAAGAAGAAGAAGGAGAAGGAAGAGGGGGAAGAGGAGGAAGGGGGGAAGGACAAGAGGAAGAAGAACAAGAAGAGAGAGGGAGAAGAAGATACCTGTGTTGTGGCACACTTCTGTAATCCCAGCACTCAGGAGGCCAATGCAGGAGAATCACCACAAATTTGAAGCCAGCACAGGCTACATAGTGAGTTCAAGGTCAGCCTGAAATACACAGTGAGATGTGTTCCGCCACAAAAAGGCAAAAACAAATACAAAACAAAAACAAAACAAACTAGAAATGCTTGAGCTATTGATAGTAGAGCACCAATATTTTCTGCTTTTAATGTTGATGGTTATAGCATTTTGATGTTAGAGAAATACTTCAACTTCCTAGTTGAAGTATTTGAGAGTGATAGAATACCAACCACTCTCAAATAGTTTAAGAGGAAGAGTTGTCTGTGTTACTCTTCCAATTTCTCCATAATTTTTTTAACTATATGATGGTAACCATAGCTATAAAATTCTTTAGCAGACTTTAGGGGTAATAGGAATTGCTGTCAAAAACAGTTGCAAGTCCTTTGTCTGAGGCACAGCTGGCTAATTTTTTTCTCAATTTGTGGGTTTTCTTTTTACTCTGTTGGTGATTTCTTTTGATGTGCAAAAACATTTCAATAAGATGAGATCCCAGTTGTTCATTCTTTGAAGTATTTCCCGTGTAGTTTGGTTTTTGTTCATGAACTCTCTGCCTACCCTAGGTCTTCAAGATTTTTACCTACTTTCTCTTCCAGTAGATTTAGTATTTGTGTTTTAATATTTAGATCTTTGATCCATTTTGACTTTAGTGCATGGTGATAGACATGGGTCTAGTTTTAGTCTTCGGCATGTGGAAAGTCAGTTTTTCCAGCAACATTTATTAAAGAGGCTATCTTTCTTCCTGTGAACATGTTTGGCCCCTCTGTCAAAGATAAGGTGACTGAGTGTGTTTGTAGTTGTGTCTGCATCTTCTAATCTGTTCCATTGCCAGTACCATGCTGATTTTATCATAGTAGCTTTGTAGTATAATTTCAAGTCAAGGATTGTGATGCCTCGTGCCTTTTTTTTGTTGTCCAGGATTGCTTTGGCTATTCTAGGTCTCTTCTGGTTCCACATAAATTTTAGGAATATTTTCTCTGAGTGTTACTCATCTATAAAAAAAGATAAATTTGAGACTTCTATAGGTAAATGGATGCAATTAAAGACTATACTCATAAGTGAAATAAATCAGACCTAAATGTGTAAACATCATATTGTCTCCCTAGTGTAAGAATCTGGAAGAATAAATAAAATCCAAAAGATACAATAGATACTGTGAAAGGGAAAGAACAACTGGCATGAGGGAAAGGAGAAAAGAAAAAAAGAAGGAAGGGAAAAAATATATATATACACACACAGGATAGCTAGGACAATTGTACTGCTGATTTCTACTGGTCTATTGAAAGGAACAGTTAATGCTTAAATTCTTTTTTCTTCTTTTTAATTTTTTGACCAATTTTGCATGCTTATATCTGAACAACTAATTTGAATACAACAATAGGCAATATAACAACCATTGCTGAATTCCTATCATCTTGTTTAGTGAAATTCTGTACCGTTTCTAATGGTTTTTTTATTATTATTTTTTATTCTCTTTTAAAAAATAAAATAAAAATAAATAGTTGCAAGTATTCCCACAATGAAGTTATCTAGAATCTTAACAGAGAATCTTACCACATTTTTAAGTACTCCATCCCCAAAAGGGACCAGCTCACCTTTTTTACTCCCTAAACTCTAGTACTTAGGCTGAGCCTGCTCCATTGATTTTCACGATGCCAAGTCTCTTTTCAGTAGTAGTCAGTTGCCTCTCTGAGACAGTGTTGAGGGTAAGGGCAGAGCATCCTTAAATCATGAATTCCTTTGTTCCCAGGTGGTCTTTCTTTTCTTTTGTCAGTGCCTTCTTGTTTTCTAACATCTTCACAATTGTATTTTTACTGCAATTACATGGTTGATAATGGGAATGGATTTCCAGGTCACAGAACATAACCAATCATTTCATGAAAACCAGGAGAGAGTTCTGATAAATAAATAAGCAAGATTGAATTTTACTCCTCCAAAAATCTGAAGCTCAGAACCAATCCCTGCTTCTAGTAGGATCATTCAAGCAAGAGAAATATTTGGAGGTCAAATATCAAAATATCTCATAAAATTATTATAGACAGCTAAATTAGATAGAAATCAATATGCAGTCAGAGAGGGACTGGACTCTTGAGGAAGTCAGTGCAGAAGATGAAAACACATCAAAATTGTGGCTAGAGGTGAGTCTGAAGAGGGCCAGGCCTCAAGTTAGAGACTAATATCCAGGGCTGTGAACTTTCCTAGAGATAAACAGCAACATGAGCTCATACTCTAAATTAGCACTACGTGGTCCAGTGTCCCCAGATTAACATCTGGTTACTTATAAGTAACCAGAACATCTGGATCCTCTTCTAAGAATGCTTTTGTCTTTCCCTGTACCCTTATGACCTGACTCATTGGGTCAATATTAGCTAAGTGACTATACTTGTAATGCTATACATTGATTGTAGTTTGACCCATGTGATTTTGCTGCATAAATTACCCTGACAAAGAGCCTCAGCAGCCACCCACTTAGAACTGCTCCTGGAAATCCAGAAGCTATTCTTATTTCCAATAAAATTCTCCTAAGATCCTCCTTTGGTTCTCAACTGAATTCCTTGGTGTTGTGACACCTTGAACTTGGCATCTGACATCTGACATCTGACAGATTGAGAGTTTTTTCCCATATCAAAATGACTTTGAGAACTCAATACATGATATGAAAGGGAAAGAAAATGCTCAAAGAAAGGAACAACTGGGATGAAGGAAAGAAGAAAAAAGAAAGAAGGAAGGCAACAGATAGATAGATAGATAAGATATAAATATGTATATAAAAGAATAGCTGGGATAACTGTACTGCTGATATCTGATGGTATATCAAAAGAAACAGTTAATGCTTAAAATTTTTTATATTCTGACCAATTTTGCTTACTTACATCTGGTAATCTGAGCAACAGACTTGAGAATAACAATATGTAGTATAACAACCACTGTTAATTCCTATCATTTTGTTTTGAAACCCTGTATCACTTTGAACATGCTTGCTTTGTTTTGTTTATGTTTGTGATGTTCTGCTATTATGCTGCTACTGTTCTTTTTTTCCTTTTACTACTCTCTTAAAAAAAAAAATAAGTAATAAAAAATGACTTTCAGGAACCTCAGACACCATGATGAAATGATTTTGGCTAGTACCAATTATAAACCTTAGGAAATTACTCATGAATTCTGAGTATCAGTCCACTGCTTTCTTCTCAATAGTCTGAATACTGTATTGGAGCCCAGCCCCAAAGCCTGCTAGACTTTTGAAATTGATCTGGGATCAGATCGCTAATGTCTGTCTATGGTTAAGGCTGCCTTCCACACTCTTTTGTGACTTTATAACTCTATCCCTGTGACTCCTGCTGACTCTTCAGGGGGCTGAAAAGCTGGGGAGGACTCCGTTTGCAAAACAATAGATGAGACCACTGCCAAGAAGTGCTTGCTCACCTCTCCTTCAACAGCAGGGGAATCTCCCTTTCCTTTCTTGGGGGAAGCTTAAGAAATATTCAAAATGAAGCTGAATCCTTCTCACCAACCCCAGCCCACACCTCCCAGCAAATGAACTTGAAAAAAAACCCTGGTTTGAAAAATTACCGCAAACTATATTGTCATCAAAAAAAAAAAACTTCCTATATTTGAGATCAGAGAACAGAGTGGTAGCACAATTTCCTGGCTGAACACACCAGTGTAATACTTAAAGAGAACAACTCCGATGACTGTCATATTCACTGGATGGACCGGCCAAGATGACAGCCCAGGAGGGCTGATCCTCTCCACTGGTGTCCTCCCAGCACCATGCCAGAAAGAGGCTAAGAGCCAGCCAGCATACCACAGAGAACACCTCCTCTTTACTGCCCTAAGCTGATCCCAAGTGCCAGGAAGATGGAGCCACACTTGCTGACGTGGGGATTATTCACATTCATCGTGATACCCAGCTGCATGACAGGTAAGGGGCCATGAACTGTCCTCTGAATCTTGGGAAGGCTCATGAATATTAGCTCTTCCAAGGATCAGAACCAGAAAGGGCACAAAGGCAAAAATTCTGAGAAGGGAGTTGAATCTTGCCTATGACCTACTGGAGCTTCATTTTATGCCTCAGTGGCCACTGATCTATAAAGCACTGAACGGGGCTCTCATATTATACACACCCTTGATAGTTAATCCAGGAAGGGACAGAGTTTGGTTTTCTAAGCATCCCCCCCTCCCACCTCCTCAAATTATAATATAATACTAAAAATCTCTTATGGATCTGAGTCCAGGTAATTTGTCTGAGACCTCAGTAACTCATATATCAAACACTAAGATATTTAACACTTGAGAAAAAGTTTAGCTTTAAGAATGGATTCTTTGCTTCTTCTTCTTTTTTTTTTTTTTTTGAATTCTTTGCTTCTATGGCCTCTAAAAATAATACCTAGAAAACTTCTTGCAAGCAACTTTATAGAAATTTTAGAAAATATCAACATAATTTCAGAACATTACTTTTTTCTACATTTCTCTGTTTATCTATGATATGAATGTGTATAATGTGTACGTATGCAAATTTTTATCATCCTGGTTTTTCTCAGATTTTTTTAAAAGACATAGAAACCACCAATTTAATACCTCAAGCCATCCTTCCTAATTGTGGATTTTCTAGTATCTCCCTTTGACAACCCAGGAAGGTAGATAAGGTATAAAAGTACGTATTTTTGAAAGTCTATAATTTCACATCCTTGATTTCTAGAAATAGACTCTTGATTGACTGCAGGGAAAAAAAGTGTTGAGAAGAGAAACAATGGCTGTCGCGCCTTTTCCTCACAACCGCTTTCTCCAGAGCGTTCTTCCATCCTGCGTTTTCCCCCTTCACTCAGCCCAAGCTTGCTCTGCAGAGCCAGTTTCTTGCCCAACTCTTTACTTTTACTTTCTCAAATAAACCTTGTGACTATTAAAAAAAAAAAAAAAAGAAAGAAAGAAAGAAAGAAAAAAGTGCTTGCAAAAGTTAGTTTGTTTGTTAGGGGGAAGTGGCTAGATTGAGCAGGGCGCTATGCTGACCCACTTACAGGCGCTTGCTCACCCTGGAGTCGAAGCCGTGATGGTTCTAGGAAGGTGTGTAATGCCATTTCTTCCTCAGCAGGGTCTTTGCCAGATTGGCTCAAGCCAAGACAACAAAAGCTTTACAATCAGTCATGTCCTATCTCTGGGAACAGAGTTCAAGCAAGTCTGTGTCATTACTCGCCATAAATGCTTTATCTGGGGATCAGAATGGTCTTGGAGACAGCAGAGCAAGTGAAGTATCACATGGATACTTTCTTTCACTCAATTCTGCAGAACTCTATCGAATACTTCTTAACTCCCTTTTCAACAGTGTAGGCAATAAAAACATGAACATAACACGGTGCTGACCCTTAAAAAACTTACCACCTCACCAGGAGGAGAGAGGCGTAAGCAGACTAACAGTGGCCAGCTGGGCTGTGATGAGGCACACAGGACTGTGGGGCTGGCAGAGATGGCTTTGGGAAGGTGACACGCAAACAGAGCCCCGAGGGACTGGGACATTTCTGCAAGCGTAGACCCCAGATAGGAAGGACATACAAAGGCTCCGCAAAGCATTAGGGAACAACAGGCGGCCTGCTGTGCTCGCTGCACTAAATAGGGATACGGGGATATTATGAATTAAGACTTGAAAGGTAAACCTGGCTGTGGTGGTGCACACCTGTAATCCCAGCACTTGGGAGGCTGGGGCAGGTGGGTCGCCATGAGTTCGAGGCCAACCTGGGCTACATAGTGAGGTCAAGGCCAGACCAAACTACATAGCAAAACCCTGTCTCAAAAAAGCTAAAAAAACAAAACAAAACAAGACTGGAAAGGTAGGGTGGGGTCAAAGAAATGATCCAAAGCCTTCGATACCAAGTTGAAACTTTTTAAAAATTCATTTAGTAAGCAATAAAGAACTACTAGAAAACTTCAAAAAATATGATTCCTAAGAACCTTCCATGTGCCAGATATAATTCTTATCCTACTCTTTATAACCACTCTGCAGTGTGGATATCGTGAGACACTAGATGAAGAAGAACCCAGAACTCGGAACCACAGAGGCCCTGACGGTGCCAGAGCTTCTGGGCTTGTGCCCTTGGTGTTCACCGTCGACAGGGTCAGAGGTGACTCTAGCACAGAGTGGCGGGAGATTAAGTGCTGGGAAATAGGCTGTGAGGCTCTTCAAATAGCCCAGAGGCCAAAGAGATTGAAATGAATTGAATTTCTGGGACCAATAGATGGTGCAGGAATCGCTCCCAGGGAAGAAAGAACCTCATCTCAGACTTTTTCCTCCAGAAGGAATCTAGTCTTAAGATGCTAAGTCTTTTTTAATCCTTAGGGATGGGAGCCCTCTTCACAAAATCAAACGAACAGTCAAGAGATACAATTTCTAGCTGATTCATAAGGCAGATTTTTCATTCTGAAAATTTCCAAAGCCACCATTTAAAATTGTGATGGGGCGCAGGGGATGTATTAGTCAACGTGAATGTTTTTATTCTCTATATTACTGGGTCCTGGGATGTGGTTTGAAAGAGAATTCTCCTGATGTTGCCAACACAGCACATTATTCAAGGCATCTTTCTCAGAACTGTGGAAATTCTGAGTGTTTACATGTCTCTTAATAATCTCTCTTTCATTCTAGGAATTCTGTGATCAAATCTTTATCCCCTACACTCAAAAAAAAGCACAGAAAACCATTATGGCTATATGTGTGTCTAATTATCACTTCTTGTAAAGACTATTGCCGATATTAGAGTTTTCCACCTTCAGCTTTGCCATTAAAACACAAAATGTTTTACCCTGCACGTTTAACCCTTGAGTTGCTCTAGATCCCCCCAAATTATTGCTGCTGTCTTTTGTTCATCTGCAAACCAGAGGTGAAGAGGTAAGATTTTAGTAAGCATTGGGAAAACCTTATAAAACAGCCACTACTTTCTTTAAAATAGTGTGTCTTGAGTATGCAGTTTGATATATTGTCATACATATGCTCTCTTTTGGACTTGAAAACTGAAAAGAAAAGGCTCGACTTTACCGTTTGGTACAAAGCAACTGATCTCACTGATGCATCAGTTAGAGAGGCTAGAGAAGAACTGCTGGTGTACTCTATAACTCCATAATACTCATTATGAAGTCAGGGATTCTTAGAATTTATTTGGCCAAAGCCTTGGTATTCTGAAATATTTTTAAGATTTAAAAAAGAAATTGTTTTGAAACAGAGTCTCACTATGCAGGCTGGCCTTGAACCAAATATGTAGCCTAGTCTGGCTTCAAACTCATGGTGACTCTCCTGCCTCAGCCTCCGAAGTATCAGAATTACAGGTGTGTGCCACCATGCACAAGCCTTGGCATTCTGGATCCTGCTGTGTGATTTCTTGTGGAAGTCATTCCCAGACATAGACACCATTAAAGCAGGCTATTCCTCAGCACAGTGGCTGTTCACATGGATGCCCTACTCCCTTAATTGTCCAGTGATGAGTAGAAATTTTACAAATAAATAGAATTCCTCTAGGAAATGGGGCATGTCATCTGAGATGTGCAGGGAATAGAATCGGGATGAAAATTAACTTTGCAGAAAGAGGAAAATGGAGCAAGGCACTTTCTAGTGATATTGTTGGGGACCAAAGAAAAGAAATGCATAAGGCATGTCAAATTGCTCTCTGTGAAGGGAAGTCGACCAAGAGATCTCAAAATTCCTTTCCAGGCCTATCACTCTATGTCAAGAATTCTGAAAAGAAAAAAGTTTTACTTCAAAAGGACTTTCAGCTGGTCATGGTGGCTCATGCTTATAATCCCAGGAGGCTGGGGCAGGAGGCTGTGGAGGTTGAGGCAGGAGGATTGCCACGAGTTTGAGGCCAGCCTGGGCTACATGGCAAGACCCTGTCTCAAAAACAAAGCAAAACAAAACAAAGAAAGTACTTTCAAGTGAGGGTACTTTTGGAAGTAGAAAAATTTCCAGCTGAAGACATACTCAGCAGGGGCAGGGTTAAGAGATCATGAATGTCAACAGACCAAAGCCTGAAATCTCGTTGTAGGTTATTTCCAGCTTTTAAAAGGTACTGCCCAACACCGCAGCATGACCCGTTGCTTCCGTACTGCTGCAGTGGTAGGTGTCAGGGCAAAACTACTACATAGACAGACCAGCAGCACTGTTACTTGTTTGCCTGGTAAGGGCATTTCTGTCCCTAATGTCCTTGTTTCTCACAGCAGAGGTTTACATGAGTGGGACCTGCCTCTCTTCTCCTTATCCTGAGCCATTCACTATGGGGAAAGGAGAAAGGACCTTAATTCAATTGATTGCTTCAAAAAGAAAAGCCCTTCATTTGTGAGCATGTTCAAGTAATGATGACACTAAAATCCAGGCCTTTTAAACTCTAGCGCAATATTCCTTGTGCATCTTTCCATTGATTTCAAGTGATACTCCTTCATCTATCCACTCGTGCATTAGAATCACGGAGATGAACAAGATTATAGTCTTTTACCTTAAACCGCTTATGGCTTAACAGCGGAGAGAAACATCTGCTGAGCAGTTCCTATCCTAAAGACTGCCCAGGGAAAGCTAACTAGATTTCAAACCAGTTAAGATCCCATCACTGATTTCTCCATCATGTTTTCCAGTAAGTCGCTCATTTAGGGGGAAACGATATTGCAATTGTCTCTCGGACTTTTTTGTGTTTCTCCTCTAAGATTCTTCAGATAGCTTTTGGCTACTGGGCTGACTTTAAGATATTCTGCAATTTATTTTCATCAATAAGAGCACACAACTCCCTGGGGAAACGTTTTTGGAGCCATGGTTCCCAGCACATTAGAGTGTGCATCTCGAATATTATAAAAGTGATGTTCCAGATATTAAGACCAAGGAAGTCAGACTCTCTGGGGAGGAGAGCCAGAAATAACACTGGCATTTGCTGTAAATTTCTCACATGACTTAAGATGCAGTTCGGATTGCATCCTAGGACTTTAGGGAGACAAAATGATGGTTCCCATGGTTGGCTAATTCTGTTATTCCAGTTCTGTTCAGAGAGAACATGGCAGTACTTCTCAAACTGTAACACACTCACAAGTCGGCTGGGGTCTGATTCGGGAGGGCTGGGTTTGCTGCCTAAGATTCCACTGCAGACATGCTCCAACATGAAGCTTTTGTTGGTGGTGCATGGATTCATTTTGAGTAGCAGAGCTGTCATGTGACAGAGGAAATGTGTTGCTTCTACCCACATAGACTTGCAGTTAAAATGGGAAAACAAATCTGGAAAAGATCAAATAATGCCATAAGCGATCAGAATAGGGAGAGCAATGTGCTATCTGGGTGATGAGGAAAGACTTCTCAGAGGAGGTAGCTCTGGGCTAAACTAGCTCTAAATGGTGCTTTTGGGCTGGGGATATAGCTCAGTGGCACAGCACCTGCCTGGCAAGCGCAAGGTCCTGAGTTCAATTCCTGGTACCATAAAAAAAATGGTGCTTCTAATAACAAGAGTTGGGCTGGAGGACAGAATGTTATAATATTTCTGCTGAAGTTATATGCATAGAACATACTTATGGTAGCAAACTAAAGATAATTTGTCATGTTGAACACAGGGAGGCTCAAGTGCCTAGTGATTCTCTGATAAAGATTAATACTATTGCTCAGACAAAAAGAATTTGAGTGCTCCTCATCTTACTTTGATCCTCTAGTGTCTGTAGATGTCACTGGTCTCAGGCAGATTTCCCCGACATGATAAATCATTGACCAGCATGACCAGTACCACAGAACGCCCCTGGGTAACAGTTAAAGAAGCCCTGAGTCTGATTTCCCTACATCCAAATTTTTCCCCCAGTATCAAATACCTGCATGCCACAAGGCTGGAGTCACAGGGCTTCCATCCTGACAGCCCACTTCCACACCACCACACTCCCACCAATTCACAAGGCCTTTGGCCAGTAGCTGTCAACCCAGTACCAGGTACCCTACATCCAAGAGGGCTTCAGGCAGCAGAAAACTCTCAAGCACTAAAGCCTAAGTGGCAGGGGTGGAAGCTTATCAGAAGGTTACTGTGCTGGGAAGAACAGAAGCAAGGAAGGGGCAAGGTACTAGTCAGAAGAGTGCATGTAGCCAGGCATGGTGGTGCATGCCTGTAATCCCAGCACTCGAGAGGCTGAGGCGGGAGGATCTTTGCAAGGTCAAGACCACTCTAGGCTACAAAGTGAGCTCAAAGCCAGCCCGAACTGCACAACAAGACCCTGTCTCAAAAAGACCAAAAAAAAAGGAAGAAGGGTGCATATGTGAACAGGCCACTGGTAGTCCTGCCCCAAGTGAAAAATGTGGTCAGATGTCCTTAGCTTGCTGTCTCTCCTTCCTCAGGGTTTCCCTGCCATACTAGATGCAGTGTAACAATACACTGTGGAATTGCACAAGCTTTTTATTTTATTTTGAGACAGAGTCTCACTAAATTTTCCAGGTAAGCCTTGAACTTATGATCATCCTGCCTCAGCCTCCCAAGTAGCTAGGATAACAGGTATGTGATGCTAGGCTAGAGCAATGTATGTCTGAGGAATACAAAGAAAGTTGTAAAGAAGCAATTGGTTCCTTTAACTCAAAGAGTATGGAAACTAGACGTGTCTCCAGTGGGCCTTGATTTCCCACGGCAGAAGAGAGAGATGAACAAAAGAGCCAAGTTTTGAGCTGAGGAACAGAGGGTTGCTTGGGGCGAGGCCCCGTGACAATACTGATACTCATACTTATTTTTCCTTCCATGCTCGTTGGCGTTACAATAATGATAATAAGAAACACTAATGATAACAAGAGTGAATGTTCACTGCCCATGTGTAATCTTTTAGGTCTTATGTTAATACATAGCGCTTTGGTGAAAACTCAGAACAAGTTAGGTCTTATTGTTATCCCAGTTTTACACTTGACAAAGTGGCTTACAGTGGTTAAATAAGTTACCTGGTGTAATGCAACTAGGAGAATGCTGGGATTTGAGTCAGTCCGGTGTCTGCCTTTGTACTACTATTCTAAACTGCTGGTATGAGTCAAGGATATATGTTCCATGTTAGCAGAGAAGTTGATTTGTGCCTGGAAAGGTTGAGATAGGAAAGCACTGAGCTATGTCCCACAGGTCCTTCATGGCTCTGCATAAACTAAGAGCACTGGGCTACAGATCTGCACCACAGCCTCCACATACAGAGGTTCCCTGGGTTACTTGGGGTGCTCAGCCCCATTTAGGAGCTCTCGGGCCCCACCTGGCCCTTGAAGTCTGGGCTCTCTAGATCCTTCTGTTTGCCTTCAGCCCTGCTCCTGCCCTCAACTTGGGGTGAGCAACTTGGGGTGTCTTCCTCGCATTTGACTGTGCTTCAAAGAAAGCATCACAGTCAAGTCAGCCCCAGTAGCCACAAAACAGAGGAAATTCTGAGCACTTCTGGGCATGAGTCACCACACCGTGTTCAGGAATTGCCATCTCTGCCCACAGAATCACCCACTCTTTTCTGTTTGGGACCAAAATAGATACCTTCTTCAGAAGCCCATTGCTTTGTACTCTCAGCAGTGAAAAAACAAAGTAAAGGATGGCTGCGTGTCTAGGCGTGAAAAGTGGCTGCACTGGTGGACAGGTGAATGAGACAGGAGGAAGAGGGGAGCCTCAGGGCGATGAAAGACAGCCCCTTGCTTAGGGAAGGCCTTCCAGGTATTTGTCCACCTCTTGGTTCATTCATTCAGTGAATATTTATTGCACAGCTACTATGAATCATGCACAGTGTTGGCGCCCCAGAGATGAGCACATCGCAGTCATTGGCCTCTAGGAGGTCACTGTCTGACAGGAGAGAAATATAAGACAAGGTCGTTATGACACCAGCTAAGTGCAGAGGTGCAGGTATGAAGAGTTGAAGGAGCACACAGGCTAACGTTCATCACGCCTGCCAGACAGCCTGTCAGTAATTGCCCCTCCAGGACATTTGTGTTCGGAATGGGGGAGTGGGTAGAGAGCTCTGTTTTACTGTTACTACTAAAATTATTAAAATCATACACCTATCAAATTGTCCTATATTTTGAATTTCGAGTAATGTAGACAGAGGATATGCAGTTTTCTTTGCTCAAGAAATTCCTTTAGGAACATTTCAGGTGGAAACATTTGAACTCTTTTAGTGACAGATCAGTTGTTCCCACAGCCCCCGGACTCTTACAAGCACCATTTACAGACAGTGCGGATCCACTGCCACACACCCAAGCGTTTGGGAATCCTTCTGCATCCAACAGCTGTCCAAGGGAGGAAGGACCCTCATTAAATTGGTTTACACTAATACAGGCTTCTTTTTCCTTCTTTCCTCTCTCTCTTTTTGTTATTGTTGTTGGGAGGGGCTTTTTTTAAAAGTCAGGGTCTCGTTATGTTATCCAGGCTGGCTTTAAACTCACTATCTGTGTAGCCCAGGATAGCTGGTACTTGTGGCAATCTTCCCACCCTGTGTGCTATCAGGCCCAGCCCTTTCCTTCCTTACTTACTCCCTTCTCCCTTCTCCCTTCTTCCTTCTTCCTTCTTCCTTTCCTTTCCTTTCCTTTCCTTTCCTCTCCTTTCCTCTCCTTTCCTCTCCTTTCCTCTCCTTTCCTCTCCTTTCCTCTCCTCTCCTCTCCTCTCCTCTCTTCTCCTCTCCTCTCTTCTCTTCTCCTCTCTTCTCCTCTCCTCTCTTCTCTTCTCCTTTCCTCTCTTCTCTTCTCCTTTCCTCTCTTCTCTTCTCCTTTCCTCTCTTCTCTTCTCCTTTCTTTTCCTCTCCTTTCCTTTCTTTTCCTCTATCCTTCTTTCCTTCTATATTTGCTTCTTTCCTTCCCTCCCTTCTTTCTCTTTTGTTCCCTTCTATGCTGGTGGTCGAACCCAGTGCCTCACACACACTGGGCAAGCTGTCTACCATTGAGCCATAACCCCAGCCCTTACTATGCTTTTTAAAACAAAGAATCAGTATCCCTTGAACACATATACAATTTCAATATTCACTAAAATATTCATAGAACATAAATAGCATTTATAAAATACATTTATAAATGATGACTAAATTAAAATATATATTAAATATGTATATGTCATTTATTTATTTTTTGAACTGGGAATCCAGCTCAGGACCTCACGCTTGCCAAGCAGGTGCCTTGGTGCTGAACTATATTCCAGGCCCTAAATATGTATATTTCAATTACATGAATCCCTTGAAGAAATCGGCCCATCTCTCCAGAGAAAGATCACTTGATCGTGTTACCGAGTAAAGGGCAAAGGAATGGCTTCTCAAGCTGTGTTTGAAGTCCGCTGACGTCTAGGCTGACGTCAGCCTCTTCCTGCGGCGCCCTGAGAGTTTCCCGGGAGTTTTGGGGCTGTTGACGGTGACACTTCACAGGCTGCGGGCGGGCGGCAGGCTTCCCTGGCTGAGGAGCCCGGCAGAGCCTGCGAGCCCGCTGAGCACCCTTGTGTGGTGTCTACTTCCGGCCTTGTGGTAGTGACACCTCTGCTCAGAGCCTGATTTAGAACCAAAAGAACCTTCGCAAAGAGAAAACTCCTTCTTTTAACTGGAAAGCAAAACAAATAAATTGTTTTAAGGCTTTTAGAGTAAAAGGGCAGTTTCCTCAGAAGTCCTGCTGCCAGCTGGTTTTACAAACCGCAGGAGGAGAGTGTGAGCTCCGATGCGGAGTCCTCGCTGGTCTCTTCACTTCTGCCTTTCACGGCTTCTCACCCACCAGACCAGCACTTTCACTTTCTCTCTCCCACAGTTTCTCAGGTTCTATTTCTCTTGCCCGGTTTTCAAAAGCCTGTGCTGAGGGACAGCAGGCCAGAGCGTGCCAAGGCCGCGGGGGCCCCAGACCGGCATCCTCCACCTCCTCCACCCGGAGCACATCACAACTGCTGAGCCTTTCCCCAGGCCCGCCGGGTCCTGGGCCACATGCTCTACATCTGTTATCGCATGGAGTCCTCACTACAGTCCCAGAACATAAACACCTTATCACCAGCTTATTTTACAGATGAGGAAAATGAGGCCACGAGACAGAAACTCATTAGCCCATCTGAGCAGAATCCATGCTCTCACCCTATATGCAGGAAGCAACCCACCAAAGGGCATTTGAAGCCATACTTTGATCCACCCTCAGATTAATCTCGTGAAGCCTTGTCCTTGTTCAAAGAGCCGTGACGATTCCCCATCACATCCGGGACTCATGTCCGTGTCCTCTGCCCAGCACTCACTCTTCTTTCCAACCTGGACCATCTGTCCACTCCCCACACGTAGCACACCCGAGCCAGCTGGTCTCTTCCTGTCCTTCATCGAAATTTCCTCACTTATGATTTCCCGGCTTGGCTCCCTGGGGCATCTACCTCACTATTAGAATCATCTTCTACATTTATAGAGAGAAACATGCAGAGAAAGAGTGAATCAGCCATACACAGATGTGTAGGAGGGGATTTGTAATGGCTCACAGGCTGCTGGAAGCCAAGAAGCCGCAGAATCGGCCATCCGCAAGCGGGAAGCCCCGGAGAGCTGGTGGTCTCACTCAGTCTGAGAACCAGGAGAGCAGGGGGTGTGCTTCAGTCTGAGACCAAACTGACTGCTGAAATTCTCCTGCCCAGAAAGTACCTTGGCAGAACGGAAGGGACTCATGAATTTGGGAATCTGATAGGCTCAGATTCTAAGGCTAGCTTGGACTTGTGCAACTCTATTTTTCTTTACAAAAACCACGGCGTGCCATCTCACGTGGGCACAGCAACTTGGCAGGGGCAGGATGGCTGTGGTCCAGCGAGTGCGGGGTAAAGACAGGGAAAGCTAGTCTGGGAGTGCAGAGGAAATGCCTCGAGGGTCCAGGAGGTCTCCTGCAGATAGGCAGCAACTAACAGGAGGCCTGCCGGGCCACAGGGGTTAGGAAGATAGAGACTCATTAGCAAGCATAGCGTGAGTATAATGCTCATTTACATGTCAGCTGGACCCAGGGATTCCCAGAGAGCTGGAAAAAGCTTATTATGAGGGTTCTTCCCAGAGACATTAGCATCTGAGTGAATCAGAATGAAAAGAATTTTCAGTCTGTAGACTGAGTAAGGAAAAATTACCCTGGGCAGTGAAAACAGACATTGTGCTATCTACTAAGAGCCCCAGTGAAAACGGACATTGCGCTATCTACTGAGGGCCCCACCAAAACAGAAAGGCCGAGGAAGGACAGAGTCTCTCTGAGCTGGGACAGCCACTTTCTTCTGCATCAAATGTTGTTTCTACTGGTGTTTCGGCCCTCAGATCCCAGGACTTCAGAATCAGTGGTTCTCCAGTCTCAGGGCTTTGGTCTCAGACTGAAGCACACCCCCTGCTCTCCTGGTTCTCAGACTGAGTGAGACCACCAGCTCTCCGGGGCTTCCAGCTTGCGGATGGCCTATGCTGCGGCTTCTTGGCTTGCAGCAGCCCGTGAGCCATTACAAACCCCTCCTACACATCTGTGTATGGCTGATTCGCTGTTTCTCTAGAGAATCCTGGCTAACTGACCTGAGTAAGCCCAAACACAAACGAATCGGTGAGTTCTAAAAACTTCACATAGTTCTGTAGGCCTGCTCTATGTTCTGAAGCAGTTCTGGGAGTCCTTTTTCATAAGCATCGTTAGCTGTGCTGTTGTGACTGCCTTGACGTCCTGAATAGATTCACAGTCATTTTGCCTTTGGGGAAGAACCGGAAGTCCCACGGTGCATCATCTTAAGCAGCCTGCCTTTCGGCCGCATAGCTCTCTAGCGCAGCTCTTATCACCCCTCAGAAAGGCACACACAAAATAGGACTTCCAGAAGTGCTTCAGAAAGGGGCAAGAACAATGGGATAAGGGTGTTTAAAGGAAGGGGGAGCATTTTGAGGAAGAATAAGGCAGTGTGTCTTTACCTTATTTATTTTTTTTTTTTTTGGTACCAGGAATCGAACTCAGGACCTTGCACTTGCCAGGCAGGCACTGTGCCACTGAGCCATATCCCTGGCCCAGCAGTGTGTCTTTTATTGTTGTAATTTTTAAAAAATTTAAACACATACCATTTTTTTTGTCTTTTTGAGACAGGATCTCGCTATGCAGTTCAGGCTGGCCTTGAGCTCACTTTGTAGCCCAGGCTGGTCTCAAACTTGCAACGATCCTCCCGCCTCAGCCTCCCGAGTGCTGGGATTACAGGTGTGCACCACCATACCTGGCTTCTCACATACCATATTTGTGATCATCCCTTGTAGTATTTTATATATTTTATCTATGACATACCTATATATTTTTGTTGCAGAATGTAATACAACCTACTTTAATTATAATATTTTTATTATTATACATTGTAAATGTGATATATAATGTAACCTAAAGTGATAATTATGTTAATTTTCATGAATATTAACAAGAACCTCTTTCATATAGTGGTTATGGAGGTGACTGATGCCCACTGCAGTGTCTGGTTTGCATCAGAGTCTCAGCTAATACGGTTGCTTTCCTCAGTGGCCTGGAAAAGCATCTGAGCAGGGTCAGCTGCCGGCCTTTCCCCTGGTGCTGGTCTTCTGACACCCACTGGGGGTCATACCAGCTCCTGCCAGCCTCTCATCTCTTTTACATTTGCCTGGGTACTTGCAGAGGCTCAGCCCACTGTCCCCACCTCATTAAGAGAAGTTCTAGGACAATGGAAGCCTGAGTCTCCTGCCAGTACTGGCGAAAGGGCCTGGGCCAGCTCAGTAGCTGGGGGCAGGGCCAGGTCAGCGGACGGTTCAGACCAATCCACTCTCACAACACAGGTTTCCCCTCTGCGAAAACCTTCAAGAGGCTTTGATTTTTCTGAGGCCAGTCCAGGAGCACAGTGAAGGGCTTCTGGTTCCATTTCACCTATAGTCTTTGTCTACCTTCTTCTGGCACCGTGTCCCCACCCACTGACCCCACTCCCCCAATGTCATTGCCTTTCACTTATATATGGAGCCGCACCTGTCCGCACAGAGAGGCGTACGTGGCACTATCTGTCTGTGCTAAACCCCTCTGAAGCGAAGTCATGTAGCAGCAAATCAGGGCAGAATATGAAACCCCCAGAACTTGAAACCCAAATAATGCTACCCCCTTCCCGTGGTTTCAGGCTACCTTTCCTTGTCTTGATAGTCATTCTCCATGAAAGGGTTTGACCCCCATCAAAATGCATATAGTTTGTGTCTTGCTTAAAATTGAGTGTGAATTCTGGAGAGCAGGACAGGAATGAAGCACAAGAGGTATTCGTATGCGATGGGTGATGAAGCCGGCAGAGGGCAAGTGTGGCTGAATGTGAGTGTCAGAGCAGGGCATCTCGGTGTGGACACAGGCGCGTGGTGTGCCCGGACCCGAGGGTAGTTTCCGTCACCATGATCCACCTTTGCCTGACGCCCACCGGACTGGGCCACAGAACTGAGGAGCAAGGCTTGGTGTTTCTCCTTTTTCCTTGGGGTCCTAAGTCTCTAACTTGGACTGTATTTACTTACCTGATCCTTCTTTAAAATCTCAGGGGAAGTCCCCTTGATATCCAGTTGAAATCTCCTCATCAATATGGTTTAATTTCTCAGGAAATTCTATTTGCAGGAACTGTGGGTGAGATTCACAAATTTAGCGTATTTTTACTAAAAATACTATTCTGTGTCAAGAAATTGGTTTCCAAGATTTGAGGGGAAAATTGCTTTCAGATTTCAGAGAAAGAACAAGAATGTATTTCTCCTCCCCCCACACACCCTTGTTTTTCTTATCTGATGAGACTTTAATTTTAATCAGGTTGACATTCTGTGGTAAATTTGTGGTGAACTCTTTCATGCACTGAAGCTTGTTATCCACAGAGGAGATTCGGGGAGGGAGAAATAACCAACCTCTAACAGTACATTAGGTGAAGCACTGAGAGCCCTACGCCTGAATTTCAGAGACAGCTGTGCAGGGGGATACTTTGGCTCCTTACCCCTTTTTGGTTTCAAAGAGAAAATAACAAAAGCCCCTAACCTGTTGTCCTGTTTCTTTCCTTGTTTTTATGGTAAGTGTTCATTGAGGCACCAGTTTTTGAGTCACATATTCTTGGCGTGTGGAAACTCTGACCATCTGACGCATCCAAAGGCCATGAGTCTCCATAAACTGGGGTCAAATGACACAGATGCTCAAGGATGACCAGAGCTAATGCAGCACACTGGAAAATGCTAAGAAGGCCCAAGATGTAGGCACCGCACGTAGGAGCTAAACTAGGAAACAAAAAACGAAAGGAAAACAGTGGGTGGAAGGTGGGTGCAACATAAATTCTCCAAACCATCATTATCTTTTGGGCTATACCATTTTTTGTTCTGGTCCATATGGATATGTAAATTTTCATGTCACTATAATCATGCCATTTTCAAAGTCCCCTTACTACTCCCTCTAGGAAGCTGCTTTAGGCTCAATCATTTTTGCTGAATTCAACTGCTGAGGATTGAGATTAGTGATGGAGAAGGTACCTTTGAGAAATAAAACTGGAAGTCAGACTGCTGTCAGTGGTTTTTTTTTTTTTTTTTCCCCCCCGTACCGGGAATCGAACTTACAACCTCGCGCTTGCCAGGCAGATGCTGTGCCGCTGAGCTAAATCCCCAGCCCCCAGACTGCTGTCAGTGGGCCACTGAGCTGGAGGACAGATGCTTCCTTCCTTCCTCTAATAAATGTCCATATCCATGAATGGAAAGAAAAAACCCCTAGCTTGTCACCTGCTTGGAAAGACGCTTTAGAAGAGAATTAATGATCTAAGGATTTGGCAGGTTGACATGAAAAAACTATTTGTTCTATAAATATTTTTAAGTTATTAAAATTCCAAACAATAGAAAAAAAGCACGGAGATTGCTACAGGCATCACGTGGCCATCATCAGAATTTAGTAGATGCTTACAGTTTACCTTGGTTGCTTCAGTCCTTTCTGTTGTTTTTTTTTTTTTTTTGGTTTTTCTCCGGTACCGGGAACCAAACTCACGACCTTGTGCTTGCCAGGCAGGTGCTTTTGCTACTGAGCTAAATCCCCAGCCCCTTTCTGTTTATTTTAATACCTTATATAAGCCAGGGCTATCGCTCAGTGACACAACTGCCTGCCTGGCAAGCTCATGGTCCTGAATTCGATTCCCAGTACACACACACACACACACACACACACACACACACACACACAAACAGGTACAGATATAGTGAAGCATCCCCTTTTTCCAATTTAATCCCATTCTTCCCCTCAAGTAATCATTCTCTTGAACCTGCCTTGTACCTTCTAGCACAAATGTATTACTGGCTTATTTTATATTGTCAATATATACAAATAATATATTTCTTTTTGCAACTTTTTTCACACAACACAGCTTTGGAAATTTGTTAACAATACTGCTTGTGCTTAATTCCTGTTTACTATTCTAGTGTGCGATTATACCAGAACTCATTAAAGTAATGCCCTTCTGACTTTTCTCTGTTACAAGTAATGCAGTAAAAACAGGCTTTGAAATTGCCCCACCTGTGCAAGAATTTCTCTAGGAATTTTGCTTAGAAATGAGATTGCTTATTGAAAAACATGAATAGCTTCCATTTTAATACTATTTTTTAAATATCTCTTCGAAGCAGCTATACTAATTTACATTCCTCGCCAGCAATTTATGAGATTTCCCAGTTTTCTCACATATTACTCACCACCACTTAGCACTGAGAAATCATAACATTTGTGCCATTTTCATTCAATAGAATGAAATGAAGTCTTCATACTGTCTTAAATTATAATAATTTCCTTTATCCTCTGCCTTTTTGTTTCCTAGGTAGTTTGTTTTCTTACTTAAGAGTTCTTTATGTATTTGCTTTCTTACCTACCTAAGAGTTCTTTATATACTCTAGGTACTAATCCATGGGACAAGGGATTACAGATTTCTGGATTTTCTAAATTGATACCAATATTACTCAAAACAACAATTTTATCAATTCTTCATGTGTTTTATTCCTTTTGTTTCATTATATGCATTATGATGTACAATACAGTATTGAATGAAAACAGAGATTGTATATATTTTTGCCATGTCTCTGACATTAAATGGAAGGCTTTTAAGCTATTGTGTAAATATTGTTTTCTGTCAATGTTCGGTCTTCCCTTTAATTCTTTAAGAAATTTCCTTTTAATTTCTACTATCTAAAAGTTTTTTCTTTTAATCATTAATGAATATTATTTTAATTATGAGTGAATGGTCTTTTTATTCTATGGAAATGATCATGTGATTTTATCCCTTTAAGTAGAAAAAACAGTGACTTTCATCAAGAGATTTACTCTTCTTAAACCATCACTGCTGGGATAAATTCTAATTGATCATAATATTAGTTTTTCTTTCTGTATTGCTAGAACCAGATGCAAATATTTTATTCACTATTTTAACATTTATTTCCGTGTGTGGTTCCACAATTTTCCTTTTTTCTACATTCCTGTCCAGGCTAATGGAAAGATTAAACTAGCCACATAAAGGAAGTGGGGCAATTTACACCACTTCCTTTTTTAAAAATTTTCTGATACAGTTTGTATAAAACAAATGATATTTTTGGTAAAGCTTACTTTGCATGTTCATTCATGAGCTGATGTTTAAAAATTCCTGACTTATTCTCTTTATTGGTTATAGTTCTAAATTCTTCAGAGTCAATTTCTTCTGCTTGAATCTATTTACCTGTCTATAGTTTGTAGTTGCCTATTTCATCTGTTTTCAAATCTATTAGCAAAAATTTTTCACAATGGTTTCTTATTTTCTCTTAACTTTCCACCAGAGCAATAGTTATACTTTCTTTTCTTTATGATATTGTTTCTTCGTATCTACTCTATTTATGATCATTGTGCCAGAATCGAGTTAAACAACTTCTATTTTGGTTGGTCCACTTTGTTGTTTTTCTGTTATACTAATTCGCCCTATCATCTTTATTTCACCTTTATTCTTTCTTTGAGTTTATTCCATATTCTTAATTCTAGAATCAAATGTATAATCACATACTATTCATTCTTTCATTTAAAAAATATTTTCTGTTGGACTATAAAGTTCCCTGTAAGTATCATTTTAGCTGAGTTCAGGATGTTTTGGTATTACCACTTTCACTGTAATTCAGTTCAGAATATTTTACAGTTCTATTTTGAGCCCTTCCTTGATTCATAGACTTACTTGAAATTGTTAAAACTTATTTTTTAAAATGTGTGGGCTTTTGTTGTTATTTGTGCTTTTGTCCTTTGTTCTTGATTTCTAATTTCATTTCACTGTGGTTAGAAAATGTAGACAATGAATCTGTATGATACTTATTTTTGACATTTGTTGAGATTTCCTTTGTTACCTATAAGAGATCAGCTTTGGTAAATGTCCCGTGTATGTCTCAGAAGCGTGTAGATTTTGTATTTGTTGGGCACATGACTGTACAAATAGTCATCACATCAGGCTTAGTATCAGTTAACAAGGCCTACTCACTCTATCCATTTCCATGAGTGATAGGCTAACATTCCCCATGTGTATGAGATTCTTAACTTCTTTTCTGAACTTCTTTCAGTTTGATGAAATACATACTGTTGAGGGTATACAGTGCTATTGTTTAAATGTGTCCCCCAAACATTCATATGTTGGAAACAGTTCCCCAATTCATATATCAATTGGTACTTGAAAGTGGAGCTTTTGGAAGGTGATTAGAATTAGATGAGGTGGCAGGAGTAGGACCCCACTAATGGCACCAAGCTAGCATAGTCTCTGCTCACCACATGATGCCCCCTGCCTTTTTATGATGCAGGAAGAAGGGTCACGTCAGAGGGGTAGCAGAGGTGGTGCCAAGCTCCTGGCCTTCCTCGCCTCCAGAACTGTGAGCCAAGTAAACTTCCATTCTTCAAAAATTACCTGTTTTCAGGTATTTTATGATAGCGACAGAAAACAGACAAAAACATGTAGGTTCAAGATTATTATGATTTCCACAATGGTTTTTATCTATAAAAATGCTTTTATTTTGTATAGTCTGTCTGTCTGTCTGTCCATCTCTCTCTCTCTCTCTCTCTCTCTCTCTCTCTTTCTCTTTTCCTCTCTCTTCCACCCCATGCTGGGGAATGCACCCAGGACCTCATACACACTATGCACACGCCTCACCCCTGAGCTAAGATACACCTCCAGCCATGTTTCTCTTATGTTAATGCAGTTAAGAGCTTTCTTTTGGTAAATATTTAGCTCAGCTGGGAGAGCAGAGGACTGTAGCATAGCTCTTTTGGTAAATATTTGCACAGAATGTATTTATCAACCCTTTAGTTCAATCTTCACATGTCACTGTGTCTTAAAGATTTCTGGAGATAACAAAACTGAGCTTTGGGGTTTTTTGAGGGGATAGAGTAGAGAAGGGTTTTTCCTCTTCAACTGTCTTAAATTTTCTAAGTACATAATTAAATTGCTCAGGCAAGATGATTGTTTTGTCTTCCTTACCCAACAGCTATGCATTTTTATCTCTGTTACTAGCTTTATCAGATCACTAGTTATGTAAATCCTTTAAAAGTTAATTGTAGTGAGGAAAACTCAAAGATACCAATAGGTATCTTTGGGTATAAAAAGATCTAAGGAAAGAGAGACAAAGTGTATAGCTAAAATATTACATCAGTAACATAGATGTGATGTAATAATGGGGGACAATACAAGAACAAGTTATATATAAATAATAGGTGATGTAGAAAGCCAATAATCAAAAATGGCCAGAAGTATTCAAACTAAGCCACAGTCATCTGGTTGCCTGTGATCAAGAAATTTACCGTATTTTAATAGATTTGAAATCCTTTGTAATCTACTCCTGTGAACATAGGTGAGAGAAAAGAAATGAATTCAGACTTCTCATAAATAATTATTAGAATGTGAATTCAAAAGAAATTCTATTTCCTGGTTATGTCACATCAAGCCATTAACATCTTTAATATTTTTACAGCTCATAAAGTAATTTACATATTTTATCACTTAGTTCTAGAAAAAACAATGTTCAAAAAATAATAGCAGCAACAATTAAGAGTTGTAGAGCCTTTTACAGATTTTAATTCCACTTCACATCATTTCACCTGATGCTCACATTTCTGTCACTCCTACCCTTACAGTCCCCACTCTACCAAAAGACTGTACTTGTAGTTCTTGGAACACCAGGTTCTACACTCATGTCCCTTCTGCCAGGTTGCCTGAACCCACCAGGTGAACTCCCAGCCCTCAGTCCATTTGCTGGATCCCCAGCAGGAAGCTCCCTAAATCGGCATGGAAAAGGCAACAATTGGGATGTCTGAGAATCTCCTATGGGCACATGGCTGGTGGATGGGTCAGAAGATTCTGCCATCTGCTGTATGACTGACAGTTGGATGCCCAAAGCAAAGTAGTGGCATACAGCCAGTACCTCTTGACAAGAAACTGTTGTATGTTACTGACAACACTTCTGGGATGAAAACCAGCAAAGGGAGGTTGTTGATGGTGTAAACAGAAATAAATTTCCAAGGTGAAGGGTACATTAGATTTTGCCTCCAGGCCGTGGATTAGACTTCAGGTGTGCTTTGTTCTGTGCATTAGGGTGCTTGATTTGATAGTATCCTCCAATCCCATTCCAGCCCCCAGAAACTGGAGATTGAATCCAGGACTTTCACACGGAACTACATCCCCAGCCCTTATTTTTTTCTTCTGAGACAGGGTATTGCTAGGTTGCTAAGTTGCCCAGGCTAGTCTTGAACTTGGTATCTTCCTGCTTCAGCCTCCCATGCTACTGGAACTACAGGTGTAGGCTACCACGCTTGGCATTAGACAGTCTTAAAGACATGCTGGAGAGGTGGCGTGACGAGAGGAGGGAGAAATGCTGGCTGCTGTTGCCGCAGTCACTGGGTGGTCGGAAGGGCTCCAGGTAAGTCTTGGGAGTCAGTGGAGATGAGCGGAGCTGAGTGTAAGAGTACTGCTGAGGTAGAAATAAGGACTCCTTGGGGGTGATCCGAGAAAACGGGGAATTGAAGAGGATACTGAAGTTTCACACTGGTGACTCCAGTGATAAAGGTCATTAAGAGAAGGAGAGACAGGAGAAACGGCAGTGCTGTGTATTTGTTTATTTTTAACTTTTGGGCTGGGGAAATAGCTATCTTTAACTTTCTATTTTGAGATAGTTATAGATTCACACCTCCATCCTCTTTATCCATCCAACTTCCTGACACATATATGTCTGTTATTAGAAAGAATTTCCTAAAACTAAAAGTAGATTTTTTTAAGAGACAAAAAATGAAAGCAGCAACTCAATAGAGTTCCATGTGACTCCTGCCCACCGGCTTTAGTGGTGAGCTTTGGGCCACCGCATCTCCGGGGCCTCAGTCCCCTACTGCGAGAAGCGGGGATAGCAACCTACACCTTTCCGGGCTGCCGCGAGCATCGGAAGTAGTAGACACAAAGCAGCTGCACCCGGGCAGGTCTCAGATATCATAGTTATTATTACATAAATAACCCAATAAGGAGCTCTCAGACTTCTCTGATGATAACGATCTAAACTAAACCACAACATCACACAAACACCTCTCAGAATCCAGATAGTTTAGATAGTACAGATACGTCTCAGCGAGAGATAACCTTAAACAGCAGGGTGAAAAGCATAGTTTCCCGGAGCTTATGGTTCTCTGGGATGGAAAATTCTCTGAACTGGGGGTCAGAGGACTTGGTTCCAAGTTCACACTTGCTCCAAACTCATGGAATGACCTCCGCCTCACTTTTTTTAAAAAATCTATGTTTTTTGCAGTTCTCAGTTTCTTTTGATTCTGTTAAAAGGCATATTCAACACGTTAAGAGACACACATTCTGTGGTATTTTATTTTGCACCCCAAACACTTTCTATAAAGTCCCAATCACTGATTTATGTTTCCCAAGAAAGTTGGAGAAAACTTTGACGTTATTTTTGAAGTTCTTTTGACTCCAACCCAAAGAAGAAGAACTTTACGATAAAGACCGGATTACTCTCCTGCTGGGTGATCCAAGTTCTTGATGTACTCCTTGTAAAGATCAGTACACGGCCACCTAGCAGTTCCTGTGATCTAGTCTTTATCCTCAGTCTCTATGGTACAGATGGAAAACAGGACAGACCCAGAGACCAAGCATCGTCCCGGTGCTGGCTGCGCAATGGGTAAAACCATTCGACCTTCACTCACTGAGCCTTTTTAAAAATCTCACTTTTACTTTTAGGAAATGCTTTTTGTGTCAGGAAATTCTACATATGTCAGGAAGAAGGAAGGATGGAGAGGAAAACGTGCTCACGCGTAACGTGCCTGTAGCAAGGACTCTCGGCTCGGCTCAGTCCTCCCCCCCTGGAAGCCCCTTTTCTTTTCTTTTTCATGCCAACAGGTCACAAGGATCAGATCAGTTCTTCTCATTTTGAACCTTAGAGAAAAAAAAAAAAAAAACACCAACAGAAAGCATCACCCAGCCCACAAATGTTTCTCACCCTCCCACCTCTCCCCAGACACTACCAGATAGCAAGTAAAGCGCTTGGGTATCAACCACTCTGTGAACAGATGCCGTTGTGCCAAGGTGCCTGCTGCGTGCACTGGAGGGCATGTGGGTCCTTAGGAAGGGGTCAGGTAGGGGGTGGGTTGTGCCAGCCCCGTGCTCTAGCACTTGCTACCCTCAGTGTGGCTGTGGGTTGGCAGCAGCAGCATCATTTGAGAGCTGCTTGAGAAATATTCTTAGCCACCACACCCACCCTATCAAATCCCAACCCGTAGGGTCCATGGGAGGTTTGCACACACACTGCTGTGAAGGACCTCAGCATTGGTTCTGCTGGTTGTAGAACAGCCAACTCACATGTCGCTGTCCAGCAAGGGTATGTCTTCTGATCAAGGAACTCACTGTTCCCTAACTATTTTTCAAAAGTGCTGGTATCCTTGATTAATAGCACCAAAAAGAAAGAAAAAGAGAGAGAGAGATAATTTCAGGATAAAATTAATCTTACTTCTATTAAAATTAATTCTTACTTCTAATCTTACTTCTAAAAAAGTAAAGGGGCAGCTTTTACTTGAAAAAGGTGGTGCTGATCTCATATGGCAAAACCAAATTAAGGGTATGACCATTCCACATCAGATTAAGAACCACTGATCTTTGTCTATTCCTCTTCATCTAACTGGGTGAGGGGGCCTCTTGTCAGGAAGAGAAGGAAGTGATGCAGAAGGCGAAGAAGACCTCATTTCACCTTTTATCTGCAATCCAAAAAATGATTAAAACTGCACATTTTTCCTTCTGGAAATAATGAGAGGTGGGTGGTAGCACAACCTAATACTCAGAAGAGAGCAGATGCCTGGGACAGCTGGTTTGATTTTTGAATCTGCTGCCGTTTACCCTTGGTCAAGCTGTTCTAGTCATCTATGACAAGAGGACGACAGTGACCGGTCTTCCCCATTTAGCTCAGGTCTGGAAGACAGCGAAGTGGAGTCTCCAGCAATCCGTCGGCAGTAGTAGTGGGAAGAGAAGTGTCTCTGAGGGTCCCTCCACTTCACCCACAGTTCTTCGTTGGCCCTTCTGTGCTGTAGTCCAGAGAAGGATGGCTGTCAGTGTTGTCACTGGTGTTTGGACTTGCTAATAGAAGAAGCCAGAAGCTCTTCAACTGGGCAGGGAATTCCTCAAGGCAACAAGTCCACAACTATCCTAGGAAAGATGCGTTTGTGAGCGGATTTCAGGGATAGCGATGGAGATGGAGCGCGGGAAGGATGAGAACGAGTGGAACAACACCTGCAGCTTTCAAAACATCCTCCATAACAACGATCTGACATGAGCTATTTTTTTAAAAATGTGAGACATCAAGAGAGCTCAGTTTAACTCTCTTGGTGCATGTCCCAGGCTGACGCTCGTGGACTATCAAGGGTTAATATAACTTCTGGCTGTCTCTTTTTCCCTTGCACAAAGAATAGATATAAAAGCTAAAGGACGAAGTCACACTGATGTACCTCGGAGCCTGCAGTGGGACTCCTCTTCCGGGAACTCCACATTGCCAGCTTTGAACGTTTAACATGCACTTCCCATCTGCTACCCCCCAGTTAGCAATCTCAAGTTTTCCTCCTCTCCTCTGGCACTGACCACTTCTCTAAGGAGGGAAAATGGCATCTTAATCCAAAATTGTACCAATACTCAAAAATGACAGGGAGGAAAGTACTCTCCTTCCCCTTTTCTGAAGAAAATTCTGTTTGCTTTCTGAGCTTCCAGGACCACTGGGGTGGAGCAGGGGGGGCAGGGTGATGAGAGCTGGAGGTGGTGGGAGGGCAGAACGATTTCCATCAAAATTCAGAGCCACTGGAAAATCTGCAAAGATAAGCTAAAGGGTAAAGGCAGAGAGAAGCACCTGTTGGCTGGATTTGGAGAATTTTCAGAGTTTTTAGTGAGTAAAACTAGAGTACGAAGGCAGCTATTCTGCTGTGTTATAAAAAGTAAAATACAGCCTGGGATGGTGGTGCACACCTGCAATCCTAGCACTCAGGAGGATGAGACAGGAGGATCGTCATGAGTTTGAGGCCAGCCTGGGCTACATATCAAGTTCAAGGCCAGCCTGGACTATGCAGCAAGACCCTATCTCAAAAAAACCAAAAAAAAAAAAAAAAGAAAAAAGTGAAAATAAAGAATGAATATAGAGAAAGTACCTGAATGAATATAGAGAATGAATATAGAGAAAGTACCTTTAGCTCAGTCAATATCAGTAGAATTTTCCTGCTTTCTTTCTCTGGGAGACAAATCATTGTTTATTCTTTCTGGATGGTGTACTATTGTTTCTTTATGATACCAGACAGGGGAAAGCTAAAGGAAAAATCTATTAGGAAGAAACAAGGGCAGCTGTCCCACACACTGTCCCACCTCACAGCTGCTCCAGGAGACTTTTGGAACACCCACGACAGAGCCTTTAAGGGAAGGAATCATATGAAAGGTCTACACTTGTTACTCAATGAAAGACCTGGAAGTTACCCACGTTTCAATCCCAGAAAAGGCTTTTATGGAAAATAAAATCATCTGTGAGAGTAGAAGGTTGAACTTTCCCTTGTTCACATGACAGCTGCCGCATGACCTCCTCAGACTGCCCAGCCAGTGTACACCTCTGGAAATGTTCATGGCCTTATCCAGAAAAACACACCCTTGTGTATTAGAGTTTCCAGATCACAAAGCTGCCTCAGACACAATTTCTTTGACCCCTTTCAAATTTATGTGATGAGAAAAGTTTTTGGTTTGTGACTGAGATACCAGATTCCCAGTACATCTAAGGTTAATCCTTGAGTATTTGTGTGAATCAATAATGTACAAAGAGTTATTAAATGTACTTCTCATGGACTTTGTTGAGGTGAAAGTACTTACAAGGAAATGCCCAGTTCTGGGAGGTCCTATCACAAGAAACTGTTCTGAGTTGTCTGTGCTTAAGTTGTCTTCTCTTGAACTTCATATGTAAAATTAAACAGTATGTACTATTTTGTGTCTGACTTCTTTTGTTCAGCATAATATTTCAGAGTTACCTATGGTGCATATCAGTAGTTTATTTGACTAATTGTCTCTTCTGCTATGATGGCTATTTAAGCTGTTGAATTGTTGATTGATAAGACCTCTGTTTATTAGGAAGAATTCTTGAAAGTCTTTTGGGAGACATATCTTTTCACTCCTGTAAATACTTAGGAGTGGTGTTGCTGGACCGTAGCATAGGTATATATTTGACTTCATTAAAAAAACTCTCAAATTTCCAAAGTACTATAATTTCATTTTTTTGCACCCATGCTAGTAACATGAGAATTCCAGAAACTCTGCTTCTACTTCAGCATTTGGCACTGTTAATCTTCTTATCCTTCACCCATCCTCGTGGGCTATTTCATCACGTGGTTC
>NW_004955421.1:22656617-22669330 GCF_000276665.1 Chinchilla lanigera | reverse complement strand
TTTTTTGGTTTTTCTCCGGTACCAGGAACCGAACTCACGACCTTGCGCTTGCCAGGCAAGTGCTTTTGCCGCTGAGCTAAATCCCCAGCCCGATCCTTTGCATTTTCAAGGGGATTTTTTTAAATATAGCTTGCCAGTTGATGCTAAAATGTGTGTTGAATTTTTTATTGTAATATATTGAATTAATGGATGAATTTAAGGCAAACTGATACCTTTTTTTCCTTTTCTATTGGTACATTTTAGGTATGCTCAGTGATAACACTCATCATAGGGAATTTGCACCTGTGCAGGGTATATCTTGCTGCTTCTTTTCTTTCCCATTCCCTCTCCTCCCTTGGACACCTCTTTCCCTCTGTATTTATAAAAGTTTTGTTTCCATTTTTTCCTTCTAGTCTCTTTTTTTCCTTGTCCCTCCCTCAGCTCTGAATTATAGCAGCGAAGCTGCCATGGGTACAATGTAGATGAGTGGGTGTGACATTGTTCAGTGAAATTTTATAAAAATAAATTGCAGCCAACTTACAAGCCAAGGTATCATGGATATTTATTATAACTATTTTAAGTTCCTCATCTAATTCCAAAATGTGGACCATCTTAGGTTTTGTCTCTGTTGTCGCTCTTTCTTCCTAGTTGGTCATATTTTCATGTTTCCTCACATGTCTAGAATTTTGTTTAAACTTGTCAAGTGTTATGACTTAGACACGCTAGACCGGGGGTGGCAAACCTGTGGCGTGTGTGGGGCAGCAGGCACACAGGACCCTCTGTGTCAGCGTGGGAGCCAAGCGTATGAGTTGTTTTTTCTAAGCTAAAACCCTCAGTATTCAGGTTTAATCACAGTGCTGGCACTGTGTGATCAGTAAGTGCGTTGGGGGTTGCAGTCTGGCAACTAAAAGGTCTCTAAAAGATGCGCCATCGCTGCTCTGGACAGTCTGGATAGCGCTGTCGTCTGACAGGTATTGAATTTTGTTCTGACGGGCGGAGGATGGTGCATCCTCTTGTCTGGTAGGCCTGGATTGGTCTTGGTAAGGGTGTATTTACTTTGTTTTTTGTTGGTGGTGGTTTGTTTTGTTTTTGTAGTACTGAGAACTAAACCCAGGGCCTTTCCACTGAGCTACATCCCCAGATTAGTTCTTTCTTTATTTTTTAATTTTAATGCAAGGTCTCTTGCTAAGTCACTGAGTTGCCCCAATTGGACTCAAACTTGTAATCCTTCTACCTCAGCCTCCTGGGGTCGTGGGATTACAAGCATGTGCCACCCTGTCCAGCATCTATTTTGAGTTTGAAATTCATCCCAAGAAAGTTATTTGCTCTCTACCAGAATTAGAAAACTGTGACCACAGGTTAAATGCCTGTTTTTATAGTAAAAGCTGGCAAATGGCCTGCTCTCAGCCTCACAACAGGAGGCCAGTGCCAACTCTTCCCCAGTCCAGCCCGGCTCATACACTAGCAGCTCTCGCCAAAGATCCCAAGGAGGAGCCCGGTGCACACTCTGGAGCCCCCTGTGCAGGGCCCTCCTCTCCAGGGGCTCCCCGAAGCGCCTGGGCTGCACCTGGTACACATGGGACTAAGCACCCCAGGGAGAAAGCCATGCGATTGTGGCCAGTTCCATGCATCTCCCTCCTCTTAAATTATGCAGCCCTGCACGGCCTACTGTGCAATACCCAAAACTCCTGCTGCACACATCTGGGTCTGAGTTTATAGTTCTCAGCAGAAAGACAACATTTGATCCCAGTTACTCAGCATGACTTAAGGCAGAATTCCTCATTGGTTTTTCTGATTTTTATTCATATCATGACTTAACAGTAGGTTTACCCTCTGACCCTTAAAATGTTGGTTGGCATAGACATGTAACAAGTGCCAGAAAATAGTACCCATGGCATGGACAGTACATAGTTATCAGTACATAGTTACCATCAGTATCATAGTTATCATGGACAGTACATAGTTATGATCTTTTGCAGGAGTTCAAGGTTAAGGTGAACTTCAGCCCAGTCTCTACCTGAATTAGCATTCTTTTTTACCTGGACAGTGAAAAAATGGAAAGAAGTGCTGGGTATGGTGGTGCACGCCTGTAATCCCAGCATCCAGGAGGCTGAGACAGGAGGATTGCTGCAAGTTTGAGGCCAACCTGGGCTACATAATGAGTTCAAGGTCAGGCTGGAACAAATAGTGAGACTTGGTCTCAAAAAACAAAAAAGGAAGGGAGAAGTAACATCTATTCCTACTACTTGCTGGGCCCTGTAAAAGTTACCTTGCTATGTTATTCCATGTAATTTTACATCAATAAAATAATTGTCATTACATTTATTTTAAAGAAAGAGGAGGTGAACTTAGAGAAATTAAAACAATAAAGCTATATAGCTAGCAAGCTGGCAGAGCTAGAATTTAGAAGCTATAATTTAAGATACATCTTCCTGCACTTTCTACTATATCTCCTTTCTTGCTGTACTATAATAATTATTTGAGTTTCTACCATTATTGCTGGCCTCCTGGGCGCATTTAAATTGCTTTTGTTAGTACCTTCTTGGATAGAGATAGACGAAGCTGTCTAAGTCCTTCCCACTTTCAGTCCTGAGGGGACTCAGGAAAGTCCTGTGCCACCCTGTGGTGTGGTGGGCGGAGAAGCCTCCCCAGCCTGAGCGGTTAATCTGAAGATTAGTTAGGGTTCTCCAGAGAAACCAAAGCAATAGAACATGTTTATCTAACTATGAATGTGTAGGCAAATTGGCTCACGTGATCATAGAGGTTGAAAAGTTCCATGATGGCCATCTGCATGCTGCAGAGTCAGTAGTGATTGCTCAGTCCAAAAACCGGGAGGCCCCAAACAAGGACAACCAATAGTAGAGCATCCAGTCTGAGGATGCAGGTCTGTGAGCCTTGGGAGGTTGGCTGGTGCAAATCCGAGAGTGCAAAGGCAAAAGCACCTGGACCCTGATGTCCAAAGGCTCTGTGGGGGGAGAGAGAATTTTCATCTAAGCTGCCAGCGATTGCATGGTGCCACCCTCCTTGAGGGTGGACCTTCCCTACTCCCTTTGCTGACCGTAGGCCAGCATCGCTGGAAACAGCCTTCAAGACACACCTAGAAGTATATTTTACCACTTCTCTAGACATTCATCCGTTCACTCAAGTTGACACCCAAAATTAACTGACACAAGAAGCAATAGGCCAACCAACAGCAGTAAGTACCGCAGCTGCCGTGCCCTCATCTTCCTCCTTTACCCAGCGTGTGGCATTTCCCCAATAGGCTGATCTCTTCAGGCAAAAGAACTCGGTGCAAAATATGCAACGGGATAATTTTTCTGATCAGCCTGGAGCCACTTCCCCACTCCATAGTTGGGCGTGGGCCACTGCTTCTGGTGCCCCCACTGGGCGCCGGTGCCCGTTTCTCCGGCTGTGAGATCGTAGCTGGGAAATGCAGTGGCGCGTGAAAGAATAAGAAACTCCCGTTGCCTGCTTGCCAGACACCGAGTGAAGCACTGTCTGCCTATCACTCAAGAACTATGGCTCAGAATCATTCACTTTAGAAAATCTCATGCTTCTTATTTCCTAAAAAGTATTTTGCACAGATAATTTTTTTCTTCAGTTATATTTGCATGGCTTTCCCCCCGCCCTGTCCTCACATTCCTTGATCTTGCTCTCTCTTTCTATATTTGCTCAACATGAGGTCTATTCAGAATCAAATCTCATTCAGTTTTACTCCTTTAGTTTGAAATACATTGCATGGGGAGAGGCAAGTGGGTGAAAACTGCTGAACAATCCCTGCTCTAAAGGTTTCTAAGAACAGTGGCAGGCTAAGTTTCTTTCTAGGGAAAAGTGGGCCTAGGTGAATGTTTTCAATAAAGCGAAGGAATATGTGATTCAGTCACTACACGTGCGTGTCTGGCTGTGCCTCTGGAGCTCCTGATGTGCTTCTTTCTCTTCGCAGAGGACTGTGATCAGGACCCACCAAGCATCAGCTACGCCACCTCCAAAGCCCTCAGCTACAAGAATGGCACCATGGTAAACTGTGAATGCAAGAAAGGTTTCCGCAGGATAAAAAATGGGTCAGTGTACCTGCTTTGTAGAGGAAGCTCTTCCTGGGCCAACAGATGTCAATGTGTAAGCACTTGTAAGTAATTCCTTTTGTAACTGCTAAGAGCTTTAGTGAGATGGGGTCCAGCTTTTGCTCAGTGAGCCCTATAGAAAAAAGGTGGTCTGAGCAATCTGCAGGACAACTAATTATAGTGGCTTTGAAATAATTATCCAACAGACAAATATCTGATAAGTGTTACTAGTTCCACGAGCTCGTGTAGGCTTCTAAGCCTAGGTGGATCTGATACCATGCTTTGGATGTTGACCTTTCTTCCTTGAATTCTGAGAGCTCTCTCACACAGCTTCATTTCTCTGCTAGGTCTCTTGTCCACCCCGTGGCACTGGAGTGTGGGAAATGTGGTGGGTTCGTTCATCTACATTCCTTAACCCAAGAGACGGTGTGGGTCAGTAAATCATGCTGTGTGTGGACCTTGAAGTTCAAAGATAGCTGCCCTGTTGAAACACTGACTCAGGCAGCAGATCCCTCCCTCAGCCTAAGCTGGGCTCTGTCCCTGCTTCATTGGGGTACTCACCTGCAACTCCTCTGCCAAGCTCTTCACAGCGGGCGGTTGTTCTAGGAGGGGTTTTCTTGTCATTGCTTTAAGACCACGTCTCTCTAACTTTAAGGTTTTAAACTGCCTTAGGGGACTGAGAACTTCATTAGGTTGCAGAATCTACCATTCCTCATTGCTGTCCCATACACCCATGCATGACATCGACAGGACTAATGACAAGAAAGGAGTCCCTTTTAGTGAGACGCACATGCATAAAAAGAATTTTCCAAGTTGGGTGTGGTGCACACCTGTAATCCCGGCACTTGGGAGGCTGAGACAGGATTGTTGCGAGTTTGAGGCCAGCTTGGACTACGTGGTAAGTTCAAGGCCAGCCTGAACTACGTAGCAAGACCTTGTCATTACAAAAAAGAATTTTCCATCAGAAAACCATTCATTTATTCCAGAAATATGTTGCAGACATTGTTGCTGAGTGGGTGAATATGGAGAGACCAGAGGAGGCCGCACTCAAGGGAGGGTCTGGCCCAGCTCCATGACCTCAGCAGGAGATATTACTGGGAACACACAGACATTAGAGGATGCCCCCCAGTGTGGGAAAACAGCAAGCGTTTGTGAAGTTATTTGTCTCATTCCTCCCATCACCTCAGCCCCTAGGAACACAAGAGAACAAGTTACGCCTCAACCTGAAGAACACAAAGGAAAAAACGCCACAGAAATGCGAAGTCAGATACAGCCTGTGGACACAGGGAGCCTTCCTGGTAAGAGATACCTCTGGACATGGTCCGCTAGCTGACCCCGGGAGCTGGCCTCCTCTCGCAGGTGTAGGATGCTACTTTCCTCAAAGGAGGCCAACTGTTCGCTGTCCATAAACATGCACATTTCATGGCCCTCACAGTCTACCGTGGACAAGAGCCATTGCTTCACACTGGCAGGCTGTTTGCTCAGCATCTCAAACCGCTCGTATGGGAGCCAAACTAGGCACGGGTTAGGAGCTGGCAGAATAGAATTCAACTCAACTCAGTCCAATTCAGCTCAAACGCACATGTGAGGACTGATTGCACCAGGCACTGCCCGTAGAAGATATAAACACAAGAAGGACATTAACCTCTGCCCTCTAGGAAATTCTGTTTTTCTCTTAAGTAGAAGGCAATGAATTACAAGTAAAACAATTAATGGCAAGATGTTTCTTACAGGACAGGGTCACCAAATGTGCCATGCAATCCTGGCGATTCTGAAAAGCTCCAATCACTCAGCTAATTAGCTGTGGGTGAGGGAGCACTGTGGCTGCTCTCAGCTTTTTCAAGTGACTTAAGCTTAAATGAAGTCGTCATATCAGGAAAAAATAGAGCCTGCTCGAAAAATCTGAGCATCTGGGAGACCAACCGGCTGGGTGAAGATCCCCATGGTGTTGTGCTAATTGCGTAACCTTGCAAAGAACTGTGTAATATCCTGCAGAATCTCAGTGGACCCTGACAACTCAATGAGTCAGGGAGCAGGAAGTATTGTTTCAATTTTCTTTCTTTTTTTCTATCTTTCTTTCTTTCTTTCTTTTTTTGTCTTTTTGAGACAGGGTCTCACTATGCAGCCCAGGCTGGCCTCAAATCTGTGAGATTCACACGATCCTCCTGCCTCAGCCTCCCAAGTGCTGGGATTATAAGTGTGCATGTGCCACCATGCCTGGAAATGAGGGACATTTATACAGAGTATTCAGGTCAAACTACTTGGAATTGATTTGCAGCTTTTTAGTATTAGGGAAACAAAGCTCATCCAGGGACATTGTTTACCTCTTCCTGCCTATGTTTGGAATGTTGTTTCCAGACATATTTAATGTTTGTTTTGCTCTCTCTCCCCATGTAACTCTTCACAATTATTGAAAGGTTTCCAAAAGGTCAGTGTTTCTTGTCCTTACTCAAGAGTAACCAGCTGGCCCTGGCTGAGGGATGTTTTGTAAATCCTCATAGTTTGAATGTTTGCATTTGAAAAAAACCAAACCCAATTCCACTTGCTTCAGACAGTTATGAATTTTACTGTCCTTGAAGGAACATTTTATTCTGAGACTAAAACAGAAATTCAGTCATGATTGTCAAAGTGCTATATAACAGAAGATAGCTCGGGACAGGGCCAGCTGGCTTGCTACCGGGGCAGAGGCTTATACAAAGTATTTGTAGAAGTTCTGCAAGATACTTGGGGTGGGAGAGAGTCTGGGAGATCAGAGTTTATGGGCAGCTTCATGATACATGCAGTGCCATATGGTAGTGGGGAACCCTGAGATTAAATCAGAACATGACATGAGCTCTGGGGGCAAAGGTCAGTCAGGCCTGGGCTGTAGCAGGCAAATGTAAAGTTCATGGGTGTAGGGAGGAGGTGGGAACCTATCGCATGCATGCTGCTGCTGGCTATTTGTATCATTGAAAGCTCTAAAAAGATCGCCACCCCCGGTTTAGGGGATCTTCAGAAGTCTTAACAAGACCCACCTGGGTCAAGCTGCAGGCACGGCTCAATCACAGATCATGCTCCATATCTCTGAAATTCTCTCAGCCCCTCCCTCCCTTCCCTTCAGAGTTTGGCTTTGTCCCTGGTCATTGCCCTGTGGTCCCAGGATGACAAAGGTGTGTTTTCTTATATATCCAGGGAGAAGGGTAGTTGTCATGGTTGTATCTAGATGTCCCCCCCACCACCAAAGCTTCATGTGGTCACAGGTGGGGCCTTTTCAGAAGTGGCTGGATCTACAGTATGTGACTGATTCGTGGTGCAATGCTAGGATTAAGGGTCCTAAGATTAAGGGTGTGAGTGCCAACCACCCTACCAGTGAGTAACCTGGATAAATGTAAGGGACAGAAAGAGGCTTGGTGTTAGTTACTTGCAGGTGGTCACTTGCTTGTTTTTGCTGTCTTCCACCTGCCATGAATGGTTTCTCCCTGTGTTGCCCTCTGCCACGCCATTTCTGCCTTAGAGCCAGACAATTATGGACTGAAATCTTTACAAACCGTGAGCCAAAACGAACCTTTCCTCCTTACCTTTGGGGGTTGGGTATTTTGTCTCAGCAATGAGAAAAGTTTAACTAGTTTAAGTAAGACAGTGGTCCCCACATTGGCTTGACCTGCCCTTACCCTTCAGCCAAAACCACCCTCCCCACTCTTGTCCATTCCTTCAAAACTACGTTGTCATTCAGGGGCCAACCCAGGTGCTTCCTATCAGGGGCAGCATCAACCAGAATGAATGACTCGTTTCCTTGTATTCCATGTATTATAGCAAAGCTGGGTCCGGGGATGTAGCTCAGCAGCACAGCACCTGCCTGGCAAGAGTAATGTCCTGAGTTCAATTCCCAGTCCCGGTACCTAGCAAGACTCTGTTCCCCACTGCAATTCTCACCACACTCTGCCTTCCTATGTTTTTTGACCCTGTTGACTGTCCAGCCCTTGCAGGAGTGACTGGGTCTCTGCCTTCCTACAGTGCCTAGCAAGGTTCCCGCCACATGACACTCTCGATACATGTGGGCTGAATGAAGAATGAAACGAACAAACAAAAGAATAAGAACCAAGGTCCTGGCACTAGCAAGAGGTAACCTGTGTGCACACACAATTCTTTCCCGAACTGGCCCTCAGGATTCTTTCCATCTTCCAGGTGACTGCCAGGAGCCCCCTCCATGGAAACATGAAGCTGCAAAGAGAATTTACCATTTCAAGGTGGGACAGACAATTCACTACCAGTGCATCCAGGGATACAAGGCTATACAGAGAGGTCCCGCCATAAGCGTCTGCAAAGTGACCTGTGGGGAGACAAAGTGGACCTGGCCCCAGCTCACATGCATAGCTGATAGCGAGCTCCACTTGTTTGCAGGTAAGGGTCTCCTTCCTTGGGTCTACTCCCTTGTTCTCTCCACCTGGTGGATCCTGACTTCGCTTTCGTGTGACCTAGAGACAACCACTTGATCCCCTGGGCCTCAGTTCTTTCTCATTCTAAAAAAAATAGACCAGATGAACTCTGTAGACCTCTTCACCTGAAATGGTCCTGTACCCCGGACGGTGGTAGAGTCAGACAAGGAAGAAAGCTCTCTCGGGTGTTCTCAGGCGCCCAAGATCCTGCCTCATAATGATAATGCTGCCCCCGCCTACTGGCCCTGAAATTCTACTTCTTTCCTCAAGCTACCAACACTTCCCTTAGTTGAAAGGGGAAAACCCATGAGGTCTTCCTTTTACTGGAGTGCAACGCAGATCCACCCTTTGCACAGCGCTCCGTTGTTACTGGGCTCCTCCCCTGTCTGAGTCCTCACCTGAATTTTGATAAAAGTACTGATGTGCAGGAAAGGAGCTTCTTTAAGTGTGCATAGGCATACTGCACACACGCACACACACACACACACACACATACACACCTGCACACACGCATAATCTGCCTGTTTTGAGATCTTCGTTCTCAAATCTTACTACTATTTCTACAATCAAAAATTACACTCAGCCACGAGTGTTCCAAGGTTATTACTCATCGCCATGTCTCACAGACAGTGACTTCCTCCAGAGTTCGCTGGGGAAGTTGTTCTTTCCCACACCCTTTTTCCTAAGAGGCTAAGGAAGCAGATCATTCATCGTGCCAGGGGCTATCCTTCACACACTTTCCTTTCATCTGATGGTTCTTCGGTGCTTGTATTCTGACCTATTTCCAAGGTGTCCAGCACAAGCTAGCTTCAGACTGTGACCGCTGGCAACAGCAGTGACCAGCAGCTGGCTGTGTCAGCTGTTGACACCGAGAAATACTTGGTATCATCTGGTGACATCAGCACTGCTAGCAGAGCTGCACTTTGCGGATTCACGATTTCCATCTGAACTGAGCAAAAGAACGCTAGGCTGACTGGCAACCTAACTGCTGCCCAGTGACTCTGACGTGGAACTGCGTCCTCAGGGATGTACCCAAAGCAGGAGTCCTGCCCCAGCAGCCATATCTGGGGTCAGCCATAGAGGCCAGTGTGACGAGAAGTGAGGCTCCCGTTGACCCGTCTTGGACTCCACAGGCACTGCTTGTTTTCTCTCCAGGTCAGGAAGACTCTCCGGCAAGCACAGAGGCCCTTCCTGAAAGTGAGACTTCCTGCCCCCACACCAGAACAGGTAAGGGAGGAGTCCCATGAGGACAGAGGTCCAGTCGTTAATGCCAAATCAGGGAAGGGCAGGCCTTGCCTAACACACACCTCTGCAGCACACAGGCAGGGCGGGAAGGAGAAGCCAGCCCCAGCTGTCTCCTCCCATCAGGGCAGGAACTTGCCTCAGCAACCTGCATACCCCTCGGCAAATGTCGGAAAGGAACCAGCACGCTGGTGGTCCCCAGGCAGTGGGATGGTACATCTGCCCCTGCTGTGCTCACCCCTACGCCCCTCCCAGCAGGAAGGGATCACTGAGAAGCCCTCACTCCCCAGCCTCGCGTAGTCCTGTCCTGGGCATAAACTGAGGGTCTCTCCCTCCCTCTTTTTCAGAGTCTCCAAAAGAGGTGGAAACAGCCACCACCGTGGAGACTCCCATATTTCCAAGAGAATATCATGTAGCAGGTGAGTGGGGTCGTTTTCTCTGTGAACACAGTGTACGTCCAACCCAGACCTGGACAGATTGGTTGGCTGGTTTAAATGACCCTTTCTTGAAACATATAAAGTTTTAAGAGTAAAAAGATGAATTGAGATCCTAACATTACTCAAGAGTCTGTCACAGTTAAGTCTCAAACCAGCCTCTACCAGTTCCTGAGCGGAGAGCAAGGGCCACGCCCCAAGTCCGTTAGTGATGCGCAGGCCGGAGGAGGGTGGAGGGGGCAGCACAGCCAGGGAGAGAGAGAAGAAACACAGCAGAGTTTCCTGTAGTGGGGAAAACACACTTGAACTCCCTCTGCCTGGACACTGACACATGGTGACCTCAGAACGTCTGCAGATCAGCATTTGGAAAATGCGAACCCTTTCAGGGGGTGTTGAAGCATTTACCGTTTATCTCCTTGTTTCCCGTTTCTTTCACCACATGCGGATCTCGCTCACAGCCTTCTCAAGTGAGGCCTGGCCTCTGGGGCGATTTGAATTTGCTGCCCACCGGTTTGCCCCAGAGAAGAGGCACGCCCTCACGCCCACCTACCTTGCCCTGACTCCTTGAGCCTCCTCAGAAACCCTCAGGGGAGGGGCCTGAACTCCGGGGAAGGAGGCAGAGCAGCACCCAGCCCTTCAAGAGGCCCTTGCTCACGGGGAACCTCCCTGCCCGCTTTGTGGACCCCTCTCCTGCTGTCCCCGAAGTCCAGCCCAGGGTGCCCTTGCTGAGCTTCCTCTCTGTTCACAGTGGCCGGCTGTGTTTTCCTGCTGATCAGCATCCTCCTTCTGAGCGGCCTCACCTGGCAGTGGAGATGGTGAGTCCCCCACGCTGAGCAGCACTCTGTCAAGGGCAGAGGAGGCGAAGCACCGCGAGTGTCACCCCGGGACAGGCGCAAGCACCACCTGCAAGTCTGCACTAGGCTAACAGAACTAAGAGTTAAGGAAGCCAGCTTCTCCCTCCTTTTGGAGAGGAGACCTTCAGGCTCGCTGTATTGCTCTCTTGACTATCCAGGGCACCCTACTACCAGGACTAGGCTGGGCTTTGGCCAACCCTGATACAAACTCCCCAGCAAGACCCCCAAACCCCAAGTCCTTGTATACTTTAGGTAGCCCAGCCAGAGAGAGAGAGAGAAAGAGAGAAAGAGAGCGCAATTCCTCCCATTCTTATACCAGTATAGGTAACCAAACGTTGAGTCTGCAATATGTTCTTAACATTCCTCATGTGAATTAAAAGCTACAACTTATTGCAATGCAAAGGAGAACCCTCCAGGGTTGTCCTACTAGGAATTATTCACAGACCTGGCCATCTACCCACTTCTCGCAGGAGCTATTTCAGGATTACAGGAGTGGAGTGTGTACCCGACATACTGTAGATGCTGTGTGCTTGTGAGACTTTCTTCCTCCAGCTTGGTACCTGGCGAGGATCTAATTTGCCTCTCAGACGTAGAGGACAAGGCTATTTGAGAGCATTTCAGAATTTATGTCGTGAGGTTAAGAACAGCCTGAAGCTGTGTAAGCATCTTCAGGGCCTTGAAGTATTGCCCTCTTTGGGAGACTAAAATCTCAAAGGACCTCTTTGGTCGGAGAGCTTGTCCGAAAAGCCTGCTTTGTAGGATCTAATTTCATCTAATGATGCCCTCTTGTGGCCAAACAAAATCCTACATTTGAATTACTGAAAGATGACAGCTTAGCCAGAGATTTGTTTGTTTCGGAATAATTACTAGGAGGTAGGGCTGTACTATAGCAGATACATATTAAATTTTCAGAAACTTGTCGTGAACTTCGTTTGGCAGTCCTAGGGATGGAATCCAGGCTATTGACCATGATAGGCAAATGCTCTACCTCTGAACCAGCCATGTGGGGGGAGAATTTTTTGTGTGTTTTTTTGAGACAGGGTCTTGCTATATAGATCAGGCTGGCCTTGAACTCACAGTCTTCCTGCCTCAGCCTCCTGAGTGCTGGGATTACAAGTATGTGCCATCATGTCCCCTGTGAATTTTTTTTAAAAATACATTCTTAAAAACCAAAGTGTACAAATTAATAACTAAATAAATTATATTAAAACAAAGGTAATAAATACTCAAAATTAATCAATACCTGATTATTTTACTACATCTTACTGTTATCTCTGTTCTCAGCGTTATCTACACCTATGATACTGCTACCATGGAAACAGTATAAAATGGTATTACTTTTCCTGACTCTGTGTCCATGGGATGTCACCCTGGCAGCTGAGAGAGAGGCAGGGGGGAGTATTTACACAATGGGAATAGGCAGTCTTTCCAGAGCGCTGGGTATGAGTGACTCCCAGTACGACTCTGCCTGGAGCTCTACACTATGAAGCTCTGAAAAAGGTAGGAAGTAACCAAAAGTTCCTGTGAGTTAAGTAAGGACTGGGAAATGTCCAAAACCATACTGTCCAATATGGTAGCCACTAGCTACTTGTGGATATTTAAGTTTAAATTTAGGTCTATCAAATGCCACGAAAAGGGCTGGGGATTTAGCTCAGCGGCAAAAGCGCCTGCCTGGCAAGCGCAAGGTCGTGAGTTCAGTTCCCGGTACCGGAGAAAAACCAAAAAAAA
>NW_004955421.1:22645942-22647022 GCF_000276665.1 Chinchilla lanigera | reverse complement strand
GGGGAACCACGAGGCCGGGAGTGAGTCGCCGGTCTGAAAACCGGCGCTCCCCGCCCGAGGCTCCCCGTGTGCTCTGAGGTAGAATTTCAAACTGAATTTTAACTTAGTTACTAATTGATGTGGGGAATTATTAAAGTGGACAGAGGAAAAACATGGAGTAGATAAGGTTCACTTAAGGGTGTCTGGTAGACTAGGAATTTAGAACTGGAAATTGTCATGACTCTAAAATATTTGTCTACCTGAGGGCTGCATTCCACCTGCCTCTCCACCATGAAGCTCTGCTTCACAACAGACCCAGAAGCCATGAAGTCGAGTGACCATGGACTGAAGCCTCTGAAACCATAAGCCAGAATAAACTTTCCTGCTTTTAAGTTGCTTCTCCCAGGAATATTTTCACAGCAATGGAAAACTCACTAACACATAGTCCTTCTACCTGAAGCATTTACCATTTTCTGTAGTGCCAGTCTGCAGTTAATAAATTCTCTTCACTTCCATTTGCAAAACAAACAAATAAAACTTTATTTTCATTTGTCAAAGGTATTTTCACTGATTCTAAGTGAGATGTTCCACTTAGGATTCTAAGTATTTTTCTTTCAATATTTAAAAGATGTAACTTCACTGCCTTCTGGATTGGATACCTGAGAGGTCTGCTGAGTATGTCTTCCTTATAGAATGCTTAATTATTTTTTGACTGCCTTCAAGATTTTCCCTTTATTGCTGATCTTCAGCAGTTTGCTGATAATGTGCCCAACTATATTTTTTTTTAATTTTAAAAATAAAAGGAGAAAAATATTAACAGACAGACAACCTTTTACAAAATAACAAAAGAACAGTACAGATAATATAGAGTTACAAACAAAGTGGTAGGAAATTAACAATGCTTGTTGCATTACATATTGATATCTTCAAGGTGGTTTCTCATGAAAACAGATAGAGACATGCAATATTGATCAATCAAGGACTCACTGACAGTTTCTTTCAGCAAAGAAACAGAAGACAGTAGAATAACTATGTTAACTATCCTGTACATACACACATACAAAATTTCTCCTTCTTTCCCTTCTCTTTTCCCACATCCCA
>NW_004955421.1:22638453-22645842 GCF_000276665.1 Chinchilla lanigera | reverse complement strand
CAGCGGCAAAAGCGCCTGCCTGGCAAGCGCAAGGTCGTGAGTTCAGTTCCCGGTACCGGAGAAAAACCAAAAAAAAAAAAAACAAATGCCACGAAAAATTCAGTTCCTTGGCTACACTGACCTCATTTCAAGTATTCACTAGCCACACATGGCTACTTTACTGGATGAAAACAAATACAAAATTTTTATCTTTGCAGAAAATTCTGTAAGAGAGCACTAGCTGGAAACCAGGGGTTTCAACTCATGCAAATCCTTTGGCAGACTTTGCTGCTCTCGTTTTTCAGTTTGGAAGCTATTATCCTCCATATAGGTAAAAAATAAAAATTATAGAACATCTTCTAGGAGTCAGGCACTGTCCCAGTGATCCAAAGATGAATACAACATGGTCCTGTTTTTAGGAGATTACAGCATAGTGGAAAGACAAAAAAACAAAAACAAAAAAACCCATGGACTTGAAATACAATTTATTAAAATCTGAGGTGGAGGTGTACTAGGAGCTATGGCAGAGGACACAGCCCTTCATGAGGTTTTTAGAGCTGATGGTGCCTGAATTGCCTACAGCCAGATCCAGAAAGGCAGAAAGTGGCTTCCGGCAGGAAAGATTTGGAGAAATTAAATAACATGATAATATGTTGGGAGAAGCCTAGTAGTGCAGAGCAACTGGGGCATAAAGCAAAGGGGGCAGTGATGACCATGTGCCATTCCTTGGAGATGGACAGACCAAGCCATGGAAGATGGGGCCAGACGGAGGAGCCTGGGTTGATTGTGAGGGCAACAGAGAAACCTAGAACATCTTAAGTGGAGACACTTAAGTGGTAACACTCGTCTGACTACTGTGCAGAGGCCAGACTTATAGTGGGTTATACGGGGGCCATTTGAATACATTACAATGGAATAAATCCACTTAGAAGACAATGAGAGCTTGACTAGGTCAGTGGATACATGTTAGGAAGGTGAAGAAGAATCAAAAAATACATAAAGGAGGTCAAATGGGCAAGATTTGTTGGCTGAGTGAAGTGAGTGTTAAGGAAGGGGGTGACTCAGAGAGGACCCCCAGTTTGTAATAGGTGGGACACTTGGCCCCTGCGTCCACCATGTCCTGGAATGGGACATAAAATGAGGATCTCACGTGGTGCATTCCTTGGGGATTAACCACAAAGCAGAGCCCCTGTGTCATTCACTTCCTGAGACCCACAGCATCTGCGTCAGTCGTTCCAGCCTAGCATTAACGGGGAGGTGAAAGGGCTTCCTTGGGCTCTTTCTCAGGGGCACTCATGGAACGGTGAATTGAATTACCATGCTATAGGAACGATGCCATAGGAGCTAAACTAAGGCAGCCAGGTTTTAGCTTCTGGGGGGATGGGGAAGGTTGAGGTCAGGTTTTATCGCATGGGAAGGTAACACCATCCTGAGGTAGAATCTGAAGTTAGCAGGTCAGGTGGTTTAGAGTGGGCACCACATTTCTCTTGGTACAGTATTATACACATGGCTATGACTGAGGTCTGTTGTTACAAGCACGCTCAGCTTGTGTCCCACAGTGGCAAAGAATGAACCCGCGGATGGAGGTGGTAGGGTGCAAGCAAGTTTACTTAACAGATATAAAGGCACGGGAGTAAAATTTCTGCTGGCCAAAAGGGGTTTCTGCATAGGACTGCCCAAGTCTTTGGCTCAGAGTTCTTAAGGGATTTAGAAAGGAGCTTGGGCTGTCGTATAAGGTATATAATCTCTACCATATAAGAGACCACACACTTGGCAGGGTCCAATGTGTGCAGTGCTCATGTAGTGCTCACGCAGGGCCCGTGTGCCTTGAGCCAATGGCCTGCCTGATCATGCCCTGGGCAGGTCCCGGACAGCCAGAGGACGCCCGACAGGTGTTTTTGTCCGATTCCCGGAGGGTCGTGACTCCCCAGACTCCATTTTGGGCTTCCCGACTTCCCTACCTCGCTGTCCTTACTGCCGAGTAGCGTCCTAATTCCTGTCTCCCTAATTCCTGTTACACTGTCACTACAGGAAGAAGAACAGAAGAGCCATCTAGAAAACCAGGAGTGGTAAGAAGCCAAGAACAGCCAAGGGGAGTCGTGAAGCATAAGCAAAACCAAGGAAGTAAAACACTTACCCAGCAGACATCTCTTGTGATCCCTTAGGTTTTGAAAAGCTCTGAAGTAACCGCACGGAAACCCATGGCTAAGCCAGTCTGTACCATCAAAGGGTGTGTTCCAGCCTCTTCCGAGCAGCCAGCCCCAGGTCTTCAAAGGGAAAATGGAGGAACGGCAAGAACACTCGGTGTCCTTTTTGTGTACATGAGTTGATAAAAGCTAGAATGGTATGAAACTATACCACACACAACACAGAGAAAAGTACCTTTATGTGGACTTCATTCCAACTCCCCAGCTTGGAAATCCCAAGCAAAGCCCAGCACTAATATAAATATACCCCACCACCACCCCAAGTTCCTGGACCTTATCCATGGGGGACCTTATCCCTGTGGGTCTTCTCCCAGGCTCAGGCTGACGACCCCATTCTCCTGGTTATATCATTTACTGAACATCATGTAAGAACTCTGGGCTGGTAACAAGAATGCTTTTTCTTTAAAAAAAAAAAAAAAAAAAAGCCCAGTCCTATTAGGAAACCCCCTTCTATTGTGACTTCAGTTTTTATTTCCCAAAGAACAGAAGCTAAGGTAGAGTAACTCAAGGGTAACACCAAAATAGGGCAGCCACGCCCAGGGAATTGTACAGAATCAGTATTTGAAAGGATTTCACTGGAGTCAGTGTCAGAAACAGAAGGATAAACCAGGTCCCAGGTCATGAATTACACTTATGGAAACGTTTTGCCTGTACACTGGGCCTCTTTATAGGACTCTGCGTCTCTGGGATGACTGCAAGTCAAACTCTGAATCCGGGCTGCACGGATGTAATGTTCACAGGTAGATACACAGTGTGCAAATGTGCACTGTCCCGGTACCTGCCCCGGAAACACTGAAACGGGATCAGTCCTTTCAATGTCTATGAGAGGAATGAGAAAAGAATGAAGATGTGATGGAGAGATTATATTAACAAAATTTAACTTTGGAAACTTTGGTAAAGATATTTCAACACCGCTGAAATGCTACAAGAAGCTAGACAAACCAGAGTCACCTGGAGACCTATTTAAAACTCAGAGTTTTGGACCCGTCTCAAAGTTTCTGACTCATTAGACCTGGCATTTACATTCCTAGCAAGTTCCCGGGTGAAACTAACAATCCTGGTCTGCAGGCCACACTTTGAGAACCCCTGGGTTTTCCCCATGCACACCCACCCTCAATCCTACCCCCTAAAATCATCCTCAGTGTTAAGGCTTTGATGAAATCTTCTGGGGAAGATATTGCCTGGCGTCCCAGTTGACTCAGTTGTTCAAATTTAACATCCGATATTTAAACTATGGCCCAGTTTTCACTTCTGAAAGGGCAGAATAATGCTGTAAAAAATAGTGGCAGATTTCAGCAGAATCTAGATACAGGTTATCATTTTCTGTCCTTTCTGTGACCAACAAGGTACAAACCAGAGTTTCTCCAAATATATGCCCCCTTCCCCAAATATGTTTTCTGGATAAAGTCGAAAGGACTCAGACCAGAGAAAAAAATGTTTTACTCTTACTTGAGTAAAATTGAACAGTATTATTATTACTCAATTTGGGGGAGAGGAGGCTGTTACATCAAAAAATTGTTATGATATGCTATTTACCTATTTTTGCTCTCCTTCCTCTCACAAGTGTATGGTGGAATTTTCCAAAAGCTACACAATAAGTGATGATGTACGTCATCACTCTGATGTTATTAATAAATGATATTTTTAAAATTTCTTGGTTTTCGTTTCCAAATATAGTGAATATTGCTGGCTATGAATCTACATAAACAAAAGCACTTTGAGAACTTCAATAGCTTTAATATTTTTTAATAATATAACAAGGGCGCCGCAAATGCCAGAAAGCACAGAACATCATTGCACATTTTAGAAATGCAAATTAAAACTACAGTGAAAGGGCTGGGATATAGCTCTGTGGTAAAGCACTTGCTTAGCATGAACAAGGCCTGGGTCTCATCCCTGGCACCACAAAAAACAGAAACAAACAAACAAAACTGCAGTGAGATATTGCCTCATGCCATGAATGTGACTTTAAACAAAAAGAAAGAAAAGAACGTTCATACATTGGTGTTGGGAATATACAATGGTGTGGTTGATATAGAAAATGAATTGGTTACTCAAAATTAGACAGAGTTACCAAATGACTGGTAATTCCACTCCTAGGCATATACTCAAAGGAGATATGTCCAAACACAAACATGTACACTACTGTTTATAATAGCATTATTCATAATTACCAAAAGGTAGAAAAAAACAACTATCCATTAGCAAATGAATAAGTAAATTGTGGTGTATTCATACAATGGAATATTACTCAGCTGTAGAAAAGAATGAAATGTTGGTACATCCCACAAAAACATTAAGCTAAGTGAAAGAAGTCAGACTAAAAAGTCATATATTGTATGATCCCTCTTATGTAAAATATCTGCTACAGGTAGCTCTATAAAGACAGAACAGATTAGTGATTGTCAAAGATTGGGAAAGTGATTACTTAATGCATATAGGGCACTTTTCTGGGATGATAAAAAAAAGTTTTGATGATAGAAAGAGATGGTCGTTGTACAACCTTATGAAGGTACTAAAAAAAGTCACTGAATTCTACACTTTATAATAGTTAATTGTATCTTCTGTGAACCAATCTCAATGAAAAAAATAAAAAATAGGCCCTGAGACCAACACACTTCAATACTGCTGGCCTCATTCATGATCCTCTGCCCTTAGAGGAGGGCCACAAGGGTCCTCCTGAAGTATTTACTAGTGTGCAGGTAGGTGAGTTACTGTCTGGTTTTATAGCCCGTGTGCACGAGGACAGTGGAGGAGGTTGTTGGGAGGTCGAAGAAAATACCCAGAGGTGGCTGCTGAGATATGATTTATTAAGGCCATAAAAGGATAGTATTAATCGCAACTTACTCATAAGGGAATGTCCATAAGAAGTGCACATAGGTCCAAAAGCATCACTCGGCAAAATCCCATGAAGGATATGTACTCAATAACAGCACCACTCAGCAAAGTCCATAAGAGACATGTACCTAAAGAGCATCTCTCAGCAGGACACTGTGTTTGGACCTTGTTAGGACAAAATTAACAATCACTTGTACCCCTACTGATATCAATACCTACATATTCGCCCCCTCAATTTGCTTTTATGGTCATATTAGTATCAAGGTCTTTTCAGTGAAAATGGGCCAAGAATCAGCCTGCAACATAACAACAGACTCCAGTAAGTACATATTTTCTGTTCCAGGAGGACCACCTGAAAAATTTTCCCTCCAGGGAGTAAATATGTAAGATAATGGTGCTGTTTTCTTCCCTAATCTGGCTATTCCTTTACATATCTTTAGCGAATGACTGCAATTTAGAGCATCCCTGAAACCTTTCTAGAAAGGATGGTTCACATGGAGCTATTCCTGTCAGACAGAGTTTTCTGGTTAACTCAGGAATCAGAAAGAGAAAGTTGCTGAGATTCTTCAAAGATTACCCTTGGTGTTTCATTCCGCTCTGCAAGGAGCAAGGCGCACACCCTTGGATTTGTCCTCCTAATATGCTGGGAGAAATGAGAAGAAATCTGTGATCACAAGGTAATAGAGTCATCAAGCTCTGTATTAACTTCTGCATCACTTAAGACTCTAGGTAGGAAATCGTAGAAAATCCAAATCAGCTGTGTGCTCTGCACCTAGTGGGTTTTTTCATGGCTCATTAACCTTATCAAGAACCAGATTTAGGCTTTCTTTTTCTCGCTGTCTCCAGTGATGCTGGGTTTATCCAATGATCCTTTAACCTCATGAAGCCTGCATCCCCAGCTTCTGCCTCTAGCTTCTTGTCTCATGTGGTTTTGACATATACTCAAGAAGCCAGACCAATACCGCAGTCTCTCACACTGATTCCAGAATGCTCTCTGTGTTCCTTTTTCTTCTCCTCCAGTCTCATTCTTCTAAGAATGCACCTAGAGTCTCAAGTCTTGACTCACAAGTTCAGCAGAAATGCCCAGAGGTGCAGTGGGTAAACCCAGGTGAATGGAATTTCCATTCCATATACACTTTTTTTTTGTACCAGGAATCGAACTCAGGACCTTGTGCTTGCCAGGCAGGTGTGTGTGCCGCTGAGCTATACCCCCAGCCTCTCCATGTACATCTTGATCTTGGTGTTGAAATACAGTCTGTTAGGACCTCTAAATTCTAGGTTCTTCAGATGTTCATTTTACAAACATTTAACACTGCTCTTTAGAGAAAATCTATGAACAGAAAGCTCCATAGTTGATGTGGTAGGAAGCCATGTAAAGTATTACATTTGGGCAGAGTACAAAATTAAGACAGTAAACTATGTAATCACTTCCATGTGGATTTATGAAAGAAAACAAAACCTAGGCATTGATCTGTTAGATTCCAGGATCACTCCACCAGGTGTGAGACCAAAAAGGCGGGGAAATATGAGGCAACCAAGAGAGCTGGTTTCCTTCCTGCACCTACCTCTTACTGTGTTTACTGGGAAGAAAGAGAAAAGCCGAACAAAGGAGGGAAGAGGGTACAAGTCTGCAGAAGGCTCAATCTTGTCACTGCTTCATGGTCTGTGGAGGAAAAGTGGGCTCTTATACACGGTACCCCTCTCAAATGAGATACCCAAACGTTTAGGGGAGTCTGGCTACGTACTGTACAGAGAGCAGCAGTCACAAATTCAAGTCCTACAAAAAGCAAGAGAGGCTTGAACAGGATCCAATCACCCCCAAAGGCCCAACTGATGAGGAATGGTTAGCTGAGGGTAGGAGCAGGCAAACCCTCCAGGGGATTACCAAGAAAGAAGCTGTGTCCTCCTGCAGCAGGAAAGACGCAGGAAGTTGGGGCCAAAACTTCAGGTAGATGTCTATGTCAAAAACTGAGCGGCCACCCGTGGATCTGCAGGCTGATACCTGCTGGGCCCTGTAACAGGGAATCAGCAGCACCTAAACACATTTGGGACAGAAACAGAAATGAAGCTCCCACCTCCAGTCATAAGCACCTCTGTTGTCCTCTCTAGAAGCCCTCCCTGGCTTTGTACCAAGGAAGGGTGGAACAGAATTCTGTGGTAGAATTCTTTTCTTTTCTTTGTTTTTTTTTTTTTAGACAGGGACTCACTATGTAGTTCAGGCTAACTAACTGACTTTGTAGCCTAGGCTGGCCTCAAACTTGCAGTGATCCTCCTGCCTCAGCCTTCCAAGTGCTGGGAATGTGCCACCATGAGCATGTGCCACCACGCTCAGCTCTGAGGTAGAATTTTATTTATTTTATTTTAT
>NW_004955421.1:22621598-22635188 GCF_000276665.1 Chinchilla lanigera | reverse complement strand
GCCCAACTATATTCGTATCTGTATTTGTTTTGCACAGGTTTCTCTGAGCTTCTTGGACCTGTGGTTGGTTATCTTTCATTTATTTTGGGGAAATCTCTGCTATTATTTCTCGGTTTTTCTCCGGTACTGGGAACCGAACTCGCGACCTTGCGCTTGCCAGACAGGCGCTTTTTGCCACTGAGCTAAATCCCCAGCCCCACTGCTATTATTTCTCCTTCTGTCCTCTCTTCCTTCTTCTGTTTCTTGAACTCTGTTATGTGTATGTTAGACCGTTTCATATTATCCCACCCACTTTGGGGTGCTTTGTTAGGTTTTGTTCTCTTTTTACTCCTTGTGTTTCAGGATGGACAATTTTTAGTGACCTGTCTTTGAATTTGGAAGTTCTCCCTTCTGCCACACCCATTGTGCTAATAAGCAGGTTGAAGGAATTCTTCAAACCAAAGATCATGATTGCATTAAGTTGCCAGAATAGACTGTACTTCCAAATGCAGTAACATTGCGGGCTAAGGCTTCAACACATAAATTTAGGGGGACACAATCCTATTCATGAAAACACTAGTTTGCATTTCTAGTATTTCATCCAATTCTTTTTCTTTTAGAGTTACATCTCTCTGAGCAAATTCTTTATCATGTGGGCTATCCACTTTTTCTTACTAGCTCTTTCAACATTTTTTCTATGCTAAAGGTAAAACCTAGGGCCTTACACAAGCTAGACAGGTGCCCTGAACTGCTCAACTATATCTGCAGCCCTAGATTCTTTCATGTATTATTTACAGTGTAGTCAAAACATCTGAAAGTTTCGGCATCTAATCTCTTTCTGACTCTACTGACTTCTTCTCTTCTTAATCTGACTGTTGGGGTCTCTTGTGAGTCTGAGTGCTGAACTTTTGTGAAATAAATGACACTGACATCCAGAAATGGCTGTTCACACACTTCTGTCAGTTGGTCAGTGTGGGGCCCGATTCAGTGCTTCGTGGTCATGTGACTGGGACTGTCCTGCCGACCCCGTTGTGTAGAAGGGCCTGGTACTTAGTTACTATATCGAAATTCATAGACATCTGAACAAGAGGCCTCATATTTTTATTCTGTACTGGTCTTGAAAACTGCATAGCTTCTCCTGCTCACAGGTATGAGTTTGTGCCCAAGTCAGAATATCTGTAGATAAGAAGACCATGAGAAATGATGGAAATGCCTGCATTTTATATATGTTTACCTAAATTACTGAGTATAGATGACTGGGTAGCAAATAGACCAGCCAGTAAGATGATGACTCTTGGGAAACACAAAGCACTGATTGAGAAATTAAATGTTATAGGCCATATATAGAACCAGAAGGCACCTCAAAGGTCGAAATAAAAAATTATCAATTATACTAAATAGATCTCATGATTAACCAGAATTTTCCCAGACCAATTTACCAGATTCAGGGAAGAAATTGCCAATATGAATATGTTTTTAAAGACAGAATAGCCAGTATTCCTTATAAATTATAAAATTTCTTTCTACTGTATTATAATTTCATTATTAAGTTCATCTTTAAAAATGAGCTTCTTTCTCTTTAACCAGACAGGATAAGTGTATGTTCTATATAAAAGAATTACAATGAAATTTATTTTAAATCACTAAAATGTAATGAAATTGTAGAGATAAGGTTACGAAAACATTTAAATTGATGAAAGTAAAGAATGTGCTGTTTTTTCTTCCATCAGAAAATGAAAAGAAATCTATAAGGGAAAAAAGTCCAAGCCAATCAGAAATGTAGTTTGTCTTTTTTAGTGTATTGTTAGGATAAAGTTTAGTTGTGAGTAAGATAACAGTGACAAACAAAATAGGCTGAGCGTGGTGGTGCATATCTGTAATCCCAGCATTTAGAAGGCTGAGGCAGGAGGATTGCCCAGAGTGCAAGGCCAGCCTGGGTTACACAATGTAATAAGTTCAAGGCCAGCTGAACTGTGTAGCAAGACCCTGTTTCAAAAAACCAAATCAAATAAAAACCAAAACAGATATTTATTTTCCTTCATGTTTGGAGAATTCAAAAGGAGATAGTCCAGGCTGCTTTGGTCCTCCTGCTGTCTGTGCTCTCTCTGTCTTGTTTCTACTTTACAGGTGGCATGTCACACCCAGAGTCCTCACGGTCTAAGGTGACTGCTGGAGTCCGGTCACGTCTGCATTTCAGTCAGTGAGCAGGAGGGAGAGTGAAGGAAGGGATGGTCCCCCTTTCAAGGCTGGTTAAATGAAGCCACAAGAGATAAAGACATCTCTGTTGTTTTCCAATGTGTTTTGCACCAGTAAAATTTGTCTGCTGGTTTGGGAGAGCTACAAAAAGAAAACCTAGAATATATGAACTATGTTTTAAGTGTGCAATAATCTGTTTAACTGAGCTTCCTCCAAATCCCAGTCTACTAAATGTCAGATTTAAAATTTGATAGTAGCTCTTTATTTTTGAAATGGTTTCATTTTATTAGCCTGTCTCCTTTAAATATCTTATTTATTTGAAATAGCTACTTTGTACCAGAAATAGCCCTAATGAAATGGCCAAGTATACACTCAGTGGGAAGCAGACCTGCAAAACTATGTTGCAGTTGCTGGCTTGCCTTGTTCTAAAAAAAAAAAAAAAGTTATAAACTAAAAAATCCAGTTTAAAAATAAGCTATTTAATTTTTTTAATAATAAGCTATTTAATTTTTGTGAGAATTTTTAAATGTAATTTTTAGAATAGGTAATACAATACTGTAATACGTTCTAAACATAAGAAAAAATGTAGAAAAAGAAAAGCTATACAGAAAAGCACCCCTCCCTCACCCTTTCCCCCTCTATCCAGTTCCTGCCCCATAGAAAAAGCCCTTTGCTTTCTTGTGTGCTTTTGCAATTTTTTGAATAATGTGTTCAAGTACAATCAAATATAAATATATTCTTAAGTCTCCCTTGTAATGTAACAGGCTGGCTACTACATAAAGTTTGTGTGTCATTTGTTTATCTGCTTTTTAAACAATATGTATTAGAAGACTTTCCAATGTGGAGTGCTACTCTTCTTAACAATTTTATTAAATTCTTTTATATATATGGTTTACCTAATTTATTTGGTCATTCCCTGTTCATAAATATTTGAATTATTTCTGATCTTTGGAGTTATTAACATTCTTTTTACTACTTCACTTATGACATAGCTGGAGAAATTATTTGGGAGAATGAGGACTCAAACCCAGAGAAATAAATAAAAGTTTTAAGTTTATAAATAGTTGTTTCAACTCAAACACCTATAAATTATTACATTGAAAAATTACATCTATAAGGCGCCATATCTTGTAGCTATTTTATTCTTAAAATGTTAGGCCACAGACATCTTTGTGATGAGCCTTCTACAGAGAAGCGCTCATGCGCAAAGTTTTTTGTAAAATGTTTTGAATGGTCATTGGCCACCTACTCGGATTGGTCACAGAGATGAGACACTAAATTTAAGACCTACACTCATTTCAGTAATTAAATACTGCTGGTCTCTAATGTGGTGGGACAGAAACACTTCCAATAGTTGTCTAGAGTAAAGAGAGATCATTACGTATTAAAGCTGCAAAGCCTATTGGTTAGCTTTGATCTGTGTGATGCTTTGATTTTCTTTTCTAAAACAGTAATCACTATTTTTTCACACATGCACCTGTAGTTCCCAAGTCTCTTCAAAAACTAAACATTGAGTGGTACTGCATACCTGCTCCTCCTGACAGTCTGAGGGAGTGCAGACCCACTTCCTCTTGTCCAGTGCCCTCCAACCTGGTAGCCTGGCCCTTGTAGGCGCCTGAGTTTGACATTCCCAGGTAAATCTTGCATTTACAGTTTTAAAATCTTAAATTTCTCTCACTTTCTCCCTGGCTTTATCTGGAGGTGACTTGAGAATGAACTAAATGATAAGGTGAAATCTTCAAAGATTTCCCTCCTTTCCCAAGTTCTCCTTACCGGGGGATAAGGCAAGGCAGAGAAGAGGGTGGAGAGGAAAGGCCGACCGTCTTTCATCAGATGGGTGTCAGGCCAAGCTGTGTCACAGGTCGATGAGAACAGGGATGCGCGGGAGGAAGGGTGAGTTAGAAGGGACACAAAGCTCCTTTGTCGGGGGCGGTTTGCTTTAGGAACTCACCATCTGAGCTGGGAGTAGCCTTGCTGTAGAAAGTGACAGCAAGAGGTCTGGAGCACTGGTCTCAGCTGTCGGACTTCCAGAAATGGTGGAGACTGTGTCCTCACCATCTGTCCGTGGGCCTCCCCACGCAAATCTCCACCCCTTGGCCTCCCACCTCAGCAGATACTTCTGGCTTAGTGTCATAGATAGAAGTTCTCCAAATGTTTTCTCAACCCCTAACTTTTTCAATTGACAACTTTCTCTATAATCATCTCAGGTAGTTTTCAAGGGGCCATATTTTATATATTAACTGTTGTCTATTACTTAATATTTATTGAGGGTTTACTACATGTTGGGCACAGTTCAAAATTTGTTTACTAACTCATTTAATCCTCACAACCATCCTATGATCTAGGTCCTATTATTCCCATTGTACAGACAAGAAAGTCAAGGCACAGAGCAATGAATAACTTCCCTCTAAAGGAATCCACTTGGTAGGGTATACATAGACATACACAGAGCTGTATCTCAGTGTCCACAGGGGATTGGACATAGGACCCCTGAAGATACCAAAATCGGTGGATTCTAAAGAAATCCTCATATAAAATGGCACAGTATTTGCATATAACCCACACACATCCTCCTGCACACTTTAAATCATCTCTAGATGACTCATAGGACTTAATGCAATGTAAAAGCTATGTACACAGTCACTGTATTATATTATCTGGGAAACAATGACAATGAAAATAGTCTGTCAGTATTCGTACACATATGAATTCTTTTCTGAATGTTGAGTCCATAATAGGGAACTTACAGTTACTGATAGCCGGCTGGGTATATAACCATGAAAACCTTCTGCCCAAAAATTCCCACCCACAATATCCCATGCTCCAAAACAGATATTTACAGGGCTCTCACCTGACAGGGATGAAGAGTTACAGAAGTAACCAGCAGAAAGAAACAGGCTCTGAGAGCTGGACAGTGAGAGATGGACAGAATTCAGCTGTTCTTGAAGACTCAGAAGTTTGAGCATGGTGCAATACTACTGATTTTTTTCACACATTTTTATTAATGCACATCAATTATGCTAATGGTTTCATTTTGACAGGTTTGTATGTGTACATAACATCCTTTAACCGTTTTCCATCACCTGCCTTGCTCACCTTTGCCTCTAGTTTCACACTGGGGGGCGGGTTTCAATGCAGTACTGCTGTTTTACGAACAGGACATCTGTTCATTATTATCTTTTTTTTATTTTTTTCCTGAGACAGAAGCTTGCCATGCAGTTCAGGCTGGCCTTGAGCTCATTATGTAGCCCAGCTTGGCCTTGAACTCTCAGCAATCCTCCTGCCTCAGCTTCCTGAGTGGTGGGATTATGGGTGTGTGCCACTATGCCCAGCTACATCTGTTCATTTATTGTCTTCTCAGTATGTTCAAGTACTAAGAGCAGAGACTTTTGGCCAATAAAACACAAATGGGAGAGAATGTGCCTTTAAAAATTAAAAAGTAAAATTCAGAACATCTTTGAGTGCAAAGACAAAGAAATTAAATAGTTGTGAAACTCACTTCATTCTGACATACTTAAATTTAAACCCCAGTTTATAAGTTAATTTTTCCAGTTATAGAAATGATCAACTTATGGTTATAAGCCTTCAAATTCACATAAGTGAATTAGTTACCAAGAAATTGGTCTCTCGAAAGTGTTTACTAGCAAAGACTCTTCCCAAGGAAAAAAAAGTAAGGGATGATTTTTCCCAAGAGCAGGCAAGCTTTTGTGCTCTGGAATCTGAGGCCATGTGTCCCAGGAATGCAGTTTACAGACATTTAATTGCTTGGTGTTTATGTGTTTATTAGATTGCAGGCTACTAGGGAGGCTGCCTCAAATAGGCCTTTTTGGAAAAAGACCCAGGATAAAGAAATAATCTTCTTGCATTGTCTGTGGTGATGGAAAATGTGCAAAAGTTTGTTGTTTTTTAGTGCTGAGGACTGTACTAAGCTATATCCCCAGCTATTGGGTTAATAATATCCCTTAGTTATTGCGGGCTGATCAGGTCCACAATCTCCTGAACAAGTGTATGGCAAAGGCTAAGTAAAAAGAGGCAAATGGAATGATTTCAGGGCTCCAGGAGGATCAAAACCCTTCTCACAGAATTTGAAATTCTCTTGGGGCTAAGACCAAGACCTTCTCTGGGTGGCCCATATTTATTTGGTTATCAGACAAAGGGAGGGGAGTACTTAAGAAGGGCTGAATTACTTAAGGACTTCTCTAAGTAAGGTATTAAATTAACCCACCCAGGAGTGAGATGCCTGAGGCTATAGTCTTTATCTAGTTGAGATCGGATCCAGGTGCACTTGGCTGTGATCTTGTCTTATCCTTTGAGACTTTCTGGCTTCATCCGCCATTACAGGTTTTAATAGGAATTAGGGACTCACAGAGGTTCACTTACTATGAGTCCATCACCCACTTTCAGACAAGCAGTCTAGGCTCTGGACAGATTCACAAGTAAACATAAAAAGAAAATTGGTTAGTTTAAGTCTTGCTCAGGGCTGCTTCATAGTGGTCTCCATCACCCAGCCTTTTTTTTTTTTTTTTTAATTTTGAGGCAAGATCTCACTTAGTCACTAAATTGGTCAGCCTGGGCTGAAACTTGCAATCCTCCCGCCTCCACCCCTTAAAGTGCTGGGATTACAGATGCCCTCCACTATGCCCTGCAAAAGCGTTTTGGGAGGCTGAGGCAGGAGGATTACAAGTTTGAACCCAGCCTAGACAACTTAGTGACACAAGGAAATCTTGTCTCAAAATAAAGCATAAAAATGTGCTGAACATGTGGCTCCGCGCAGTGGCCCAGGGTTCAATTCCCAGCATTAATAATGTACTTTGAATGAAGGAGACTGCCTAGAAGGGAGCCAAGTGGATTTGCTGAGACCAGAAAATGGGGTGAGTCGAGACAATGACCATCGTGGTAGTGACCAAGAAAGCATGGACAACGGTCCCCTTGCATACTCCCTGGGTCTTGGGTCCTGGGTCCCGATACAGTCCAAGGAAAGGAAGAGGATAATTTGGCACAGAGTAGGCAAAAGAGAAGGATAAAGAAAAGATTCAAACTTCTGTTATCTTAGCAAGTGTGGAAGCTCAGAACCAAAACTAAAGAAACGTGGTATTTTTCATTCTTGATTATTGGGAAGCAATTCCATTCTCTACGTCCCACGTTTTTCCACTGTTAAGAAAACTCCTCGGTGGGTGGCACTGTTTCCTTCCCATTCCTCTCACCTCATTTTCACTGCCTTGGGATTGCCGGGCTGCAGCAGCACCCAGATCCTGAAACACAGACTGCTGCAGCCTCTGGTTGCCAGCCTTCCCGACCCCAGACCAGCAGAGCGGAAGACGCGATGCTTAGGAATGCATCCCCCGACACAGCAGGCCTGCTGTGCCCAGCTTGTACTTGAATGTTCATAGTAGTTACACTTGTAACACGCCCCACAAATGGAAATGACCCAAATATCCATCAACTGGTGAATACATAAATTGTGGGACATGAAATGGAATTTTATTGTGACTTAACAAATGAAGTCCAGACACAAGTTACAACATGGATGGATCTTGAAAACAGACTGAGAGAAAAAAGCTAGGAACAAAAAAGGACATACTGCATGATTGTGGTCATAGGTTCAGAACATGCAAGTCCAGAGAGATACAAAGTAGACTGGAAGTTACCAGAGTTGAGTGGAAGGGAGATCCGGAATGATTACTAATACTTACTGAGATTCTTGGGGGTGACGGGGATGAAAATATTCAAGAATTACATAAGTGACAATGGTTGCACAGTATTGTGAAAACACTTAAAAAAATTGAAATCTTCACTTTAAAATGGCAAAATGGCAAATGAGTAATTCAATTTAAAAATTTAAAGTTATAGGCCAGGTGTGGGGCACATGCCTGTCATCCCAGCACTTGGGAGGCTGAGGCAGGAGGATCGTTGCAAGTTCAAGACTAGCCTGGGCTACAAAGTGAGCTCAAGGCCAGCCTGAACTGTATAGCGAGACCCTGTTTCAAAAAGATCAAATAAATAAATAAAGTTATAAAGAAGGATATTATGGTTTGGGTCATAAGTGTAACCCCCAAACTCTTTTTTGAGACAAGATCTTGCTATATAATTCAGGCTGGCCTTGAACTCCCAACAATCCTCCTGCATCAGCCTCCTGAGTGCTGGGATTACAGGTATGTGTCACCACACTTGGCTCCAAAAGCTCATGTGTGAAGGTTTGATCCCTAGCTGATGGTGCTGGTGGGAGATAGTAGAACTTTTAAGAGATGGGCCCTGGTGGAAGGACGTTAGGTCACAGGAGGCTTGGCCTTCAAGAGCGCGATGGGACTTGGGTTCCTCCTCTTCTCTCTCTGCTCTCTGGTCACCATGAGATCAGCAGCTTCCTGCCATGGAGTTCAGTCCCACTGCAGGGGCAAAGGGGCGGCCAAGTGCCCATGGACTGAAACTGCTGAGGCCATGAGACAAGGTAAATCTTCCTCCCTTTTACATTGTTCCTTTAAGAGAAAAAAAATAAAATTTCAAAACAATAGGAGGGTAAGAAAGGTTAATACGCTGCACATTGTTATCTTTAAATGAATTTCTCCAAGTACAAGAAATTGGCATTTAATTGTCCAAACAATATTAGCACAAACTTTTCTTTTCAGTGAACTAACAGAAATTCGCAGTATAACTATCTTAACTATTGTATATATAGATAGGTAGATATTTCCCTTTTCCCTTTGTTCTTTTCTCCATTGCCCCATTCCAGTCTCTCTTTCCTTTTGAAGTTTCTTCTCATTTTACAATATCTATTGTACATTTTGGATCTTATCTATTCTTTCAGCTTCTCACACTAGTGGGACAGTATGATGTTTATATTTGTGCATCTGGTTTATTTCACTTATGAGTATGGTCTCCAGTTGCATCCATTTACCTATAAAAGCCTACAGTTTATCACTCTTTATGGCTCAGTAGCATTCTATTGTATAAAAAGACCACATCTTTTTTAGCCATTCTTTGGTTGATGGGCATTTGGGTTGTTTCCAAGATTTAGCTATCACAAATTGTGCTGCTGTAAACATGGATGCACATAGTCACTGTGGTGTGATATTTTTAATTCTTCTGGGAAGATACCCAGAAGGGGAGTAGCTGGGTCAAATGGGACCCCTAATCCTAGTTCCTTGGGGAAACTCCACACTGACTTTCAGTGGTTGCGTTAGTCTACACTCCCACCAACAGTGGAGAAGGGGTCCCATTTCCCCACAGCCCCTCCAGCATTTGTTATTGTTTGACTTCTTGATGATAGCCATTCTTTCTGGGTTGAGATGGAATCTCAGTGTTGTTTTAATTTGCATCTCTCAAAGGACCAGCGATGTTGAACATTTTTTCATATATTTATTTGGTGTTAGTATTTCATCTGAGAAGTGCATATTCATCTCAGATGCCCATTTTTGGATTTGGTCTTTGAATTTGGGAGGTCTGATTTTTTTTTTTAGTTCTTCGTGTTCTCCATAGGAACCCTTCACGTTTTACGTTGTTTATCTCAGCTGTTTTGTCACAGCAACAGAAAGCTGACTTCAGAAAGAAGAAAGTGAAGCTTTTAGTCAAGAGCCACATCTCTTCCTTCCCCTTCTTGGTGGTCGTGTCTGGCCTCTTCCCGTCTGTCTGGTTCACTTCTCAGTCCTGCAGGTCTATCTGCACACTGCCAACGAGCCTAAGGCTGCAGTCTGCTGGGCCTTACCTTCCCTAACCCTGGAGCCCGGTCCCTGCCTCCAGGTCTGCTCCGAGCGATAACTGCTGAGCAAATGCCCCACCCCTGTGTGTGTTCTTGATAAACCCTCCAGAACAAAGTGTTACCCCAGTCTCCCCTGCGTTATGGACATCGCCTATGGAAGTCATTTGTCCAGAAACCAGTTCATTTCCTTTGGCCTGAAATTTTGAGTTTGTTCTCAAAAAAATTTAAAAATCACATTGTTATGGGCTGAAGTATGTTCACCCATAAATACACGATGAAGCTGCAAGCCCCTAAACCCTCAAATGAAACCTTATTTAGAGACAGGGTCTTTGCGGGGACAATTCAGTTCCAGTGAGGCCTCTAAGGTAGATTCTAACCCAGTACGCCTGCTGTCAGAGGAAATCTGGGCACAGACACACAGAGGGAAGGACCATGTAGAGACGCAGGCTGAAGACTGCATGACCCAGTGCTAACTACAGATGCCAGCAGACCCCAGAAGGCAGAAGAGACATAGCAGGGTTGTCCCTTAGAGCGGCCCTCCTGACGCCTGGATCTCAGACTTCCAGGCTCCAGAACTGTGCGGGAGGAAGTTTCTGTTGTTTAAACCACACAGTTTCACCTACTTAGTTATGGCATCTCTGGGAAAGTAATACACATACAAGAATGCACTTTTGCTGGGCATGGCGGGGCACGCCTGTAATCCCAGCACGTGGGAGGCTGAGGCAGGAGGACTGTTGTGAGTTTAAGGCCAGCCTGGACTACAAAGTGAGCTCAAGACCAGCCTGAACCACATAGTGAGACCCTGTCTCAAAAAGACAAAAAGATAAAAAAAAAAAAAAATGTACTTTTTTGGAATTTGGATGAGAGAGTCATACAGTTCAAAAGGATACCGAAGATACAACGCATAAAATAAAAATACTGGAACCCACCTTGTTTCTCATCCCTGTCAAGTCCACGAAAAACCCACCCCATTCTTCCCATCTAGAATAGCAGCAAGTAAAACCTTAGAGGAAATGAAAGGCAAGCGTTTTCATTTTCCAAGAATTCTGTTGTCAGGACTCTCTGAAGTCAAACCATTGCTTCTCAAGCTCTGCAATACAGCTTGCGTCAGGATCTAGGGAAGTTTTTCACACATATGCAGATTCATGATTCTATCCCACCTCACCCCTCGGCAGCACCAACGCTGTAACTTTCTTCTCCCTATGGGGTGTGAGAGATTTGTTCGAAATCTGAAGTACCTGCTAAGAACTTAGTTAAGTTCCATGAAATGCATCAGTGTAAAATAAACCCTAGGGAACTGGCCATCAATCAGACACAGCCCCTGCTCTTGATGTGACTGGGAAGGCAGACACTGAGCCCTGCTTCTGTGGGGTGGGGCTCAACGGAGGCTTCCAGGCTCTCCAAGGATGGGTAGGAGGCATAGGCAGTGAGGGGGTACGGGTGGAGAAGACAGGCTGGGTGTTCTGAGCAGCAGGAGCAGAAGCAGCGGAGTCACGTGACCCCGAGTGTGGCCCGGCTTGTTTTAGACAACGGGTGTGCTGTAGATAATAAAGAGGTCCAGGGTTTGGAGCACACTGATAGGATCTCAGTCTTGGAGCGCTTGGATACCAGGTCAAAAAAGAAAAGAAAAAAATGTTACCACTGGGGGGGAAACTGGGAAAGGGCATAGAGGATCCCCCTTACTTCTTATAAGTGCGTATGAATGTGTAATTATCCCAAAATAAAAAGTTTTTAAAAATCATCAAGCTATATGAATGCAACCCAAGTAAATAGTCTCCATTTGGGACTTCCCAGCTTCCAGGACTGTAAGAAATAAATCTCTGTCCTTTATAAAATACCCAGGCTGTTACAGCAGCACACAGCAGAGTAAGACAGGTGTGCGGGCACAAGATTTTGGAAAGCAAGCTAGTAGAATCTGTGTAGAAGAAAAATGTCCTTTTTTTAAAAGACATAGTCTTGAGGCAGGAGATAAGGCCTGGCAAAGACTAGCTGGGAAAGAGACTAGCTGCAGGGCTGACCTGAACTCCCAGGGCCGTGCACAGAACAGTTCCCAGAGCCCAGCTCGCCGACTTCTCCAAGGAACTCCAGCAGGTTTTTGATAGGACGGCCCAGACCTGAGGCCAGCCTCATGGAGGGAAATACAAAAGGGACACTGGGCCTTGAGCTCTGTGGAGTGTGCTTATTTTCCTACTTTTACTTGACCCACACTTGCTCTGCAGAGCCTGTTTATTTTCCTACTTTTAACAAATGTAAAACCTTACCACCATTTGCACTTGCCTTGACCAGATCTTGCTCCGGACATAAAAATCTAGACACCACCTCTAGAAGGAGGCTTCAGACCCCCAAAACCCCTAACAGTCTAAGTGGCCCAGGATCCACTTGAATCTTTGATCTTCCTGCCTCAGCCTCCTAAGTGCTGAGATTATAGGCTGTGCACCACTGCCCCAAGCAAGAAAAAAAGTCTTTAAATCCCGCTACCTTAGGCGCAGTGGCCCATGCCTGTACTTCTAGCACTGAGAGGGGTTGAGGCAGCAGGACCCCAAATTTGAATCCTGCCTGGGCAATTTAGGAGACTTTGTCTCAAAATAAATTTTAAAAGGCTGGGGATTTGGATCAGCGGCACAACAGTTCGATCCCAGTATTGAAAAAGCAAAAACAAAGCCCCCTACAAGTGGCTCAAGAGTTCCACAGTAGGAAATCTTTCCTAAACAATCTTAAATTCACAAGGTGTGTTTCATACAAAGATACTGGTTACAGTGTTGTTTTAATATTGAAATAAGAGGGAAAAAAACCATGATAATTTGCTAAAATTTGTAATACTATGGAAACTCCTACTTTATAGAGGATCATAGGATATAAAAAGGTGTCATGTTGTATGCTCTGCATGTATCCAATAAAATCTTTACTCGGCCTTCCCATTCTTTGATATAGGAAATCCCGGGGCTGCCCCACTTGAAGGCGGGGACTGCTCCTGCTAAGATGAAAGCAGCGCTTCTGCGATCACAGCCAGGATGGGTGAGGAGCACCTGGTGTTCCTTACACTCCGCTTTTGATATTTAAAAATGGTCCTAATAAAAGGAGCGTTTATAAGTCTGAAGTACAAAAAAGTTGGCATTGCCTATACTTAGAAGTTAGGACCACGCGTGTTGCCAAGCCTTTGAATTCCTTTTCTGTGCATATTTTGCACTTATCAGCGATTTGAAACGCTTCAGGGTAAGAGGAGCAAGCAGAGGACAGTCTTTCCCTCTTCCCATGTGGAGGAGGGTGAACAGGAACTTCAGTTAACTCCTCACTAAATCCGAAGCGAATTCGAGCGCGTTTCTTCCCCGCAGGCGTCCTGATAACGCAGGGATTTTCCTTAGGAAGCTGCAGGCTGCGCGCTCGGGTGTCGGTCTCTCCCAGCTCCACCCCTGGACCTGGCATTTCTGCCGGCTCCTCGGCAGCCTTTCCGGCTCGGATCTGGTTCCCGGAAAAGCGGGGCCTGACGAGATTCCAAGAAAGACAACACCCAGCCGCGGTGGAGGCGGCTGGCGGGCCGGAACCGAAACGAGGCGCGGAGGCGAACGGCTGTCGGTTCCTCTCTTCCCTCTAACCCTCCCGCCCTTCACCCACCTGACCTTTTCCCGGGCACGGAAGGGGCAGCGGGAACCAGGCGAGGGGACCGGGACCGAGCGGCAGCCGCGGGCAAGAGCGCACCGGGCAGGGGACGGGCGCCCCCGGCA
>NW_004955421.1:22598703-22620788 GCF_000276665.1 Chinchilla lanigera | reverse complement strand
CGCCTGCCGCGTCCGCGAAGGGGTGTGGGCAGAACGACCCCGCTGGATGCGAGGCGAAAGCACGTTAGGTGAACGGACGGCTGAGACGGGGTAAGGACTGCGTCCCTGCGAAGGCCGAAACGTGTCTGGTGAGTGACACACCGGCGGACCTGGGCACCACTCCGAGTCCCTAGTGGGCAGGGAGCGGCGAGCCGGGACAGGGAGCCTGCGCTCCGAGCGAGAGGGGGAAGAAACGACGGTGCTGATGGTTTGATGCACTCGAGAATGCGGATTTTTTGTAGATCTGATGTGAGCGGGAAAAGCTGAATGGGTGACTCCGAGGGGTTCTCTTCGGGGAGCGAAAAGAGGGAGGAGAAAGACAGGTGGATGTAGCTGTGTCCTTGTCCTCGCCGCTCGCCTTTTTATAGTAAAGGAGCTCTTTCCCGGGCCGATAACTGCGAACTCTTTCCCCAGAAAGACGCGTGAGGTTGGTACTTACAAAGTGTGCATAGGACTTGGGGCCAGGGCCGTCTGTGAACACCCATGAGAGGCCGCAACCCCGCGACTCTGCCTGTGTTTTAAGCAGCACCCCCATGCCTTACATCCGTGGGGCCAGCTTGCCATCCGTCACAGTCGCTGCCTGGCTTGGTCAGAACCCCATAGTCCTGCGGGGGTTTATGAAGTTTCATTTTCTTACGACTGTGATACTGGGTTCCCGCTACATCTGAGAAGCTGGGTTACGTTGGTGACCTGATCAGTCCCTCCCAGCTGGCTAGCCAGTGTCCCGCAGCGATCCCTGAGGAAATGGTAGAAGTAGCCCGCAGCTCAGCCACTCTTAGGGAGTGAGAAAGCGGAGTGCAGCTTTAGTCAGAGCGGCTGCTGGAAGTCGGAGGGGAGCCATGGGGGTTGACAGGTCTCTGAAGCTCGGGGACAACACAGCTTTGCTTTCTGGTCTTTCGGAGGTGTTCCTTCTATCACGAAGCTCTGGTGTTTGTTTGTAACAGCCTCATTAAGGTATAATTGACAGGCAGTAAATTGCAGGTATTTAAATTTGATAAGTTTAGAGTGAATGCAGTTTAGAAGTTTAGAGGAAAATGCATAAATTCATGAAATCAGCGGCACAATCCAGAGAGTAAGCAGAACTTTCAGTACCAGCTTTCCTCGCGCTCCGCCTGATCCTTAACTACCAGCCCGCTCCACAACCACTTATCTCTTTTCTGTTAATATTGCTCTATTGCACTTTTTAGAATTTTACGTAAATGCAATTATAAGGCTCATACTCTTCATGGTTTACTTCGTGCACTCAGTAATTATTCTGAGACTCCGTCCAGGGTGTAACTTGTGCCACTAGTTCATTGGCTTCTGTCGCTGAACGCTGCCGTCCCACGGTTGTTTCCACTGTTCGGCTTTTGTGTGTGAAGTTGCTATGAATATGCGCGCTGTCGACTTTTGTGTAAGTGTACTCTTGCGTTTGTCTTGGGTGGGGAAGGGCTAGGAGAGATGTGGCTGAATCACGTGGTAGGTGTGTGTTTAACTTAAGAAACTACGAAACCATTGTCCCAAGTGATTGTACTGTTTTACCTTCCCAGCAGCAGCAGCAGCAGCGTAGGGGAGTTTTAGCTCCTCCACATCCACGTTGGCACTTGGTATGAAGAGCCTTTTAAATTATACCCCTTCTAGAGGTGGACCAAGAGATAGAGGAAGGGGGAGGAAGAGAGGAAGAGAAAGAACTAAGACGTGTTCTGTCCATGTACCAACTTCCCATGATTAATCTAATCCTTACGTACTACAAATACGTGCTAATAAAAATTTAAAAGCAAAGCAAATTTTGCCCATTCTAGTATGTATATAGTGGTCTCTCATAGTTTAATTTGCATTTTCATAATCAGTGGTGTTGAGCACATTTCCATGTGCTTCTAAGAGCTGCCTTGTGTATATCTTCTTTTGTGAAATATCTGCTTAAATCTTTTGCCCTTTTAAAAACTCAATTATATTTTTGCTGAGTTTTGAGAGCTCTTTATATAATTTAGATACAAGACCTTTACCAGATATATGAATTGCAGATATTTTCTGAGACTCTGTGGCTTGTCTAGTATTGACTCTCTTAACTCAGTCTTATGAAGAACAGAAGTCTTTAATTTTAGAGATCCCATTTATTAATTTATTATATATAATGTTTTTGTCACATATAAGAAATCTTTCCTTAGGTCAGGGTCGTGAAGATTTTTCTTTGTCTTTGTTCTTATAGCTTTAGGATTCACATTTATGGCTGTGATCCATTCTGAGTTAATTTTGTATATACAGTAATTTGAGGTATGGATTGAAGGTTGTTTGTTTGTTTGCTTTTTGTATGTGAGCATCTATTTGTTCCCAAACCATTTGTTGAAAAGACTATCTCCTGTGTGTTGCTCTGACACATTTTGAATGTTACCCATATATGTGTAGGTTGGTGGCAGTGTACAAAACATCAACATATGAAAACCAGTTGTATATCTATGCATTCTCACTTAACAATTGAAGGTTGAAAATTTTTTCACCTACCACTTGTAATAACTTCAAAAGATATGGAATTCTTAAGAAATAAATCTGACAATAGAGGTGGAAGATTTATGTACCAAAAACCTCAAACCATTGCTTAGAGAATTTAAGACGACATCAGTGGAGAGAGATACCATTTCATAGATTTGAGAAGTCAATATTGTTAAAGTGTCAAGCCTCCCCAAGTCAAAGTTCTTACAGGCTTTCCTGTAGAAATTAACAAACAAACTCCAAAATTCCCATGCAAATGTGAAAGACCTAGTATAACCAAAACAACTTTGAAAAATAACTGAGTTGGAGGAAGTCTCCCTGATTCTGACACTTGCTGTAAAGTCCCAGTAGTCAAGACAGTGTGGGTGTGGGTGTAAAGATTGACAAAGAGGTCATAGGACAGATCTGGTGTTTTAACGGTGATTGTAAAAGCAAAGGAGACTCAAATTATTAAATTTGCTACTTGATAGTATGATTCTGGCCAGAGGTTATAGAGAACAGCATGTTCTTTATCAGTGAGTATCAAGCTCCAATGTGTTCATGCTCCTGTTGATAGTAGGTACAAACTATTAAATTGTTGACGCTAACCTAAATGTTCAACACTGGATGGTTGCATAAATAAATGGAGCTGTTTTCAAATAGTATGCAGCATATGACTTGATTTTGAGTGGGAAATCTAAAAGTTGTTATCTTTCAATAGGAAAATACTGTGTATCACCAGTATGTGTCCATGTATTCAGTTGTCTGCCTTTTCTTAATTTTTCTGTCATAATTTGGTGGATTAGTAGGTGCCTAGAAGCCTTGATTCTTTCTGTTGTATCAGCTTCACAGTGAGCTTTGTGAGGGAAGAAACCACATCTTACGCTTCTTTGCATCTCACATTCTAGGTGACTGAATGTTACAGTAAGTGAAATAAAATCTTGGAATGGTTTCTGACTTTGCTTAGCAAATGGGAGGGGCATGCTGACCTGACAACTTTTGAACTCTGGATAGGAAAGTAGGCCAGGGCTTCTTGCCCCCATTAGACTCTGTAAATTGACTTTATAGATAAAGAAGCTTGACCCACAGGTTCTAGAAAGCAGAAAGAGGTGTGGCCTTACACATTGTTTTGCTGTCTTCATTCAAATGATTATTATGGTTTTTTGTGTTTTTTTCAGCTATGTGAGAATTTTGAAATCCCATAGTCTTATGTTGGCCCCAGTTTCTGTTATTTCATTCATTCCAACACATGGCTTCATAATCTACTAACTTCAAAAAATACCTATTGTATGTGGGGCTTAGAATGGTGAGAGTACCAGAGACCTGTGAGGTATATGCACAGCCTTCAGGGCACTTACGATATTACAGACAAGGTGAGATGTGTCTATATTGAATATCTAAGGAGCAAAGCTGTGAGAGATATTAAAATGTAGCTATCACAGATGAGCTAGCAACTGCAGTAAAAGTTGCGACCAAAGCTTCGGGAAACAAAGTTATGGCTACAGCTAAATGTATTATCTCCAATGTAGTAATGAGGTAATCTGGCTTTGTAATGTAAGTAACTGTCCACCACTTGACTGGTTGAGTTGGCGGTGGTTTATTTATATCCTTGTGCATTCAAATATCAACTGTCCCTGCATTTATCTTTGTTTGAGGACCATTCACCATGGAAAGATTACAAGTAAACATCCTCTCATTGAAAAAAAACAGACTAGATATTGCAAAACCTCCTGCTACAGAAAACCAAGAAATGATGACTAGTACAGCACAGACATCTTCTTAAATCCATAGGTGATAAAAGATATTCAACTGTTTAGCAGGGGGTAGCCTGTAATCCCGGCACTTGGGAGGCTGAGGCAGGAGGATTGTCATGAGTTGGAGGCCAGCGTGTACTACATAGTGAATTCAAGGCCCGTTTGAACTACAAAACCAGACCCTGTCTCAAAAAAACCTGTTTAAACCAAAAATAATAATAATGTGTTGTGGGGACATAGAACATATATAAAAGAAAAATATATCACAACAGTAACACAAAGGCTGAGAGGAGAAAATGACAGTATATTATTTAAGGTTCTTCATGCTTTTTATATGAAATGGTATGAAAATACTCTGAAAAATAAGCTGTGATAAGGTAAAGATATAAACTGTAGGCTCTAAAGCAACCTCTAAAATAATACAACAGTGAATTATACTTAGTAAGACAACAAAGGAGATAAGACAGCATCATAAAATATATTCAGATAATTAATGACATGATCATCTCAATAGAAAATCCTATGGATTACACAAAAATTCTATTAGAATAAGTGAGTTTAGCAAGTCTGCAGAATACCCAGTCAGTATAACAAAAAAAATCACAATACAAAATACTTGCAGCAACCAATAAAAATTTTAAATAAAATATTACCATTTGTATTGATATATGAAATATACCAGAAACTATGAAGTAGTGATACAGCTGACAAAAGATATAGTACATTGAAAACTATATACATTTCTAAGAGAAATTACAAAAAATTTAAACCAAGAGAAATGTAGTGTGTATGAATTTTAAGGAGATTTATTACTATCAAAATGTTCTTCCCCAAACCAGTCCATAGATTTAATGCAGTTCAAGTCAGAATTTCAGCAGGTGCTTTTTTTGGAGTAGAAGTTGATAATATATTGCTTCTAAATAGAAATGTATTCTAATAGAAGTGTACACCAATGCTAAAAGAAAAATTTGGAGTAAGCAAGAGAATGGGTAGGTGAAAAAATTCAGGTAGGCACAATTTCAAACTATCTTGAAAGTGATTAACAAAGTTTTACATCACCTGGCCTCAAGATTTATTATGAAGCCATAGTAATTGAGACAGCATGGTATTAGTGTCAAGATGAACAAAAAGATAAATAAGCCAGTGGGATAGAAGGTACATACACACATACTTGGTCCACAGGTAAATATGTGGGTCTAAGTCAGGATCCTATGCAAGTACAACTGGAGTTCTACCACTGCAGGAGGAGGGACAAAAAACCTGCTCAAGGTACAGGAGAGAGGTTGGCTGTCACAGAGGGAAGGAGCAAAATAAAGTTCCACCCGTGAGACCCAGGCATACAAAGGCCTGCGTGAGCCTGAGACTGAAGTAGGATAACAGAGAACTTCCTCATCCCCTAGGTGGGCAAGCATCAAGTAACAAGCACAGCAGCCTATGGCCAAAGGTGCGTGAAGAGATCCCCTCTTCGGTGGAGGAATGTAGAGGATGACGGGGAGCAGGAACGTTGAGCAAAGCCCTCTGAAATGCCACCCCTGCACACAAGCCGTCAGATAACACTAGAGGAATCTGTAGCGCAGCCCTGAGTGGATGTTCTCAGTCCTCACTGTTGGTCTAGCAGAAGACAGGTCCCCCATGGGAAGAAAGGAGTGGTAACAACCGTTGGCAACAAATGGCTAAAGGGGAAATAGAGGACTCCCACTCTGACAGAAAGAAGACTGGCTGTTGGATGTACTTCTGGATAAATAGATTATGCTGAAGAAACTCCAGGAGTAAGTTCTTGAAAATGTTTAATTATATGATTATGCAGCAGGTTGTGTGGCAAAACCAAACACAAGAAGTGAGTGAAGAGAGGATGAATGGATGAGGTCTGGAGTAGCAAAGGGAGGGAAGGGCTGCAGAAAAGGCCCAGGACTGGAGTGGATGAGTTTGAGAGGATTCCAGCAGCAGGTATCACCTGTGAGAAGAGATTGGGCCTGGTGGGATCACAAAACAGAGGATGGGCTAAGGTTCAGGTGATTTGCACAGGGGTCAGTGCAGAGACACCTGGTTGCACATAGAGTTCCGCATGCTTTGGAGGGCTTTCTTTCTGGGTGAATCAGATGATTGTATCCCAGCTCTGTGTCTCTGCAATCACAGAGGGATTTGTCTTGCAAAAAAACTGTGTATGAAGTGTTTGGTGTGAGGGAGGGATTCTGAGGCTCCCTAACCATCAGAGATTTCAGAATGAGTCATGGCCCGGACTATCAGTCCTCTGGAGATGGAGCACTGACTCTGGTCTCAAAGGATTCCTGCAGGCCCAGGACAACAGTGTTAAAAAGAAAATTCGGGGTAAGCAAGAGAATGGGCAGGTGAGAAAATTCAGTTAGATACAGTTCCGTCAAATAAAATCCAGTCTTTTTCTAGACTGTTCTCCAGGGCAGCATGTCTCTCTTATTCTCTGGGGGTCACCCATCTGTGCGTGGAGGGAAATTATCCAGCTACAGATGATGTACTAGCACCCATACCAATCCAAAGGTCTGGGGCTGGTTAGGGCTTACTCAAAAGGAAGGAGTGTCTGGTTCCAGAGCTGGCCAACCACTTTTATGGGACTGTCCATTCTGGATTGCTGCCAAGCACCTCCAGGGTTGCCGAGTTGATTTTCTTTATGGTCATTCCTCTCCACCCCACCCCATTCCCCAAGCCCTAAGAATTTTTCCAGCTGTTTGTTGTATCACCAAATGCAGATTTAAGCCTTTGGTAGCACAGGGAGAGAGGGAGGGCAGGGGAAGAAGAAGTAAAGAGAATTAAAAATGTGTTATGTACATGTACCACCTCCCCACACTGAATGCGGTTACTATGTACTGCAAACATGTCCTAATAAAAATTTTGAAATATAGTACTTTGGTAACATAGAGCTAAACTTGTGGTACTGCAAAGCTAAACAGACACAGATGAAATTTCTGGGGTTGAGGGTGGATGATTAGATCTACTAAAAACGCAAAAGAACACAGCAATGTGTTCTTGTTTTACAGAGGAATGTGTAAAAGAAACCCTCATGGATAGAGTCAGTCCCATGACCTGAAAGGGCTATGAGCAAGCTTATTCATAACTTCAAGAGAAATTCTAAATAAATGCTAAAACACCACTTGCAATGATGCAGTAAATATCAGAGGGCAGCAGTGCTCAGGAAATGCTCATGGACTTTCACCTGGAACTTGGAAATGCAGATTCTCACGCCCTGCCTCAGACTTACTGACTCGGGAGCTCTGCAGTGGGCCAAGCGTGCATCTGTAGGGACTCTGGTCAGAATTCTCTTTGAACAGCAGAACTTGCTCATGCAATGATTGGAGCTGATTGCGTAGCTGATATGAGCTATTGTTTTGTGCTTGGACTGAAGCTTTGAGTCTGTTGCAAACTGGATCAAAAGAGAGATACGACATGGGGGATGCAAGAATCGCCTGAACCAGGGGAGCTGAGTTAGACCCATGTGAATCTTTGACCTTCAAGACTCCTGCATTACTGATGAGGTGTCCTCCTGGACCTCTTTGTCATGCTGTCAGCTAGCACGATGGCCGAAGAGTGCGGCAGCAAAGACCCCACGCCCCTGCTGTGAAAGGCACCACCAGGGGGCCGCCAGATCTCAGCGCCGCACCCTCACCACCCTCCTCGCTTTCTGTTCTTCGCAGCTGGGTAGATTGGGCTCAGCCGAGATGGGAAGTGAGGGAAGGTGTGTCTGGCTCCGCTCCACATGCAGTACAACCCACCACACGGTAAAAGCAGCCCGCTGTCAGGAAACTTCAACATTCGTGCTCTTTCCTCTTCCGCCACCCTCTCTGTGTAGAGAGGCTGCATGTACTGTGAGGAGGACTTTTTCCTTCTCTCATTTATCTATTTATATTAGCATACACTTGAGTCTTTTTATTTATTTATTTTTTTGGTACTGGCAGGCACTGTGCCACTGAGCTATATCTCCAGCCCGAGTCTTACTTTATTTTGTTCCATTAGTTATGTCTTTCTATTTCTGTCTTTCTTTGTTTTAATGTTCCAGTTGTCCCAGATTTGGCCAGCAAGAGCCTGTTCAACCTGCTCTTGCAGCCTCTGCCCAAGTCTTTTTTCTTTTTTTTTTTTTTTTTTTTTGGTACCAGGAATCGAACTAAGGACCTTGTGCTTGCCAGGCAGGCACTATGCCACTCAGCTGTATCCCTGGCCCTCTTCCATCTTTTCAACATGACATTCTGTGATTAATGTCTTACTCTCTTGAACAAGAGCTTCTAGGCCCATCTTGTGCTTTCTCCGTCCTCGTCCTGGATTCTACTTTTTTCTCCAGGTAACCGAGTCTCTTTAGTGGCCATCAAGACCTGACGCTAGCTCCGCACTGCTAATGTGTCATTGCCTCTCAGCACTAGTAGAGGAAGGAGTGGGCACAGATGTGTGCGCACAAGAGCACACACGTACACATGCCCACGCATGTGCACAAGCCACCGGACAAGTACATGTACGCACTCTCACACTCACATGAGAAATGCGCACACACATGTAATCACACGGGACACCTCTCTACTTTATTTTGTTCCATTAGTTATGTCTTTCTATTTCTGTCTTTCTTTGTTTTAATGTTCCAGTTGTCCCAGATTTGGCCAGAAAGAGCCTGTTCAACCAACTTGAATAAAGTCTCTACTTTATTCAAGCACCACAGAGGACATTTTAGTTGTCTGCTCCGTTTCGAGTCAAAACTTCTTCCTCCAGCAGTGAGAAGACTGGACTTATTTATTCACCGATGACAACTGATTTATGTAAATTATGGAGAAGAAAAGGGATGGCAAATGTCATATTGCACACCTGTAATCTCAGCACTCTGGGCAGCTGAGGCAGAAGGATCACAGGTTCAAACCCAGTCTGGACAACTTAGTGAGACGCTCAAAAAAAATTAAAAGGGCTAAGGATGTGGTTCAGTGTGAAAGTCCTGAATCCCCAGTATGAAGAAGAAAAGGGTGATGAGGATAAGAGAAGGAGCACGAGAAGGTGGAGGAGGAAGAGGAGAAAATGAGAGATGACAGTGACAGAGCTTATCCAGCCAATAGCAAGGACCCCTGAAATCCACAGCAGGTGATAGGAGGCTTAAAGAGCAGCTCAGTACTTCTGCTAAGTATGTTAAAAAGTAGCCAGGAGAGTGACAGCTGAGTTGGGGGAAAGGCTGGGAAGATTACCAATTGAGCATCCTTAATCCAGGCTACACAATCCAAAATGGTCCAAAATGGGAAACTTTTGAATGCCAATAAGACACCATAAGTAGAAAATTCTACCCTTAACCTCATGTGACAAATCACAAAGTGCAGATGGACTTAAGGTATTGGATAAAATTACGTTCAAGCTATGGGAGTAAGCCCTTCATGAGAAATAGTGAATTGTGTGGTTAGACTTGGGTCTCCTCCCCAAGGTAGTTCACCATTGACATGCAAATATTCTGGAAAAATACCCAAAACATTTTTGATCCCAAGTATTCTAATAACTGATACTCAACCTATATTTACAAAAATGTAAATGATTCTTCCCAGTTATTGGGAAGAGAAGGTAGAGAGCAGGAAGCCACAGGGCCCCTAGCAAAAAGAATTTAGGCTTCCTAGCCACCGTGATGTGAGCACCTATCCTCTGTGGACTCTTTCCCACACCCTTTCTGGATTGAAGCCGTTGACTATGAACTTAAACCAAAAGCCAAACTTCTGTAAGTTGTGGGTGTCTGGTATTGTGTTCCAGTGAGGAGGAAACTAAAGCACCTTTCCTCTCTGGTATGTAAATTTGTTATACTATAACTGTACGTCCGTGCAGGACAGAAGTGATCAGCAGGGGGACGCTGAGCTGAGAGTAGCACTCACCGTGAATGGAAGGCAGGAGGAGTAGGCCCGGCTGCTGGAGGATATTACACATCTACTGGGACACATGAGAACTTCAGGTCTACTTGTGTACGTGATGAGATGTTCTGTTCAATAGCAACCAGCTTGATGGAGATAAAAGAAGTCACAGGGTAACAGTGAATCTCAGTATTTACGATGACAGTGATTCATAATAATTATTGCTGATCTGGTGACCAGTATTGCTTCAGCACTTTAAATCTCCTCGAGTGATCGGTCACAAATGCCCTATTTCAAAAATGTGGTACAAACACTGAGAAGATATGAAACACTTAGAAGAGGTGAAATAATTTGCTGACAAAACTTCTGAATCTGAAAACGTTACAGAAAACAATGAAGATGGAAAAAAGGTGGCCCAGGAAAGAGTAGGAGACACAGAACATAGACATTTGAAATTAAAATTGGTTGGCAGAACTGAACTTGAGGCTTATGTGGTAAGCAAAAATGTTCTGGAAGGGATTCAGGCGAACAAGTTACAACTCAAAAACTCGGGGGAGAGAGAGCGGGGGGAAGGAAGTACAGCAACGAAAAGTCAACGGATATGACACCACCACCCAAATGGAAATGGCCAATATATTATTCTCTTCTTCTGAGGTCCTTAGATATTTTTTAGCTTCTTTGGGGAGGGGAATGTTGGGGAAGGAGCCCAGGGCCTTGTGCAGGCCATACAGGTGCTACCGCTCAACTATACCCCAGCCCAAGGCCCTTCAATAGTAAGTTGTGGAACTTTATTTCCATGAAGTTGAGCAAGTACACCACTGCCAGGAGTATTAGCTGTAAGTTTGGAGTCTGAGTGCAATCCCAGCTATTGCCAAAGTAGACCCTTCTGGGTCACTCCAGTTTGCTGCTAGTTTCTTCCAAAAATGTGACAATAATCAGATGATTTGGCTATATGTGTAGGAATAAAACAAATTGGACTCACTGCATGAGAGGCCAGAGTCAAGGCCTTTATTGAGGAAGAGAGTTTATCCATTGATTCTTTCAGCAAGTCTTTCTCATACACCTACTGTTACCAGGTCCTGTACAGTTTCAGGAATAGGATGTTGAATGAAATCTACCTTCCATGGTCCAGAAGGCAGGTGGTGAGACATCTGTTAGTGATATAATCTCCATGTCTTAGTGTAAACCGTGAAAGAGGCTACAGAGAGAAACACAGCACTGTGAGACCAGGTTACTGGGTAGGTGAAGAAAGGTTTTCCTGAGGAGGGGAGGTTGCAGTTAGCTGGGAAGAACAGTGGGGCACAGCCAGCCAAGAGGGTGGTAATGGGTTGTGTGTGTGGCGGGGGGTGGACAGGGCACCAAAGGCCGGTGTGACTAGGGATGACAGCGAGAGGTGGGCAGGGCCAGCGCTGGCAGAGCCTTGGAGACTTTTTAAGGGTTTCAGTTATTCTTATTCTAAGAGCCGTAGCAGCCAGGGAAGAGCAGAGTTATCAATTGTGCATTTCTAAAGACTACGCGGGCTGCCTCGTGGAAATGTGTCAGAGGCTTGGGTCACGGGCAGGAGGACTTGCGGGGAGACAGATCTGGAGGGTATTGGTGTGGATCAGCGTCATTAACAATGTGACACCCCCAAATGAGCACAAAGCCTTGGTCCAGTGTGGAGAGAGAGTGTGGGCGTAGAGATGGATGGGAAGTGGAGGGTGAGGGAAGAGGTTTGTTGATGACACCCCAGTCTCAAGCTAGCTGGATGGCTGCCATTGAAGCAAACTTCTGGAATGCTTCTACACATATGGTGGGTATCCTTCCGGATCACCTTCCTGATGCTTAGAACCTCGGGTTCACCCTAGAGGGCACTGGGGACACGCTGGGCCCTGGTAATAAAATTCTTTATTGATGCCCACTGGTTTCCTAGGGAATCCTCTTGACAAGCCCAAGTCTTTTCATCTTACCCCTCCCTCACGCTTTTGCAGGTGCCACGTGTCCGACCCCCACGTCCGTGGAGCATGCAGACATCCAGGTCAAGAGCTACAACTTGCACTCCAGAGAGCGATATGTTTGTAACTCTGGTTTCAAGCGGAAGGCGGGCACATCCACCTTGACCGAGTGCGTGTTTAACAAAACCACAAACATCACCCACTGGACGGCTCCCAATCTGAAGTGCATCAGTAAGTAGCCGGTCACTGCACTGCCCCCACCCTTCTGGCAAGGCTGAACAGAGAGCAGAGCTGCCGTGTGGGAACTGGAGGATCCCATCTTGCGGCCAAGAAATCGGTGCTGAGGTCTGAAGTTAAATACACCATCAGGCCACTAAGCAACGCTCCTGGAGGTAGGAACATGCAGGCCGGTGGTCATACAACTCTAGGTTCAAGTTCTGGCTCTGCGTATCCCATATTCAAACCTGACAAGGTTCTTAACTTTCTGGAACTCTGGTGGGTCACCTGAAAGTTAAATCTAATCCAACACTGTTGTAGCGTTAAGTGGGCCCTGGTAAATAGGAGCTGTTACCACGTCAGTGCCTGTTTTGAAATGATAATAGCAAGACTTGGCTACAGAAGAGATATGCTCATGGGCAGACTTGCTTCCAGGAAGCCTTTTGGCCTTGTTCTGCAGAGGGGGACTGCAGGAAATAATCACGATTCCTGTGCATCGGTACTTAACCCAGGGCACCAGGGCGGAGCAGAACTTCCCTGGGCTTAGTCACTTGTGTAGAGTGAAGCTCAACAGCAAAGACGGGAATGATTGCAAGAATCAATTTTTTTTAACCATCCACAACTGGATAATCATCCTGAAAGAAGCCAAACACTTTGAGGGGAGGTGACTCGATGCAATTTCCAGGAATACTAAGCCCTGTTCTCTTCCCCTCTTCCTTCCTAGACAAAAATAGTTAACCAGTGGTCTCCCCGGGGTTCTGATGTACCAAGCATTCATTGCTCCTCGGTGCTTATCCACTTGCAACTAAATACATCCTCACAGACTATTTGTGAAGATGCCCAGCTCCGCTCTGGGACAGGGAGTGGGAGGCAGCCGTCTGACGGCAGTCTCCCTCTGCTGGAAACTTTGGGATGAGCCAGACTTCCTTATGGGATTGGTGATGTTAGATTGCCTCTCCCCTCCTGCCTCTAGAATGAGAGTCACACAGATGTCAGAGGAAGGGAAGGAGGGAACCCTGCCACTTTTTCCAGGAATCGCAGGGCTGGGGATGCAGCACGCGGTGGCGCTGAATGCAGTTGAAGGGAAAACCCAGTGAGGTCAGGGACAGGCAGTGACTCGGAACCAGGGTGGAAAATCGGGGCTTTTCCACTGTTGGCAAACTTGTGTTTCCTCAAGGCTGCACATCCTTTGGGTGAACGAATCCGGAATAGAGAAGAGCTGCAGGCTCTGAGCAGGGCCAGGAGTGAGGAGGAGAGAAGGAACCTGGAATCAGAATCTCAGAGCCCGTAGTCTGGAGGAACCTCTAGGTTTAATCTGGTCCAAAGGTTCTACCCATCGACCTTCTGTGACTAAGTGCTTTCATTACCCCTAGTCTCTTGTACTTTTTTTCCTGCTAATCAAATAGGATCTAGTGAGTGATCATTTATTTTCCCGTGAAAAACTTGACTGTTAAACTGAGCTGATAGCATATTATTTCCAGCCCAGAATTTAACAATGTTATGCTTAACCTGTGCGATCTTTTTTGAAAATGCTAGAAAAGTCATTTGCAGTCTGTTTGTGCCTTTGGGTTGGGAAACATTGTTTATTTCCTATTCTTCTAACTTGTCCTAGGAAGCTGGATAACACCATTATAAAGGTATACATTGATCTTTTGATATAGTTGAGTTCTGAAGCTACCCCAGTTGCTACCCTCCGTATCATAAATGCCATGTGGTTATCCTCTCCCCAGGAGATCCCTCCCTGACTCACCAAAAGCCAGTGCCACCCTCCACAGTAGTGACGACAAGGGTGACCCCAGAGCCAGAGAGCCCCTCCCCTTCTGGAAAAGGTAGGAATGGGAAACTGCAAGGACGACCATCTCCAGGTCCCCATCCCCTGCCAGTCCCACAGGTTCATGGACCACTGCTGGTGTTCTACAAACTCAGGCAATAGAATACTTTTTTAAAATTAAAATCAACGGTAATTACAGGGGAACAGAACTTACTTAAATGTTTTTTAAAACCAAAGTTTCATATGGGTTTCCTATGTGCATAATTAGTGGGTCAGAATCCACCATGAATATGTCAGACCATATTTAGTCATAGACACTTACCCTCGTCAAGAACCGGCGAGGGTCCGAGATTTGACCTCCCTGGTTATGAGCCTGCTGCAGTACCGTGGGTGCTCACACAGCGAGGGGAGTCCAAGGGTGTTCATGCACAGCACACAGGCAGCAGGTGCCTCGGCATATTCACATCAGTTCCTTGTCTCACAGGCCCACAGGGGCAACAGAAACAGACCTTCATAGATGCCTGCACTTTCAGCAGACTGCATCCTCAGAGAGGAAGCCTGGACTCCGGAAACCTGAAAGTTTTATAATTGACAGCAAACATGCCTGCTCTTCTCAGAAGGCGGTGGTGTCTGTCTTCGAAGGCACTTGATCCTTATACATATTTGAGAGGATAGTTCAGGCAAAGGGTTGTTAGGCCCCCTGTTTGCGAGATGTGTAGCAATGTGCAGGACCCATGGAGAGTTACCTCCCCCAGCCCTAAACATCAGCAAAGTACCAGTGATGTTTTACTGTAGAAGCACTGCACAGAACCACGAATGTGTATTTCAGCTGAGTTGTAGGTAATCTCCTACCCCAGTTTCCTTGGCACTTTTTTGATATTGAAATGTTTGAAACCTTGGATGCTAAATATCTTGGGCTCATATGCCCTACATCCTGTGATACCTTGATTTTATATTTAACCCTTGATTTTTTAATGTCACATCATCTAGTTTGTGTCTTTCTCCGGCCCTTTGTCCTCTCTTTTCCTCGGGTATGGGCATCTCTGCCTCTGTGTGGAAGTGCTTCTCTTCTGCCCTGCTTGGTCGCACTTTCCCAGGGCACTGGCCTCAGCCATTGGTGATATCCCTGAGGAACTCCAGTTAGTCTGGGGGTAGCCTGGAAATCAGGGTCTCGTAAAGCTTCCCAGGTGGTCCTTAGCCTGAGCTGAGGACTGTAGCTTGAGGAAGAATGGAGAGGCGGAAAAGAGGTTCTGAGTTTGGCACCAGCCTGGGTCATATACGGAGCCACCATCTCAAACAAATGAATGAATGAGTAAAATGAGAAGAACCTTCCTTCTGGCAAGTAACTTGCTTGCAAAGTTGGTTGCAAAAGATCGAGGCACTGGCTGAAGTCTGGAGTAATTCCAGAACTCCTTTGATCTGAGTCACATCAGGGTCACCTACGAGATGAGAATGACCCAGTAGCTTCTCCAGGCCCTGACCCTACACTCGGTGGGTTGTCCATTGCTGAGACAAAACTGTGCTGTCAGAACCTCAGATGTGAACATAACCTTTGACCCGGGTGGCCAGGCTAATGGCACTTGGACGTGAATGCTCTGGGGGATTCCGTCTGCTCACAGCTTGGGCAGGGTGAGGTACTGACATAGGATTGAAGGGTACAAGAACTTCTTAAAACACGTGGCTGAGACAGCATGGGGATGCAGGTCACGCAGGCCGTGTCAGGCCTCTCCCAGTGCTTTGCTCCAGGGGTGTATTTCCTAAGTTCCATATTTGTTGCAGTGGAAGGCCAGTTTTTTCACAGAAGGCAAGTTACGCCATACCTTACTGTTCAAGGGCAGCCGTCTGCCAGTCAGAAGCAAGGAGGAACCTCCATGCCAGGCAGCCTCCTCTCCTAAGATCAGAGCTGAACCAGTCTGCTTCCTCCAGATACGCCCCAGGGCATCCAGGCAGACTGAATCGTAGGTTTCCTCTTCCAAAGATGTTGCACCAACACATGGAAAGCAGTTAGCATCGAGCTGCCTTTGGTGAACACAGCTCCACTTGCGTTTTGGAGCCAGGTCTTCTGCGTTTCATGCACCTTCTCCAGGAAATAGAGGAATCCATTCAAATCTGTGGGATCTTTTCCTTATGTGCACTATGACAAATGACTGTATTCTTTGAGTTTTCACAAGTCCAGTGACCCAAGTGGATGAATGTGAAACCCACTCACGGACAGTTCACTGGGAGAGGATTGCTCAGGGCGGGCTCACTGGAGTAAGTCCCTGTGTTCACCCTTTGCTGGAGCTGAGAAGACACTAATCTAAATGTTTATGGTCTACCTGTCTTGGAATTTTCTACAGAGCCAGCAGCTTTATTTCCCAAGTCAGACACCCCACTGGCCACAGAGACAGCCACTGTGCCGGGGCCCTGGCTGATGTCATCCAAACCACCTTCCGTAGACACCACGGGGATAGGCAGTCATGAGCCCTCCCAAATCCCATCTCTGACAACAGCAGTGACCTTGGAGCGCACGCCCTCTCCTTCCCACGGGACACCAGGTTAGCACAAGCTCCGCATGAAAGCAGGCCAGTTCCCCACTTGCTGCTTCTGAGACTTGGGTTCAGATCTGGCGCAAGATGTCTGAACAGCTTTATACCGTTCAGTCCAGTCAGGACTGACTGAACTACTCTGCTTGCTTCTTCTACCCGCTGCAGCCCCTTAACCTGGCATGTTCTCTTGTGTCTCGCCAGTGGTTCAGCAGGGGCGTCTTGAAATGAAACCCCCTCCCAGATGGGACATGGCTAAGCTTCTTCACCTGCTTGGCAGAACCTGTGCCAGGGCAGAAGCTCTGAATCCCAGCCGCACCCTCCCACTGTGGGAGGGAGATGGAAGCATTCCACGGTCTGGAGTCCTGCTGAAGCCCTCTGCCGTCTGTCTGACGCTTCTCTAAGGCACATCTGAGTCTTAGGTGCAGCCTGTCACCTCAGAGTCACCCTGCTTGTCCTTTGCTAAGATCAGTTTGGCTGTATTAGCTGTATGCTGCCTTAGGTTCTGAGACGAGATCCAAGTTGTCCACTGTTTCTGCAACTTCTGAGAAGCTAGTGCCTTTAGGAGCCTAGCCTGATTGAGCTGTCTTCTCTCCTCTCCAGGTGCTCATCCACACAGCTCCAGAGATGTACGTACGGGTAAGTACTTTTGTTAGTCTGGTGTGTTTATTAATGATCAGGGTGACCCTGTGTACAGAGCAGCCCTGAGCCAGCCCCCCCCCCACAGCACATGGTGTGCCTTCTTCCACTTAGAAGTCTTAGCCAAGTGTAGTGGTGCACGCCAGTAATCCCATCACTCGGGAGGCTGAGGCAGGAGGATTGCTGCAAGTTTGAGGCCAGCCTGGACTACATAGCGAGACCTCGTCTCAAAACAAGAAAAAAAAGTGCCAATGTTACATAAGTTATATAATGTTCTACTGATGAAATTTTTCATTTGACATGACTGTCTTAGTGCTGGTAGCTTCTGTCAGGCTACTAATGTTGATGCCGGAGAGTTGATGCCCACACAAAGGGTCTCCTGGTTCAGCTATGCACAGGTCTCCTCGACCAGGCTAGACATGTGTCCAGGGCATATTATGACACCAGTGTGCCTGCTGCTGCCACCAAGATGAAGCCATCCTTCTGCTGGAAGCAGCATGGGCCTCCAGCACGGTGGCAGCATGCACTTCGCAGAGAGACTGTCAAGATTTCTCAGTACAAAAAGACTTCTTTAAAAAAGGAAAAAAACGGAAGACACACAATCAGGGTCAAAGAAACAAAGAAAAATGGGCGTCTAGGAGGAAAGAGAAAGTATTTTGAGAAGGGAAGAAAAAAATGAAGGGAAGAGAGGTGAGCTCAGAGCAGAGAGTAAGACAAAGAACGGAGCTCACGAGGCGGGAGGGAGCTGGAGGTGGCGCTCAGTGGCAGAGCATCTACTTAGCACGTGTGAGCCCTGGGTTTGATCCTGGGCACTGAAACACAAAGCAAAACAGACACAGAAACGCAGGCAGTGATAGTGATACAGCATCTAATACTTCAGCGTGACAGGCTTTAAGAGGGGGGAGAAAAGTACAACTGTCATTTGATGAGGGCAAAAAATTTCTGTTTTCTGTCCATAACTTTTCATGCTAGAGATGTGTCACATTTTGTAGTGCCATTGTACATATCTGCGCTAAGTGTCATCTGGGGAAAAAAAGTGACTTTGGATATAATACCAGTTAGTTGGTTAGAATGATTTTTTTTAAAGTAATCAATTCATATATACAAAGACAAGAATTTTAGGAAGGCTCTTTAAAGAGCATTTCCATGGGTGAATTGTGATGTTCAGTGACAAGGACATGGAAGCAATACATGTTCATGATTTAAGAAGACAACAACAGATAAAGTAACCAACCTAGTACTTCTCCTTATTTTATATTCTGCATTAATCTTTCCACAGTTTTACATTGTTTTAAACTAGTAATTTTATTCTTTGTCTTTTTGAGACAAGGTCTCGTTATGCAGTTCAGGCTGGCCTTGAACTTACTTTGTAGCCCAGGCTGGTCTTGAACTCTCAACAACCCTCCTGCCTCAGCCTTCCAAGTGCTGGGATTACAGGTGTGCGCCACCACGCCCGGCTAAACTAATAATGTTTTGTACATGGTCTAAAAGTCAAACGTTAGAAAGGAAAATATAGTAAAAACTCCTATTTCTGGTTCAAAATATATTTGCAGAAAGGAAACAGACTTCTGTGGATCCTCCTAGAGAGGCAATGTAAAAACAAGCACAGAGAGTAAATGATGCTGACAGCTGTTTCATTTTCACTGTTTCCCACCTGTCTTTCACTCAGTGGTGTACTGAAAACCCTTCCATACCACTATACAAAACTACCTTGTTCTTTTTGACACCATAGTATACTTCACTGTGAGAATCTCCCTCGATTTGTTAGGGTTCCCTTTGGATTGCTTACATTCTTTGGTTACATTACAAACAGTGATTAAAACGTAGAAGTACAAATGCACCTACCTATAGGATAAAAGTCCTACATGTACAATTATCTGTGTAAATCTTCAAGCAACTATTTGATTATAATCTATACTAGATTGTAATTATTTTTCTGGTTCAAGACTTTCACTGGATTAAAATATCAAATTCTCAGCTTCTGAGATGTGATATAATAAACATTGTGTGAACACTTACACCTTACTTGTGTTTAAGGAATTGTGGAAATACAGAGATTTTTTTAAAAAATACTTTAAATCTTTATGTGTAAAGTTTCCTTCCTTTGAACTGCTTAAATATAAAAATAGCCAGCTGTGGTCATGTGTGCCTGTAATCCCAGCACTCTGGGAGACTGAGGCAGGAGGATTGCAAATTCAAACCCAGTCTGGGCAAATTAGCAAGGTAGCAAGATCCTGTATCAAAATAAAAAATAAAATGGCTGATGTAGCTCAATGCAGTGCCCTGGATGCAATCCATAGTACTGGGGGCGGAGGGGGCAGAGGGGAGGCCAGGCTACCATGCCAACTGCAACAGCATTTGTACTGCCCTATCATTTAATGCACTACAAATAAAGAGTGTATTTTGCAGAATATTATTACACGTCTCCTCTTCCATCTCTGAAATAAATTTGTTGCAGTCAACATGTTCAGCCTTTGACAGGAGCTTCTTCTGTCTTTGTATCACTGATCTGCTCATTCAATATAAATTAATTTCCTTTTCTATATTATAGTCCTAAACTGCTATGAAATGCACATTTCTCATTTTTAAAAAAATTGTGTCAATTTAAATTTACTTCAATCTATGCAGTTTTAAAGGTTAAGCTCAAACAATTGAATAGGTGGTCTAAACCTTTTTTTTTTTTTTTCAGTGCTGGGGATAGAACCTAGGTCTTCATGTACTGGAGGCGCGCTCTACCTCTAAATCCCGTCCCCAGCCCTGACCCCAGCCCTGACTGTGTGCCTAGTACAGTGAGAGAGAGTAAAGAAACCATAGCCCAGGAGTACTGAATTGATGAGCGCTCCTTTCAAAACTGCCTCCTCTGATGCACGCTCGCCAAGCCTGCCTAGTACTCCAGGAATGACTGACTATCCCTTGAAGGCTCCCAGAGGACCCGCTCCATCCACATCAGACACTGACTCTGCATTCTCAGCTGCTTCCTCCATCCAGGTCCAGTGGGTTCCCAGGGCTAAGTTGAGGGAGAGCCAAGGCCCTTCTGGCCTCAAACACAGTAATCAGGCTTTTCTCCTCTACTCCCTTTGGGCCTTCTTTCTGTTGCCAAATCTTCCTTCAGGTCCACGTCCTCCAAGGGAAGGTTGGAGAACTTGGCAGGAGATCTGTTAATTCATTGTCATGGTGATTCGGTTTCAGTTTCTTTACTCACTGAAAAAGAGGTTCAGGGTCTGGCTTACTTAAGTCGCTCAATTCCAGTTGCTTTGCTTTCGCTTTGGTACAGCAGCCTTCCTGTCTCTTGTGCTTAAGTCTGCAGTTTTTCTCATTCAAAGAGAAACAGGAAGAAGCAGAGTGAAAGTAGAAGTCCAGTTATATAAACTTGCCTTTTCCGATAAATCACTCCACAGGCAGGAAATGGGTGCCACGCTGTGAGCTGATGTGGGACATCATTTATAGCAAGACGCAAAATTTGTTTTCTTTTTTTTTTTGTCCTAATGATTAATGTCAAGTCTGAGAACTCAAAAATCTTTCACTAAATCTTTCTCGTGTTTTATTTCTTTTCTAGAAACTTTTCTATGCTTATTTACTTACAGTGTAGGAGTTGTTTCTATAATCTTACCGACAACTTTTCTGTGCTTATTTACTTACAATTCAGGAGTTGTTTCTATACTCTTACCGTTTCTTCAGATTATAGTGTCCTTGCAAAAACAGGGAAAAACCAAATATTTGTTGAAACAAAAATTAAGAATCTGTAATCCTACCATTTTTTAACACTTTCATGTACTACTTTGAAGTTGAACCTCCTTGGGTCGAGGGACCTGGGCCCGTGGTAAGAGGCGACATGGTGCAAAGAAGACACCGGAGACCAGGCTGATGGCGCAGATCTGGTTTATTGTGGAAGTACCAGGCATTTTATTGAACAGGCTGGAGGTGTGGTAATGGAGGTGGGGCTAGGGGCGTGGTTTGGAGGCGGTACTTTTGGCCAGGGGCTGTGCGGAAGTTAAGAGGTCAGAGCGGGACAGCCTAGGCAGGGTGACTCGCTCGGTGTGCCGAGGACATGACGAGTTGAGTGTGCACAGACTCGCTTCTCTGCCACGGCTGTCAACCAGACCTCTGGACCTCTCTTTCCCACAAATTCCCCCTCTTTTTTTATAAAAGCCAATTGAATTGAGGCCATCATAGCCTGTTTAGAGGTTATCATTTGTAACCTGGTACATATCATATGAAGCGCGATTAACGCAAGAAGTCCTAGGAGTTCCAAGAATCCAAGGGTAATTAAATTGGCTGGTGAGAATAGGCGTCATAGGTTATGTAGGAGATTGGAGAGGACATTGTCCGTTAGAATAGGAACTTGGATAGAGTCAATAGTTTGTATTTGTTCAGTCAGTTGAAGGGAGAGGTTGAAGTAAGTGCTGTTGTAAGGACCAAGGATCCACTCACGGAGCGAGAGATGAGCAGAAGAGAGGTTGGCTGGTTTTGGTGTGATGCAAAGTTGGGTCAGCGAGAAGCGGTGGTCACAGGCAGTGGTAGCAACGCGCCAGAAGTCTTGAATCTCACTGTCCATGAGGTCAAGTTGTTGGAGATTAAGCAGAGCCATATGGGCATATGCATTAAGCTGTTGTTGTACTCAGAAAGTTTCAGCGGCAGTATGGGAAAGGTTGTTAAGTCCTTGAGCGGTCACGGTGGATTGGGTGAGCGCAACGGCTGCTGTGGCCCCGGCTGCTGCGGCTGTAATAAAAGCAACGATAAGGGCAGCAATAGCAGAGGCTCCGAAATCTCTCTTATGTATCTGTAGGGAGGTGGAAGAAAGCCGGATAGGAAGTGATGGAGCTACCCAATCAGAGATATTAACTGGCACCCAAAGGACAGAAGGGGTGCGAAGGATGAGCATATACGGAGGGGTTCCATTCCAGCAGTTAGACAGGTAGCAGGTACCTGTC
>NW_004955421.1:22576031-22598153 GCF_000276665.1 Chinchilla lanigera | reverse complement strand
AGCAGTATCGAAGATTTTATCAGAGAAGCAGGGAAAGTTTTGAAGTGTGGTGTTTGTTCCTGGCTTGCATCTGCTCATGGGGGTGAGGAGGTTAATCTGGAGAAACTTTTGTTGTTGGCCACTCATGTTGAACCTAGAGAAGTCTGCTGTGGTATAATTAAAAAGCGTTAGACGGGTGGTTAAGTTGTTGGGTTGGTCTGAGGTGTTGGCACAAGCCTGAAAAGTAAAGGGGTTTGGAAGGTTGGTAGGCAGAGTCCAGTGAGAGAAGGAGACCATCGTGGGTTTTATGTGGGGATCACAGGGAATTCCTGGAAAGCAATGGGTAGTGAAGAATTTAGGAAGTGTAGGAGAGTCAGAGGTAACAATAACAAGACTAGGTGGATTGCATAGGGCTGCCCAGACGGGGATAGAGACCTCGGCTGCCTGAGCAGAGTTGATTGAAATTATGGCACACATCATCAGGAACAGTTTAGCAGTGGTTGTTTCTTCAGGCGGGAGCGCGCTCCGGGCTTGGTCACAAAGAGCCTTGAGGGCCCCCCATGTAACTGGGGGGCTGAGGTTGTCTTAGCCAGGCGTCGTCTCCTGCGCCGAGTTGGTCCGCCCCCGAACGTCTGTTGTTGAGTGTCATTTGTTTCATCTCTGATGTCGGCGGCTGTGGCTGGTCGAACATCTCGGGCAGGAACCCACACTGGATGGGGTGCTGTCTCTGGAAAGTCACAAGCGAAACCTCGGCCCTGAGTTAGGAGTGGGGCTGGGGGCTGCCATGATTGTGTCATGGGATCCTTCCAGTGCACAAGAGGGAGTGGTGTTGGAGGGGCCAGCAATGGGCCCCAATGTTTATGGGCGGGGGAAAGACCTTTTTCATCAGAAGTTAAAAGATTTACGGTTATGAGAGCTTTTGTTAGCAGTTCATCTGGCGTGCTCCGGGGGTGTAATTCCCCCTCTTTTTTTAATAAAGTTTTGAGTGTTTGGTGAGTTCTTTCTATGATAGCTTGTCCTTGAGGATTGTAGCGAATGTCATGATGTAAGGTTATGTTGTATTTAGCGCATGTGTTTTTAAAAGTTTGACTGGTATAACATGGTCCGTTATCCGTTTTTAGGTCCCAAGGGACCTCTAGCATGAGAATGGCCTTTTCTAGAGCATGTGGGGCATGTTGTGCCATTTCTCCCGTCATGGCTATAGCCATGGTGGCTCCAGAGAAAGTATCTTTGGTTACATGAATGTATTTTAATTTACTGAATGGGGGAAAATGGGTGACATCCATTTACCATCTGGCACTGGGACAGAGCCCTGGGGGGTTTACTCCCTGAGGTTGGAGTGGGCCAAGTGGGAGAAACGGGGCACACGTGGAGCAACTACGGACCAGATGTTTACATGTAACTTTAGGGACCTCTGGGAGAAGCTGATGAATGGCTTTGGCCTATAAGTGAAACCTAGAATGAAGTGTTTTTGCTTGCAAGAGTAGGTCAGACAGGGCTGTTTGTATAGCTTGAATACAGACTAGGCTGTCAGCTAGTTGGTTTCCTTTGGCAAGGGGACCAGGAAGTCCCGTATGGGATATCAGGTGTTGTATATACCAAGGGTGTTTTCTATCTTGAAGGGTGTTTTGTAAGGTTTTTAGGGCTTTATCTAATATGGCATCTTTTTGTTTTAAGATGGCATGTGGGATGACATGGCATATCTGGACCACATATTGGCTATCAGAGAAAATGTTAATAGAACAGTCTGGGCAGTGTTGTAAAACCTGTAACACTGCGAGAAGTTCTGTCACTTGGACAGAGAAATTATGTCTAGTAAGTTGTATTTTTGGGTAGTTATAGTCATGAGGATGGTGAATTATAATAGCATATGTTGTTTTAGAAGCATCCGTGAAAGCAACTCTACTGTGAGGTATAGGGGTCGAGGAAGGAAAATGAGACGGGCTCATGAGTGGTAATTGAGGGAGGCCTTGAAGGGTAGGGCTAGAGGGGTAATGATTGGAGGTTTGGCCAGGATAGTGCGATAGTAGGGTTTGAAGGTCCAAACTATGTGGCAAAAGAGCCTCAATTTGGTTAGTAGTGAGAGGGAGGACAATGGTGTCTGGTTTGTGTCCATAATGGAGCACAGATAACTTTCTTAATTGTATCCCCAAGTGGCAAATAGCAGTTAAAAGCAGAGTGATTTTTGAGAGGGAGGAGTAGGCGACATGGGCCTTGAAGGCCGTCTTCCCTGATGGCTTCTCTCAAGCATTTTAGAGTGGAATGTTTATGAGGATACCATCTTAAAGGATGTGCAGGATTTTGATTTAAATTTACAGGAAACATATCATTTATTTCAGTTTCCCATTGTTCCCAATTTTTTGCTTGACTGTCTTTGATTTTGCATAATCCTTTGTAATAATCACCCCATTGTTGGGATGGTTGTACTTTAAAATCTCTTTTTATATAATATCCATCCCATGGATTTTTAGGGTGTGATGTCTGAGTAGTGCCAGCAGGTGGCGCTATAGGATAAGCCGGAGGCTCGTCCCAGTCAAGTTTCGCTTTCATCAAGGGGCAGGGCTTATTGCTTGACAAAGAGGAAGTAGCCCGGGGCGGTGAGTTTTTGTTCGGGGCCATCATGGGTGGAGGATTTTTACTCGGGGCCATCTTTGGCTCTTGTTTTAAAGAAGTGAGTGAGGGGTATATATTGCTTGGTTTAGGCCGGGGAGTCAGGGGTTTTATATCGTCTGGTCCGGGGGTTTCTTTGGCGTTTGGTTCGGTTGGGAGGGGCATCTACAGGGAGAGGTCTTTTCCGAGCTGTTCCGTGAGGGAAGGCTCGGCGTCTGCGGCTGCCGCGGCTCACTCAGCGGAGTCTGCTAGGAGAGGGAAGAAGAATCCCCCAGTACTGGGAGAGGGTCTTATAAGAGATTTTACAATGTCTAGCCTGAAAGCGAGCAGCAAGAGCCCGTGCCTGCGGGTGCTGGTCCTTACGAAGCGCGGGGCCCATGATGTGGGCGGGGGCCACTTACCGACTCCCGGGGGGCGCAGGGTCCCTGTTCAGGCGCCACTTGAGGTTGAACCTCCCTGGGTCGAGGGACCTGGGCCCGTGGTAAGAGGCGACATGGTGCAAAGAAGACACCGGAGACCAGGCTGATGGCGCAGATCCGGTTTATTACGGAAGTACCCGGCGTTTTATTGAGCAGGCTGGAGGCGGCAATGGAGGCGGGGCTAGGGGCGTGGTTTGGAGGCGGTACTTTTGGCCAGGGGCTGTGCAGAAGTAAGAGGTCAGAGCGGGACAGCCTAGGCAGGGCGACTCACTCGTGTGCCCAGGACATGACGAGTCGAGTGTGCTCAGACTCACTCCTCTGCCACGGCCGTCAACCAGACCTCTGGACCTCTCTTTCCCACACTGCTTATTCCTCAAGACTTTCTTTGCTCCAGGAATGGGGGAGGCACAGCCGTAATCCCAGTCAGTAAGGAGGATGAGGAAGGAGAATGGAAATCTGGGCAACTTAATGACACCCTGTCGCAAACAAAAGAAAAACAAACAAACAAAAAAAACTTGGTGTATAGGCTGTATCTTATTAGAGATTGTTTTGGATTCATCTTTATCTCAACTAGTTCTTTTCATTCCAGAGACTTTAGATATCTTTGTATGTTCATGTATGTATATAAATTTCATAGTTTGATGAGTGGATAATATTCCACTGTGAATACACCATGTTATTTAATTACTATTCTTTTGAAGAGATTTAGATTAACAGCTTAAAGATTTTTTGGTTTTTTTCTTTTTTCATTTTCTCTTTTTAACATCTTGAAAATTGTCTTAAGCAATACTTGACTGAATAACTTGCTAGTGGCATCAGAAATTATAAGGGCCCAGCCTTCTCTGAAGCTTTTGTTGTATATTGCACACTGCCCTTGAGAAAAACTGGATTAACCTAAACCTGTAGCCACCGAGGTTGAGTGTCTCCCCACTTCCCTGTATTCAGCTGGTCTACACTAAAGATACACTACTCAAAGGCCTACTACCTACCTTCTCATCCAATAGATTTCGTGTTTGTTTTAATATTTAGATCTTTGATCCATTTAGACTGTAGTGCATGGTGATAGACATGGGTTTAGTTTTAGTCTTTGGCATGTGGAAAGCCAGTTTTTCCAGCACCATTTATTAAAGAGGCTATCTTTCTCCCAGTGAACACGTTTAGCCCCTTTGTCAAAGATAAGGTGACTGAGTGTGTTTGTAGTTGTGTCTGCATCTTCTAATCTGTTCCACTGGTTCTCAGGTCTTTTCTTTTTTTGCCAGTACCATCCTGGTTTGATCATAGTAGCTTTGTAATATAGTTTCAAGTCAGGGCGTGTGATGCCTCCTGTCTTTCCTTTGTTGCCCAGGATTGCCTAGGTCTCTTCTGTTTCTAAATGAATTTTAGGAATTTTTCTCTAGATCTGTAAGGTATGCTAATGGTATTTTGATCAGTATTGCATTACATCTGTCTAAGTTTTGGGAGTATGGCCATTTCTGCAATGTTGGTTCTTCCTATCCATGAGCATGGGTTATCTTTCCATTTTCTGGTATCTTCTTTGATCTCTTTTTTCAGAGTGCTGTAATTTTCAGTGTATAGATCTTTTGTTTATTTCCAGGCATGCGCCACCACACCTGGCTGTGCTGGGTGATTTTTGCAGGGAAATTTCACAGTAGTGAGGTGAGATCCCAAGTGTGAAACTGTTTTTGACATTTTTGTTCCCACCAAGCTTGAGCTCAGCCTCCTTGCTTACATGCAAAGACCTCCCCTTCCTACCCTGTCAGCTGATTTTCAGGTGGAGTCAGGGCTGCTCAGCTGACTCTCTAGGTGCTCCCAGACTCCACACCATTCCCTTTAACTCAACTCTGTTTCCCTCTTTCCTTTGTCTTTACCTTACCCTCCTCTTACCCTACACCTTTTACCACACCTTTTTCTCCTTACCACTCTTCCTCTGCCGTAACTTTGCATATTAGAAAGGAAATGAATAAGGAACTGGACGGACAGTGGCCCTGTATGCTCATATTCCTAAAGCAGAGAGGTTGAAGACGACTTCAGGAGGATTTGCCTGTGTTTCCTCTACCCAGGACGTAGAGGCAGGGACACCTGCTGAAGTGTTGATCTCTCCCTCCCACTCCTACCCATCACCCTGCTTTCATCTGGAGCCTCTTCCTTTCCCTCCTGACCTGCTTCCACCCCTGTTCTTACCCCCAGGTTCTTAGCCCAAGGAGGACCAGGACCAGGGTGTGGGGAAACATGACTGGGGCAGTTCAAACCATCTATGTTGGCGGCAGAGGGAGTGTGGTCTCCCCTAGACTGGAACAGATCAAACTGCAGGGCCCTGAGGACACATTCATGACAGCAAGTTGGTTGGAAAGCATTTGAAATTCTGTGCAAGGGTGGCCACTGTTAAGAGTTAACTGATTCTTCACCAGGAAGGTGCTCCTGGAACTCTCGCATGGTTCCAGCTTAGTTCTGTTCTTTTACAGTAGCCGTCTCAACATCTGTTGCCGTGGTTTTCGTAGTGTGTGCGGCACTCCCGCTGGCGTGGTATATCAGAGCAAGGTGAGTGACGCAGGAGGACACCGAGCCTTCCTCCCACAGTAAAGAGCCGTATTACAAGAGACTGAGATGCCCTCACGAAGGAAGACTCTAACACTCCGCCCCTCCGTATCAGGCCAAGGAAGCGTCCAGGCTGAGCAGGACTGAGCCCGTCTTAGAGAGCCCTTCCTTTCCCTTCCCTCAAGGTTCTCAGGCTGTTAGTGGGAAATGGGGGCAGCCGGAGCCTGGCTGACCATGCGGAAGGCAACGCTGCCGAAAGCCAGGTCATGAAGAATGGAGCCAGGGCTGTAATTGGGTCTGTGGCAAGGTGTGTGGCACAAGTGCTGGGTTCAGGGCGGGGTGCACAGCTCAGCGGTACAGCACCCACCTGGCAAGCGTGAGGCTGTGAGTTTGATTTCCAGTACCCCATCCCCCAAAAAAAAGTACTGAGTTCAACCTCCCTCCAAAGAATATGCAACTTGATGAATATGCAATTTGTATTATTGTTCTTATGTTACATTCACAGGAATATTCTTTTCATATAGATCCATTCAATACAGGCATGCTTATTCATAGTGAACTTAGGTCTGTTTCTAGTACTTACAGTTCTGCAATATCAGTTTTGTTTGTTTTTTATTTTCTGAGACAGGATATCACTATGTAGTTCAGGCTGGCTCTGAGCTCCCTGTGAGTGCAGGCTGGCCTCAGACTTGTGGTAATCCTCCTGCCTCAGCCTCCCAAATGCTAGGATTACAGAAGTGCACCACCATCATTGTTCTAATCTTTAGGCATTTTTATTTTTGTTTTTTTGTTTCTTTTTTTTGTTCTGTTTTTTGGTACCGGGAATCAAACTTGGGACCTTGTGCTTGTCAGGCAGGTGTTTGTGCCACTGAGCTATATCCCCACCCAGCATTTTTATTTTCATTTATTTTCTTTTTTGAGACAAGTTCTTGCTGTGTAGTTCAGGCTGGACTTGAATTCACTATGTATGCCAGGCTGGCCTGGAACTTGCAACAGTCCTCCTGCCTCAGCCTCCCAAGAGCTGGGATACAGGCGTGTGCCACCAAGCCTGGCATTTTTATCATTCTTTAACCAAACCCTCAATCAACACATAACACCCCCACCACCACCACTCTTGTTATTCAGAGCTGATTGTATATTGATTTTCTCTTTGAACATGTAACTAGGTGCTGAGAACTGTTTTCAGTCATTTGTATCAGTATGATCAAGTCTGGTCTGGCCAGACTTCCGGTTACCCTTTCCTTCTCCGGTCCCTGCCGCTGCGTCGCTTTCTAGCAGATGGTGAACAGAGGGCCAGGTGAGGGCGAGCATGGCGTGAATCAGGCCAGCAACCTTGGTAGATCTCCGGTGAATGAAAGGCTGCAGATACCAAATAGGATTTCAGTACTCCCTGCGCATCTGGGCACCCAGGTTTCCCCAGCCCCTGAGCAGCACAGATCACTGAGGACTAAGTGTTTATGATTACTGTGGGCAGAGCCTGTGTCTGCTGATGTTATCGACCCAAGCTGGCCATGCGTGCTTAATAAACAGGACCCGCTAACTTACGGCTGACTCACTCATCTTTTTCAAACCTGTGAATCATGCTTTGCAGGAATACTTCCCAGCCACGTGCTGTTGAAATGGAAACTGTGGAAGCAATTCCAATGACTGGGGACGCCAGCAGCAGAGAGGAAGACGCAGGGCCCTGTCCACTCAACCTCTGAAACTCAGGAAAACCAGCGGGCTCAGTCTGGAGCGAAGGATCCAGCTCTGCTGTAGCTGAGCAGGACCTGGGAGACACTGGGAAAAAGCCCAACAGGATGATCAAGTCTCTGGCTTGATCGTGTGGACTGTGCCTGGGCACATCCCAAAGACTGAGGAGGTCCTCCCGCATCCGGTGGATGCTGCCCGCCCAGCTGGCCGCGGTACACAGCCAGCTTCCTAAAGTGCGGACGGCTGCAGCTCTCGGGAGGGGGCTGAAGGTCGTCCTGAAGGCCTCGCGTCTCACTCTGACGTTGATGCAGACAGCTTATCCACTTGCCTGTCTACTCCGTACCTCATCCTGACTCGCAGTCTACAGAGAACAGTTAACAACAAGGCTCTTCTGAGCCTGGGAAGACACCAGCATTTGAGTTCCTCAGACCTCTCTCCTGCATGTACTGAAAGGGAGCTGAGGGCTGGGGATGTAGCTCAGTGGCATAAGCGCTTGCCTGGCAAGCCTGAGGTCATGAGTTCAATTTCTGGTACAAAAAAAAAGATGAAAGGGAGCTGAGAAAGGCAGTGGAGATATTGAGCCAGCGAATTCTCTTGATGTAAGGATTCAGAAGGAAAATTGAACTCAGTGATGTTTTATATGCTTTTATATTTATACTTCCCTGTTTGTTATGCTATGTTATGTATGATTTATATTTTGAAAGTGTGCCTTGTACAAACAAAATAAAATATCTATTTTCAGTATTAAAAACGTACTATAAGAATCACCAGAGAGAAGTGTTCCACACAGGAAAAGAGGATGAAGAGTAGAAACGCAGAGTTCAAAATGATGAACCTTGGGTTTTCTTTTTAAAAGGAAAAAACAGGCCGGGGATACAGCGCAGTGGCGCAGCACCTGCCTGGCAAGTGCGAGGTCCTGAGTTCAATTCCGGGTACCAAAAGAATAAGTAAATAAATAAAAGAAAATAGAACTCTAAAAGGTGGAAAAAACCCAGTCTTGCATAGAGCTGGCACAGACCACAGATGTGGGGTGTTTGCCACAGAACTTCCATCTGAGCAGAAGCAACGTGACCTAAACAGTAGCAAGTTCGGGCTCAGCTACCACAGCACCGCATTATTCCCTCCCTCCATTGTTGTTGTTACTGTTTTGCTGTTAATGATACTTCTAAAATCGTAGGCCTAATCCCATCTCATTTTACAGATAAAAAAACTGGACTAGAGAAGGTGACCTGACTAAGGTCACACAATTCAACTAATGCCAGAGCTTGAACAGAACTGGTCCTGGAGTTAGGGGAGGAGAGGAGCAGTCCTGGTTGTAAAGTACCTGCCCACTGCCCCCTGGACTTGCAGGGTAGTGGGGAGCTGCCACGAGCGTTTGGAAGGTGGGCACAGACACAGCACCCGATCGGCATACTGCTGGAAGCACCCCAAGTGCCACTTCTCACGCACTTCTGCAAGAGGTTTTCATCAAAATTAACGAAGCCTTCCCACATAGCTACTTGGGCTTGCTCACAGTATGGCAGTCTTGGGCCAGTCAGACTGCTCACAAGGTGACTGAAAGACAGTAGAAAGTGTCAGGCCCCCTTAAAGATTAGACCAGAAACTGTCACACAGCCCCCCTGTGATATTACCTTGATCCAAGCAAGCCCCAAGGCCAGTGCAGGTTCACGGGGAAGGAGAATGACAAACAGAAGGGACCAAGGGAAGCTGTGGCTGGTGACCATCTGCCGTACTCGTCAGGGCCATCAGGGAAGTAGAACTTGCTTTTCCAGCCTCAGCACTGTAAACACCAGTAAATGTTGGATGAGTGAATTAACAACCGGTCTGGGGCTTAGTACCTGCTACCTATGGAGAACAATCTATTTATTTTCTTTTTTTCTTTGAGACAGTCTTGCAATATAGTTCAGGCTGGCCTTGAACTCACTCTGTAGCCCTGGCTGACCTTGAACTTGCAGCGATGCTCCTGCCTCAGCCTCCTGAGTGCTGGGATTACAGGTGTATGCCACCAGGCCTGTGCGGCAAGAGTCAGTTTTTAAAATGAATATTTGAAATGGAAAAAGAACACAGAACTCCAATGGACCTGAAAGCTCTACAGCTATTAAGCCTTTAGCCCAAATGTCATTAGCTGGCTGTAAGTCTAAATAATTCACATGTTCTCCTTCCCTCGTTTCTTACCCTCCACAATGTTTTCCAAGACGACAACTGATCATTCACCTTTCATATTTTGCCTTGCTTTTCCTTGATCAAAAAATGATTCTCTTAGTCTCTTGTTTTTAAATTCCCTTCTAGATGTTAGAAAGTAGGAAAACGGGAGCCTCCCCACGTGTCCCATGGCCCACCCCACTTCTCCATCAGGAGACTGTTAGATGAGGCTACGTCATGGCTTCCGAATAATTTTTTTTTTTAAAAGCAGTGAGCATTTTGAGTGCACTTGGTTCCCCCCGGTCTGTGCTTCCTCAAGGCAGGAGCAGCCCAGTTCAAACCATAGGCTCCTCAACCTCCACCGCCTGGTGTCCACATTTAGTGAATGTTGTTTCGCATTGTACCCAGATAGGACACTATATTTAGTGTACTCCTGCCTTCCCCTAATAGGCTTCCAAAATTTTTTTTCCTTTGAACAGATTTCATTTTCATTGTCACTGAAACCTTCCCCACATGTGCTGGGCGTGAGTGTGGTGAATGACAGAGAAGTAGGGAAGTAACGAAGATCTGTGCTGGTCAGGTGCCCCAGAGAGAGAAAAAGTGCAAGTTCTCCTGATATGCTGAACGGCCCGTCCACACGGTGCATTAGTTCCGAAGTCAGTTACCCAGGCCGCGTGTCGTTAAAGGCTAGCTCCGGAGACGGCGCTGCTCAGTCCTAAAGCTGTACAGTAGGAGAAGTCCACGGCTCCAGATGGGTGGGGCTTATATGGCGGGCGGGGGATTTTCTGGGGACTGAATCCTGAACCTTCACACTGAGCCACATTCCAGCCCTTTTTAAAAAGTTGAGACTACATCACTAAAGCACTAAGGTGCCCACGCTAAGCCAGACTTGCAGTCCTCCTTGCGGCCTTCCAGAGTGCTGGGATTGCAGGTGTGTGCCTTTTAATGGCACTGAAAAAGTTAGAAATGAATTTTTTTTTTGTACCGGGAATCCAACTCAGGACCTTGCACTTGCCAGGCAGGTGCTTGTGCCACTGAGCTATATCCCCGGCCCTAGAAGTTATAAATGAGAATAACAAACTAAAACCCCTAAATTTTCAATTCAAGCCAGAGGCTGAAACCTAAAGACTTCCCACAACCACGCTGAATTTCATGCCTTAGGGATACAAGTCCAAGATACCTGAAATCTTCAGAGCTGGAGCCTCCAGTCTGTTCAGTGACAGTGGCTAAATCTGCAGTCCCAGTTTCCTAGCTGGAAGGCTGAGCATTCAGTGGATGAGGTCACCGGCCAAGGTCAAGGCCCTGAGTGCCGAAAGGGAAGGAAGTCCTGGGAGAGACATGGAGGACTCTTGCATATCCCACATGCACCCTCCTACTTTCCTCTGTCCTGTGAAGCAGCCCTTTTTTATCTGTTAAAGCCCTAACATTTCTTCCTTGGTCGCAGGGCTGTTCTGCAAGAGGAAGCCTGTTCTCCGGGTGACTCTGAGCATCCCAGTTAGGCTCTCCGATCACACAGAGCAGCCTCTGCAGCCAGGGCCACCACTTCCCAAAGGCCGTCCAGAGCTCCGCCCAGGCACCGCCCTCAGCTCCCACCGCCTCCCTGGGGGCTGGCCCGTGAGTCTCACGAGTCCAGAGTGGGGCCCAGGCGCATGCGCAGCCCAGCAGTCAGTGCTGCACCATCCTGTCTGCACACAGCCGACCTTGCTCGAGCCTGCTCGCCTCTCCAGGGAGCCTTCTCTCCCTCCTCGGAGGGGCCAACCTGTCTCTGAGCTCTCCTAGCACCTATTCACTGTTTTGCTTTAATGTGATAGCGACTAAATACTACTTCGAGCAGGGGGAAGGACGTGACTTAGAAACCTGAGCATTGAATGTTCATTCTACCACTTGCCTCCCACCACTTGGAGGAGTTACTTGAGCCATCTGGATTGGCACCACCTCGTCTTTAAAGGGAGGGTGACAGCAGAAGCACTATCCTCACAAAGGCCTGAGGTCACAGCTGAAACCTTTTTTTTTTCCTGTACAGCCTAACTCAGACATGGTAGTGTACTCCTGTAATCTCAGCATTCTGGGAGGCTGAGGCAGGAAGATCACAAGTTTGAGCCTACCTGGGCAATAAATGAGATCCTGTCTCGAAATAAAAATTTAAAAAGGGTTGAAGGTGTGGCTCTGTTCAAAGGTCCTGGGTTCAATCCAGGAGAGGGAGAGGGTGAAGTTGGGGAGGATGGACAAGGGGATGGAATACACACAGACAGGCTTCAGCCTAGCTAGAAAGGGAAAACATCAAAACAAATACAGCAGAGCAAAAACTCATGCTAAAATGAATAGACAATAAATGCCACATGAACTGTGAATATCCTGTTAGGTCACACAAATTGTTTTCTTTTTGGTTTTGGTACTGGGAATTGAACTCAGGACCTTGTGCTTGCCTGGCAGGCGCGTGTGCCAGTGAGCTATATCCCTGGCCCTAGGTCACACAAATTCTGTAGAGGCAGAAATCACTAAAACGTCTGAATGTTTGAGAATCACGTTAGAGTCAGGACGTGTTAGTGGGAGGAGTGGAATTTAACTAAGTGCACAGGGAGCATTCTAAACAGGGAGAGGGGCAGGCAAAGACACACTGTGAAGGAAGCATCAAGCTCAGGTGAGAAAGAGCACAGCAGCCAGGCAGAGGGGCTGCTAAGCCCAAAGTAGACTGGGCCATGGAACTTCAGATCAGCAGGGTTCTGGGAGGAGCCCTGGTAATGTTGTTAAACAAAACTGAAACAGAAGCAGCCTAAAAAGCAGAGATTCTGGCCATCAGCAGGACCTTGTGATCTCAACGCCATGTCTCTGGCTCCACCCAGCGGCTCCCTTCCAGCAGGTAGCCTCACCCCAAATACAGGAGGTTCTCCTTCTAGGGCTGACGCACTTCTCTGGGGAGAGCCAGAAGCACTAATTACAACACAAGTGTGTAATCTTCAGTGCATCCCAGCCAATTCCCAAGTTGCTCCAGGACAAAGTAGTCCTGGGCTGCAGGCAGTTGCAGGTGTTTGCAGTTCCAAGGGGCCCAGGAGGATGCAGAGGCAATGGAGGGGCAGCCCAGGGCAGCAGAGAGCTTGTCCAGTCCTGCCCACTCACACCAGCTGCCCTTTCCAACATTCCTCCTTCCTAGGGGCTGGTTTAGGAATGGGAAATTAACCCCATTTTGACCGACAACATGTGGCCTTGGCTGGGGAGGCTTCCGGGAAGGATTTTCTTACTACCGAGAGGCACAAACACAAGCTCACCCCGCCTGACACAGCTATGTCTGAACACTGCAGACAACTGGTCACCAGAGAGGTCAGCCTGGGCACAGCGGACACACTAAGGCTGACAGCAAGAGAAAAGCAGCAGGTCTGTCAGCACGAAGGTGTAACGGAGATGAGCATCCCTAGCACTCTGCCTGCTCCAGACTCCGCGTAAAGGCATCGTATCTTCCTATTCATATCCGTGACAGTTCCGCTTTTGGGCTACTCGCAGCAAAAACCATCTTGATACTGAGTGTGGTGTTAGAAAGTGTGGATGTTGGAGCTGGGTGTGGTGGGTGCACGCCTGTAACCCCAGCACTCGGGAGGCTGAGGCAGGAGGATCGCTGCAAGTTCAAGGCCAGCCTGGGCAACGTAGTGAGTTCAAGGTCAGCCTGGACTACGTAGTGAGACCCTATCTCAAAGAAAAAAAAGCATGGATATTGTAATAGGCCCTAAAATGTGGAACTGACCCAACAAAGGTGGCAAGACTAACTCCCTATAAACTCACACTGGTTTCTTTCTCTTTATTTTTGGTACCAGGAATCGAACTGAGGACCTTGTCCTTGCCAGGCAGGCGCTGTGCCACTGAGCTATATTCCCGGCCCCTTCACACTGGTTTCTACTTCCCTTTGTTTTTTAGTTTTGGAGCTGTAACTGACCTCCTGCTTTGGAGGCTGGAGAGTCAGCTCGTTTACTCCCAGGTCCATTCCTCTCACACAAGCTGATGTTAAGATTACGGAAACAATGTCGAATACAGCTAAGCTGGTCTCTTTTGAACAACCTGTTGCCTTCCAAATAATCAGTACAGATCCAGCTAGACATCCTACAGCCACCTTGCTTGTAACCACCACTTTGTCCTCTAGATACCGATATATACCGCAAACCTACAGGACAAACTCAGTTGTTGAGACAGCTGAGACTGCTATGCTTGCCCAACATCAGGACGTGGGGACACAAGAAGGTACTGTTTTTGAGAAGGGCCAGTTACTTCCAGTTGGCTGTGGCCCACTATTATGGTTGATACATCGTGTCAACCTGGGGAGTCCAGAGGTCTGGCTGAGTGACTCAGCGGTTCTGCATCCTGGGGTGAAAAAGAAACGCTCTTCCTGCTCTAGGATGTTGTTCATTGTGTCAGTGTAAGAAGTTTAGAAGGTTAACTGTGTGATTCAGCAGGGAGCCAGGGTGCTAACTTTGTATTCATCCTGAGCCTGTGCAAGGGCATGGAGATTATGTGAGTGCTACACGCCCTCTGGGTGGGGGCAGCCTGCTTACAATATAAGGGAGGAAAGAGGCTTGCCTTCTCTGCCACTCTTCCCTTTTGCTCTTGTTGCTTTGCTGTTCCACCACCAGGAACTGTTGCCCACTGCCATGTGCCACTCTGCCTTGGAGCCAGCCAAGTATGGACTGAAACCTCCACAAACTGTAAGCTAAATAAACCTTTCCTTCCTTCATTTTGGGTGTTGGGTACTTTGTCTCAGCAACAAGAGAAAAGTAACCAAGACACCCACCTTTGTCTACCTGGCACATAAACCCCTTTCTCTTGTCTTGGGATGCAGGGTCTACCCATCTTGCTAGCACCCAAAACACTTCTGTTTGTCAGTGTTCATTAAATGGTACTTGAAGCAATCCTAGATCCTACATGTGTGGCACTTTTCTTGGTCTTATTATGGTAGCTTCCACCATTGGTGAATAATTCTCACTCACTGGGGTAAGTCTTTCCGAAACAGGTGCCTTTTGTATTTTTTTATTTTATTTTATTTTATTTTTTGGTTTTGGTTTTTCTCCGGTACCAGGAACCGAACTCACGACCTTGCGCTTGCCAGGCAGGCGCTTTTGCCGCTGAGCTAAATCCCCAGCCCCTAGGTGCCTTTTTAAAAACCTCCATTTGCTTAGTTTTCTATACTTGGCACTAACTCCAGCCTCAGCACTCTGCTAGCTGTCTCCCAGGTATCTTCCCAAAAGAGTTAAAGACATCGTATTACAGTGACACATGCATATCCATGTTTATAGCAGCACAGTTCATAAAATAGAACTTGGAAGCAATTCGTATGTCTATCAACAGATGAATGGATAAAGAAAATGTAGTATTTATACACAGTGGAGTACTACTATGCCATAAAAAATAAATGAGTCATTTGTATGAAAATGAATGCCTTGAGACCATAATGTTAAGTGAAATAAAGCAAACACACAAGCTTACCACCTGTATGGTTTCTCTTATATGAGAAACCCAAAATATAAATAAAGAGCAAGATAAAAATGATAATAGGAGGTAAGGAGATAGATATTTTTTCAAATGCAAAGGGGATCAAGAGATGGAGGGAGAGGGAACAGGAATAAAAAAAGAATTAAGATGTGTTATGTACAAACTCCCCATGAGGAATGTAATCATCATCATCATGTACTAATAAAAACTAAAAACTAAATATATATTCAGGAACAGCTGGTATCTACTGAGCTCCCTCTCTTGGAGACTGCACCTAGGGCCTCAGGCTCCACTTCAACGTGGTCTGGTGCCTCCACGCTTGGGGTGCCTTGGCCCCTTGCCCTCCGATAGCCAGTACTGTTTCCTGGAGGAGTGTCTCCCCTAGTCTTGTTTCCTTACTTCACTGAACCACACCCTCCAGGGGCTTCTGGAGAAAGGCTGTAGAAGAAGCCAAAAAAACTGGAGGTATGAAAGTGCCCTAATTCGACTGACTTTCTGGCTAGGTTTAGAGTGTTTTGTTCTTGTTTTAATGAGCAGGGTCTCTCTGTGTATGCCTGGCTGACCTCAAACTCATGATTCTCTTGCCCCAATCTCCCAAGTGCTGGGATTAATACACCCAGTGTATCCCACGGGATGGGCCACCACACCCAGTTAGTTACCCCCTCAGTGTTTTGAGGGACAGCTGTACAATTCTACCACTGCATAATCTAGACATTTTCATTCCTGACCCTTTACATAAAGCTTTTTTCCTTCTGGGAGCTTGTAGGATCTTTGTCTCTACTGTTCTGAAATTTTCAGCACTACTAATACACTCATTTCTTTCCATCGTGCGGTGCTCAACACACTCACCGGACATGCTACACTCACTAGAGGTCTATCTTCCCGCCTTGGTAAGCATTCTGTGAGCCATTTCAATGCAGAAACTCCTATCATCGGTTCTAGTTAATGTTTCTTTACTTTTTGGGGGAAGAGGCTTTATCTTCCTAAAACTCCTTTATTGTCTTAAATTGTTTCCTTAAATTGTTTTTTACTCTAGTTTTATTCTACTTTCTGTTTTCTCAACTTATCCTTCCAACATGAACTAATTTTTTTCATACTTTCATATTTCTGTCTCCAAGTTTTAATTTTATAAATGCAGTGTTTTACTTTCTGGATATATTATAGATATTTAGATGCTTTCTTCTCCCGGCATAAATTCTTTCCCCCAAGTTGACTCTTTGGTTCATCTTGGAGGCACTTTATAATGGCAGATTTGTTCCACTGGGTCATCGCATGCCTGCTTTCTTAGGAACTTTAATGTCACTGTCACTGTTTTTGCTGAAGCTGCTTAGATGCAGCTTAGGACACACACGGGCTTTCCAACCTCCAAGTTTTTATGGCTGTTATCTCCTTCCTACTTTCTTTGCCCTCATGATTTAAATTTTTTTAAAAGAAATCCTTCTGTTATTTCAGTATGGTTTCAGAAAGAAACCAATGCAAATGATACATTTAATCCAGAGGATTACTAGCTCTCCTCTTACATCTTAGCCCACTGCAGTCCGGCTTTTAGCCTCACTGGAACTGACTGGCGAACATCAACACTGACCTCCATGGTGTCAGCTACAGAAACACCTTTCCTGGCCTCTTTATAGCTCTGGCTGCTGGTGTTCACTTCTCTTTCAACTCCTTTCTCTCTTGAATTCAGGAAGAGCTCCATCATGCCAGCCGTTCCTCTGGGTCAGCTGTCACTCCTCTTCCAGAGCCTTCCGGCTTTTCCTCGCACCAGCCTCAGGTCCTCAAGCGTCTCCAGAGCCTCTGGTCTTCTCATTCTTTAGACTTCCCTAGAAGAGCTTATCAAAACCCCTGAAGCAAAACACCTTCACTACCTCTGCTGCACTTACAGCTAAAATCTCTACCTCCAGTCCAAGGTGCTTTACTGAAATACGGGCTTCAGCACAACCCCGGAGATGTCCGAAGGGCAAGCTGAGAAAACAGAGCAAACGTTAAGAAACAAGCTGTCTGTGAGCCAATTTAAAAAGTCGAGCATCAGCATAATAAAGGAATTTCAGGAAGAAGAAACAGGAAACATCCAGTGTGCAACAGCCTCTGGGATAACGCTACTCCGATTTCTCATGAGCTCCCCCTGATGCAACTTTTCAGAACTCAAATTCACCCTTGTTTTTACACAAATCTTCTTCCTTTCTAACGAAAGATACCCTCACCTACTCAGGAAGGCAGCCAGAAAAACGGGAGAGTTGCCGTGAGGTTCTCTCACTGAGTCATGACGGCCACCTGAGCACTAAGACGGACTGACTCTAGCTTCTTAGTATCAGGGCCGGAAGTCCTCCAACTTCAGTGAGCGCCAGAACCACCTGTGCAGCCAATTACATACCGAATGCAGGCAGTCAGCCCCATCCTACCCCTATCTGGAGTGGGACTGAGAAACCTTATTTCTGTCATGTACCCAGGTGACCCCGATGCTGCTCATATGGGGACCACTGACCTATGTATCTGCTCCATAATCCCCAGTCCCACTGCAATGACCTTGGTCCAGACTATCAGCTGCCATGTCTTGCTGACAATACAACTGTTTGCCTTTTAATTTACCCAATCTTCTTAAAACACCCTCCCGACCACATCTGGAATGATCTTCCTAAGAAAGATGCAGTGTCTCAAGATGCTGGAGTCTGCGTGGCTCAGCTCAGAGCCTGATGTGGTGTGTGCTTTGGGTGACATCACCCGTCCACCGCCACTAGCATCCTAGAACCGAATGGCAAAAATTCTCGATACCGCACCCATGCATGTCTGCAATGTGTTTTCCTTAAGAACTGGTAACTTCATTACAATTTCCGCCCAGCACCCGCAAGCACAGGGAGGCAAGTGCCAACTTTCCATCTCTCCCCTACCCGCCCTGTCTCCTCCACAGTAGTTGACCACGCCAGTTTCCTTTACAGCTGTTTCTGATCTTCAGGAAACACAAGAAGTCTAAGTCTAGCTATTGTCACTTCGTACTTTTTTATGCATGATGCCACATCCCTGTTTAAAGCGTGAGTCCCACAGGGACAAAGGCACACACTATGTCTTATACACGCGTGACTACTCATGGCATGAAAATCTTGCCAGGCGTGGTGGCGCACGCCTGTAATCCCAGCACTCAACAGGCTCAGGCAGGAGGATCACTGCAAGTTCAAGGCCAGCCTGGGCTACAAAGTGAGCTCAAGTCCAGCCTGAACTGCATCGCGAGATCCTGTCTCAAAAGACAAAAAAAAAAAAAAAATCTCACACTCTGTGATAAGCTGCTGAAAAGAGAACATGGGAAGAGGAGAAAGGAGAAAGTTCAGACACGACAGTGCTGGAGCGAGATGTCACAGTGGCATGCCAGTGCTGCAATGCCTGTTTAATTGAAACCTTGTAATAAAAGTTTAAATACATAAAATGTTTTTATCAAAAGAACATCCCCCACTTCCCTGACCTGATACATATGGAGGACAGGCAAGTGGTAACTGGCTATCTGTAGGGAACGGAGAAATGGCAGGTCCAACTCTGGTTGGGTTCTTCTTCCTTGGAAAATGTTCTGTGTCTCAGTCTCAGGTGAGCAGGAGCCCTGCCCACGCTGGCTTCATCAGCACTTGGGAGACCATGGCAAGCCACTCTGCACCATGAAGGACACTCGTGTGGCCTCAGAAGACCAGGAAGAGCAGGGCCTCGTGCCTGGGCAGCACGATGTTTTCCACCGTGCGTTCCATGGAGTGCACCTGCTCCGGGGACGCAGTCAAGAAGGCCAGGGGCCCGATGCGCTGCTCCGCACAGGAGTGGCACAGGTAGCCACCCTTGTTCTCCTTCCTGTTGCTCTGCAGTGGTAGACAAGGACAAGTGGTAAGGAAGGGATCTAAAACGGGATTTTCTACCCCAAAGTGCTGAACTCTGTCATAGCTGCCCAGTGACAACGCATTATGATTCTGACACTCTCAACTCTACAAACCCGCAGAGGGAACACTTCCCACAGCACTACTGTGCAGTGTAGAATCAACTCTCCCAAGTCCTCTAGCTAAAATTTATCGAAGTCAAGAAATAAAGAGCTATGCACTGCAGGTGTAGCGCAGTGGCAGAGTATGCGTTTGGCACGTGTGAGGCTCTGGGTTCAGTCCCCAGCACCACAGAAAAGAAACTGACCTCCAGGCAAGAAGCTCTCCTCTGCAACGTCCGGTCACTGCCCCATCGCCCCGACAGAAAGGCCAATTAGCTCGTCCGGACAGTAGCACCCACCCCGAGCCTTGATTATACTGTCTGACACAAGGGCGGACCTCACAGTTATTACGCTTTACATACAAAAAGCCATTTTAAAAAGGATGACAAAAATATCTCGTATATATTTACCCAAAACCCAGATAAGCACACAGTTCACAAGCAATGGGAGGTATGTAATTAAAGTCCACGGGCAGCAACATACGTAAGTGATCGGCAGCTTCTTCATGGTGAGGACAGTGTCCACAGGGATGGCGTTGTTGCACTGCCCCACACAGCAGCGAACCACTCCTGTTTTTAAAACGCTGCTTGTCAGCTCAACTTGCAAGAAGTACTCCTGAGAAAGAAACGAAGTGAATCACTACACCTCTGCTACCTTATTCTTGGAAACTCCAAGAGCTACAGAGCTGTAAACACCCTTTACGCCAATGCAGAGGTGCTGGCTGTCCATGACGTTTCCTGCTTCCAAGGCTATCACAAGAAAGAACACTGAAGACGCCCAACTGGTTTCTGGTGTAACTGCTAGGCTTCGTTTGTTTGTTTTAATGTAACGGACAGACCTGCAAAACTACAATGGCATTTTAGGACTATTTCTGAATTTTATCTTCTATTAACCCATCCCCAGCTACATCATTAGAAAATTACTCGTGAATTCACTTTACATCCCGGGTAAGCTGGAACAGAGCGCCTTAGAACCTGCCCAGGCCAACCCAGTGTCTCTGCCTCCCCAGGCTGTGGCTGGCCAGGGAGCAGGGAGTCGGCCCCAAGTTTCTTTCATCTGTAAAATGCAGGTAACACGGTACTTTCTTCATACGGCTGCTGTGAGGAAGGCGTACAACAGGACCCACAGCGTGCTCGCACCCGGCACACATGCGGAGATGCTACGCCACCAGGTCCCTCTGTCGGAGGTGCTGCGGCCCCAGGGAACAGCACACTACAGGCTAACAACTGCAAGTATCTGCTAACTGGTAAATGATGAGTTCCTATTTTCTGGACTAAAACTGCCGATTATCAAATTTTTTCACCATCTATGTCTCACATTTTACTTGATTTTTCTCTCTTGTGGAACGTATCAGCTACACAAAGTAGAAAATATATAAATAAACATTTAAAGTTCCAAATGACAAGGACCAACACAGTACAGTATGAAGTCACTTTGAAAATAAAACTGCAGATTTGCTTGATGTTCCTCTACACTTCCTTCTCCAGAGGCACTAAGCATCTTGAATTTGGTCTTTTCTGACCTGTTCCAAAACAGCCCTACCCTTGTCTACATATCCCAGAATATAAGATATCCCTTCAGAGTTATTTTTTTACGTGAATGTTACACTTCGGGTTTCTTTCTCATCTAGGGCATTTCTCTCAAGTGCTACAGAGGATTCAATCATGACACTTCCACATTTATTTATCCATTCCCTTAGCATATTCAGGTTCTTTCCAAACATTCTAACAGTGTAGCAATGAATACGCTTGTACATGTTTCCTGGCCCACTGCACAAGACTTTCTAGGGCTGGCTTTCAAAGTTTGTGACCCACTTACCATTACAACTCCACCTAAGCACTACATAAGAAGCTGAAATCAAACTTCACAAAATACCATGTAAACTTACATGCAGTGTACCCCAACTTTAGATCTTATACCATTTCAATTCTTAAAAGCTTATCATAGCCCACTGAATTAATTTCATAAATCATCAAAGAATTGTAAGCTACACCTTGTAAAATACTCCTCCAGTGCAACCATGCAGTCTCAGGACCTTTATCCTACTAAACATTAAGGGACCCAAGGAGATTTTTGTGTATAGGATTTATTAAAGTTTACCATGTTAGAAATCTAATCTAGGAGATCTTACAAATATTAATTCACTTTAAAAATAGGAATAACAAGCCCATTACAATGACAACTATATATTTTTAAAACAGAAGAATAGCATTGTTGGACAACTTTTTTTACTTTTTAAATTTTTTTTTATTTATTTATTTTGGTTTTTTTGGAAAAAGGGTCTCACTCAGGCTGACCCTGAACTCACTAGATAACCCAGGCTGGCCTTGAACTCACAGTGATCCTCCTGCCTCAGCCTCCTGAGTGCTGGGATTTGAGGTCTACACTTCCACACCCGGCCACAATGGGGCCGTTTGTATAGATAAAGAACCAGTGTTAGCTGTACAGCAGAGGGGTCATCTATCCCATATAAAATAACTGTTATTTCTCTAAATGTTATTGTTTCTGTATTTGTGTTCTCTACCTTCTCGGCTGACATAGATATTGTCATCAAAGGTCACACTTTGAAGGCAACTGGCCTTGGCCTCAGCACTCAGTCTGTGGTGACACGACATGTGAGGCAGCCCTTGGCATGTCCACTACAGTTACGACAGCGTTACCATGACACGCACAAGTAACAACCCTGGACCATTAGCCAGGGCTATAAATACAGTATGGATTTCATGTATAAAGTGCTCAACAGTATTACTTGTATAATGTGCATTATGAACACAGTATTACACATATAACATAGGCTAGGAACACAGTAAGTACTGCGTATATGCTGTGTATTCTGCAAATAGTACACATCTCACACAAAACACGAGCAGTGAAAAGTATGTGTTACATAGTATATGGTGTGATCGAAAAATACAATGAACGTTTAAGTATTTTTTAAAAGTTTATTACAGTAAAAGACACATTAGGAAGTCTTCCATCAGCATCTCTGGTTGGCTGCCTTGACAACTTGAATCGATGCAGAACATTCACCTTTCATGGGCATTTTGACTTTGGGGAAGAGCCAGAAGTCACACGGCGCCAGATTCAGTGAATACACTGGGTAATGAGCATTCACTGTATTTTTATTACACCTCATAAAGACACTCACAAAGGAGGACTTCCAGAACTGCTTCAGAAAGGGGCAAGAAAGATGGGATAAGTATGTCTGAAGCGAAGGGGAGTGTTTTTTTGTTTTTTTTTTTTTTTGTGTGTGTGTGTGTGTCTCTTAAGTGACTGTGATTTTATTTTATTTTATTTTTATTTTAAAGAATAAAAGAAGGATAACAT
>NW_004955421.1:22522789-22574401 GCF_000276665.1 Chinchilla lanigera | reverse complement strand
AGACTGGCGCTCCCCACCCGTGGCTCCCTGTGCGCCGGAAGCCCTCCTTCCGGGAAACCACGAGGCCGGGAGTGAGTCGCCGGTCGGGGAGTGTTTTGAAGAGGATTAATGACAATGTGTCTTTTACTGTAATGAACTTAATTAAACATTCACTGTGTACTTTGATCATACCTAGTATGTACTATGAACATAGTCTGGCTGTGTAGAGCCCTGGAAGGTCACTCTGATTCTATCAAAATGTAACAGTTCTGTGTGATAGAACAAAAGTTAACATTTACCTAACTCATAAAAAATGTTTTGAGGTGCGGTTATTTTCATTATGACAGTTTTACAGATAAGAAAACAGGTTGGTTAAGTAATGTGTCCTCAATCACGAAAGCGTGAGTGGAAGAATTGGGAGTGAGCCAGGCCGGGAAGCACGGCTGGGTCGAGAGGTACAAGTTTTAAGTGGCAGGGACGAATGCCGGGTGACTAGGTCCCGGGAGCGCTGCCTCGGAAGGGCTCAGTGCTGGTCTGGAGGACTGAGCTCTTGCGAGAGCTGGCTGTTGTGTAGTGTCAGCAAGTTGTTAGGCGCTTACAACACACCTGGCTTTTCTGCATGCAACCAGTTTGCCCTGTTTCTCCACCATGATGTAATGTGGCCAGACAGCCCGGATCAGGATGCTGGCACCATGCTGTTCGAACACCCAGCCACCCCAATTAAGTCAAATTGACTTCCCGACTTAATAAAACAGCCTACCACAAGTATTTCATTCTAGCAACACCAAGCAGACTAACCTAGGGTCAGTCTGTTTAATATTCCAAAGGAGATCAAAATGGCTTTTCAGTTCAGGTAGCAGAAAACAGTGCTCACCCTGTCTTTCCCACCATCCATGATCCTACCCTTCTCAGTAGGACTTACCACCCTCACCCACACACCACAGACATCATCCTTTGTGGCCTGCCTTTCTGACAGAGGTTAAACTTAGCCACTCCTGAAACAAGATGTCCCTAGACATGCACAAACTGTGATAAATAAAAAGCAGCAGTACTCCACCTCAAACAAGATCTTTCAGACTTAGAACATCTGTTCACACAAATAGGCAGTCTTCCCAGGCTTCCTCAGAGCCCCCTGTGGGCAGACAACACTTTCCAACTCAGCCTCACTGAGGGCGAAGTATTTCTCTAGAGTCTGAGTCCTGTTCTTCTATGGGGAAAACTCACTCTCCCCGTAAAATGCATGCAGCAACCAACTGACAAGCTGTTCAAAGAAGTTCACCTTAAACAGACTTTTTAAGGGATGTATAATTGGTGGTGCTCTAAAATAATATGATCTCCCTGAAGAATTGTGAAATAGCTAGAAAAATCACACTCACATTCATCCATCCCGGCAGTTCCACTTCTAGAAATGCATCCCGAAATGCACTGGCAAAACAAACCATGACTCACAGGTAAGATTCCAACACCCCGGCATTAGCAAGCAAAGGACTGGAAGCAGCCCAACGTGCATCTGTGGGGGCGGCAACAACCCTGGTACACTGACACGGAGGAATGCTCCACCGCGCAGGAGTGCAAAGGCCTTACAGAGTGACACAGTGATCTCCATGAATACTTCTAAGTGACAGAGGGGTACACAACAGCTGTAGAACGCCATCTTTTGTGGAAAAAGAAATTGTGAAAATACATACAGATTTTTTGGTACTTACAGAAAGACACTGAAGGGTAAATTAATAAGTGATTTTTTAAGAAGTAGCTACAAATGGTGGACAGAAGGAATAATCTGAAGGGGACATGGATGAAAGGGACTCCTGTGTCAAAGTCAAGACTTTGAAAACAAATGGCCTTTACACATTCAAAAAATAATTAAATGAAAAAGAAGGGACACAATCCTTGAGTGGGTTACACACAAACATATCCAACTGCATATTTAATTAGTGATAAAACTACAGAGAAAAAGATGTAGCATTCTGACCCTGCATCCTTAGTTGACTATATATATGCCCAGGATGATGGAGCAATTAAAAGTCTTGAATTCCAGTCAATATTTTATCAATCAAAATACAGGTATTACTTTGAATATTATTTTGAAATATATATGATAGTATAAACAATGCATACTGTTAGGAACCATAATTTTCAATGTAAGAGAACATATTCAAGTATAAAAGAAGTGAAAATCTTTCAGTGTTAAATCTGAAATGAACTGTAGGACAATCATGATAGTAGAAGGCTAATGGCTCTGATCTTGCCGTGACAGTACAGCTTTACAAACTGAAAGAATGATGAGAGCACATGAGGAAAATGTCTCGTTCTCAGTATTCACGGTGTGTGCGATGCACACTTGGCTTTAAAAAAAGTCAGTCTAGGGGACTGGGGCAAAAGGATCCAAGTTTGAGCCCAGACTGGGCAACGTGGCAACTTATCAAGGCTCTGCCTCAAAATAAGAAAGAAAAAAAAAGGGCTGAGGATATACAGCTCAGTGTAAAGGTCTTGCGTTCACTCTGGTGTCAGAAAAAAACAAGCCAATGAACAAACAGTACCATGAAGCCAAGTGAGCCAGTGCTGCTGCTGACCACGGGGCCGGGGGTTACCCTCACAGGAAGGGCGACCAGTGGGAGCGGCCACCGCACAGATCCGGATGGGTGGCAAATCCCATCTCCTGACCAGATGGCACTTCATCATTTTAAACTGCTTTACATGGCTCTAGGTATTTGTACTATATTTAATAATAAGCATTTATATTAAATATTGAGATTAGAATTATCAGTACAAACCCTTGATTATATTTCTTTTCAAAAATATGGATTTGCTAGCTCTGTCTGCTAAAGAGATGAGGACTCCTTCAGCACTCACTAAAAGGACAAAGTACTAGGCCCCTCCTGATGACATATGAGGCATAAGCATCTTCCACGCCTTTGAGCACCTCTGCAGAAAATCAGGCCTGAGTCAAAGCAAACCTTCACAGCTAACTGCAGTTACAGGAAACCCAGGGCAGGCAATGGCAGAGCAAGTTACACAGCTACACAGGAAGCAAATCTACAATGCAGAACATCCCACGTGACAACTGACCCAGTTTCCACACTATGGAGCGTTAAGTAAGACATGAAGGAGTATTGGATGGCTCTAAATTAAATAATTTATGAGAATAACAGCCAAATGTTTATTTGGATTCTGACTTAAACAAATCACTACCAAAAAAGCATTTTGACATCATTATGGCTTGTATCTCGATGTCCTCCCAAAGCTTCATTTCGTCTTAGGTGGGGCTTTTCAGAGGTGGCTGGATTAGGGTGTGTGAATGTGGATTCAGGGTCTGACACTGGGATTAAGGGTGGGTGGAATGAACTCAGTTTGTGAACTAAGCACCACTGTATAATATTCTATTAAAAACTTGTCAATTTGACAATTTCTTTTGTTAAAGGTTTAACCACTAGTGAAAAGTAATTTTATGAGAAAACCATAAACCATTTTATGAGAAATGAGAAAACCATTTTATGAGAAACACATTGTAAAATGTGTTTTATATAAACACATTTTATGTAAATGTGTTTATGAGAAAACACATTGTAAAAGTATTTAAATCAAAGTCTGTATTTAAAAAAAAAATCACATAATAGGTAGGAGCTATTTGTACATAAGTATTATTATTCTGTTTAATTCCTTGGAGTACTGGCTGAGAGATTAGGAAAAGTCACACCTGGATCTAAACCAAAGTCCACAAACTGCGGGTAGGTCAAGTCCAGTGCCTGTTTTTGCCTATTAAATTTTATTGTAACCCCAACACACTAATCCAATACCGTACTATCCATGGCTGCTCCTTGTGGTTCAACCCCAGGGCTGAGACTGCATGGCCTATAACACCTAAAATACCTGTTTCCTAGCCCTATACAAATACAAATCTTCCTGCCATCTAAAATCTCACGTTCTGCAGATCCTTAAGGAAGAAGGAGTATTTCTATTACATTTTATGCATGAAGTTCAAACGTTAGACTTTGCAGTATCTAAAGATCAAGGAAAGACACGCTAAGTAGCTGAAATGTGTAGTTCAGTTTCCAACTAGGTTGAAAAGACTCAACTGTTTAAGTCAAACAACAACAAAAAAGAGTCCTACAATGGGAACCCGCTCCCTTTCCTGCATCTTAGCCAATGACCCTGGCCAGCTGCCTGGACTCCTCCAGGTACCTGGGAAGGACTAGGGCTACTTCCTCCGAAAGTCTCCTGGTGAGCCGGGCGTGGTGGCACACGGCTGTAATCCCAGCACTCGGGAGGCTGAGGCAGGAGGATCATTGCGAGTTAGAGACCAGCCTGGGTGACAAAGTGAGCTTAAGGCCAGCCTGAACTGCATAGCGAGACCCTGTCTCAAAAAGACAAAAAAAAAAAAAAGTCTCCTGGTGGCACCAACAGCTTCCATTTCCAAACGAACAGGGAGCGAAAGGCAGGAAGTTTAGATGCAGAAAACATTCTTGCCAAATTCCTCCCATATGCTGAGAACTGAGCAAAGAGAAATTAAGAAATACATAAAAAAAAAGAGTTGATACTTTTAACCGACCTTTAAAAACTGAATTAGGAAAAAAACTCAGGAGAGGAGCCACACTTTTAACAGCTCTGGCTTTCGTGACGGGCCCCTAACACTGAAGCCCTCCCTTCTCATGTAACTTTCTGACCCGAAGCCCTGCGAAGGGCTACAGCTTGATTCCTCGCTCAAGCCAAGTAACGTTCAAATATGGTTCAACCCGTCATGCCCGCAAGTCCTTACCCCAGCCAAAGTCAAAATGTTTTCCAGTGATTTGGTCATTATGAGACGCTTCTTGGCACGAGTTACTGCAACATATAGTAAGTTCCATTCATCTTCAGAAAATGACTCTAAAGAAAGGAAAAACATAACTCAAGAGCCTGCTTAAAAGAACTATGATCTCACCTAAATCTTTACAACCCTCACTGATTCCTCCCGAAGCTAAGCAAGATTTGCTGCTTGTATATATGAAGTTTTCCGACAAACATCGACAGCAGAAACCTGGAAGACTAACCTTTAAGCCCTAGTATCTAAGGGCCTGGGGATATAGCTCAGTGGTGTAAGCGCCTGCCTGGCAAGCACAAGGTCCTGAGTTCAATTCCCAGCACCAAAAAAAAAAAAAAAAAGCCCTAGTATCTGTTAATTGATTATTCAACATTTGCAAGGTATCAAATGCAGTACCAATGTCCATTTTGCCAGCTTTCCTCCCAACACCAGTCACCCACAGAATGAAGCTACTGCAAATCAAGGCCATAGTGGGACCTGACACCCACGCTTTTTCCATTTCTTTACCTTGCCTCTTTGGATGGGCTCCGTCCAGTCTGGAACTGTCTTAAGTTGTCACAAGACAGTCAGGGGGAAAAAGACACATGAGGAAGTCCGTTCTACCCACCTTCTACTTCTCACCTCTCGGTCTCAGTACCTAGCACCACACAGCACTAGGTCTGCCCACAGACTAAAAGCCTCTGGACTGTACCCTTCAAATAGGCAGATTATTTGGCATATAAATTGTATCTCCACCAAGCACCCTCCCCAACACAAAGCAGACGATAATCGCTCTACGCTCACTTATTCTCCTCACGCCACTCCAACTGGGGTTCCATGCCATCTCTCCCCCTTTTTGGCTATCTTAATACCAGGGATGTTCAGTATTTTTATATTTTTATCATTTTAATATATGGTAGGCTCCAAATTTTGAATCTATAGGTAACAGCTTTTTTTGTTTAGAAACTTCAATTGGTTTTATTCTAAGATTCAAAACCAAAACAACAGGACTGCTGCTTTAGAGTTTAACAACTAGGCTTGGGTATAAATTTACTAAAAAGCAGACAAATGATAAAGTGTGCTATTTCATCTTTTATGATTTTTTTAATGAAAGAAGGAGAACTAAAGAAAAAACCAGTATGGTAAGCACGTCAATTGAATGTTTTAAAAAAGCTCAAGGATAAAGGGCAGATGTGAGCATAACTGGAAACACTCCTGACAGTGGCCCCTGTGGAAGTTCGATTTTTCTAAAAGCCACATTAGGAATCAAAAGTTTAAGACTAGAAGGTATTTTTGTTTTTTGTTTGTTTGGGTTTTTTCTTCTACAAGGACCCTAGAACAAGGTCACACCATTTAACCAAAATCCAGGCAGTCAAAAGGAAGCAGCCAGGCAATCCCTGACTGCTGAAACGAGAAGACCTCAGGAGCAACCAGTCTCCTTACCTACTCGGAAGTGAGGAAGCTGGCCAAGATTATGCCTGGCACAAGGCACTTTCACAAAATCATCCAGAACATGCACGGTATCGAACTCCAAGCCTTTGGCTTTGTGCACGGTGCCCAAAATGTACTCTGCAACAGAAAGACAGCACTCAGTTAGATGGGGGCTTCCCAGGGAAAGAAATAAGAGAAGAAAAAGATGTCCTTGCTGACGTGAAGCTTTGTAGTAAAAAGAGGAGTCAGAAGAAGAAACACTGCAGAGCAAATGTGTTGCAGAAACACCATTAAGAATCATACCCCAATGGCTGGGAATATAGCTCAGTGGCACAGCACCTGCCTGGCAAGCGCAAGGTCCTGAGTTCAATTTCCGGTACTGAGAAAAAAAAAAAAATCACATCCCAGGGCACAGAGCACCTTGACCCACCCTCTCTCTGCACTTGACAGGCAGGGACAAAGGCCGGGAGGGGGCTGTGGGGCTTGCCCGAAGTGACACGTCAGAGCTGTACTCAGAAACCCCACTCGGCTGGCTTGGAAGCGGCACAGTGCTGCGGACCCCGTAAGGAAGAGTGAGTGCCCTGTTTCACTCCCTCTCCTCTGGATTTATTTTAGGTGGAGATGGGGACTGAACGCAGGGCCTTAACTCTTCCTCTTAAACAGCACAGCCACTCGTGGTCACAGACACTTCAGGCAGCATGAAACACGAGAGGAAAATCTGTTCCTACTCTTGGAGGAAGTGAAGACACAGCCGCTTTCCCTACCTGCGAAGTCCAGATCTTCTATATGGCACTTCTCTATCCTTTCCACCAGTTCTGGAATCCTGATATTGTACTTCTCCACAACTGCAATCTTCGCTTCAAGCTCCTTGTCCTCCGCGGCAGTCACGTACCTCTTGAAGCCACTAAAGCCCTCTTTGTGCACCCATCTTCTGATGAATCTGTCTTTAATGATGAGGTTTCCTGAGGAGAACACAAGTGCAGTCACCAGGACGCAGGCCGTCCTGGCTCTTGGAGCTGGGAGACCCAGGTTCCAGTCCTGACTGCATCGCTAGCTCCCTGTGTGTGCCGAGGCCAGTCAGGGTGGTGGTTTCTCTGTCTCCAACTGAGGATCTACAGCCCCAGGCTCGAGAGCCTTACCGACTTCACAGGGATTTGAGATAGCGCAATCAGAAGGAAAACAAAAGCGAATGGAAATACCAGAGGTTACGTGGGGCCCAGTGCGGAGGTGTCAGTGGGTAAAGCTGCCCGGGAAGACGGATGAAGGGGAAGACAACCTAAAGGACCAATACTGGAAAGTAATGAGACTCCTGAGAGAAGGACCTAGAAAAATCTGTCAGTATCTCTGAAGACAAGAGGCCTCAGGCATTCCTCTCTTGGAGGGAAAAGGGCCACCTCTCCGGGAGGATGACAAGAACCCTGATGCAGAACCCGAGCTGTCCCCATCCCTGTCGCTGGAGTGCTGCCTTCCACTGCTCCAGGCCAGGGCTACTCACGTTTCTTCCGCTCTTCCTCTGGCTGAAGGAGGATCCAAATGTCAATGATTCTGTCCAATCCGAATGATTTAATCCCCTGAAAAAGTTTTTGGTGGATTTTTGTTTTGCTTCTTAACAAAACAAAATAAATCTACTGCAGGCGTGGGATCTTTACCCGAGATGGTTTCTCGGAAATATCTCAGACCACACCCAAGCTAAGTGAGCAACTTCACCAAGCACACAGCCCTGGGTTACTGTGTGGCCTGGAAACTCAGAATGATCAAATTCTAAATTTTAGCTACTACTTCAAACTCTTCCTATGTGTTTAAAAAAGGTGAGAGCTAGCAGCACACTGCTTTCTTACCAATAAAAGGGCAAGGTAAATCTACCTCCAGGAATAGGGAACGGTTACCACGAAGAAAACCGAATATAAAGTATCGAGTGGGTACACTTAGCACTGTTTCTTGTAAGACGGAAATAAAGAGTGTTTGTGGGTCTAGACTATTTATGATTTTAAAGATCTGCTCTTGGAAGAAGGGGGCTAATTGTGCCATAGTAACCCTGTTCTACCTAAACGGCACCTGCTGAACACCGGTTAGGGCTCCAGCCCTCACACGGTACCAGGCCCAGGAGATAGAATGCCTAGAGCTCCTCGCTCCAAGGGTTTTTCATGTTTTGGAGAAGGACAAATAAAACAGTGAAATAAGACAGGATACACTATAATTCACAAGCAGATATGGAATCACAATAATGACACATGCTACAGGTAGGAAGAGGATGCTGCACAGGAAAAGAGAACAGCTTACTTTATCTCGTACCCAAGACGGACGACAGTCCAAAAATACTATTCACTTCCAATAATGAAATGGTTAAATTATGCTCTATCCACTAGATGAACTATTATAAAGCGATTACAATAGCAATGAAAAAAAATACATTTGTATTGAGTGACAAAAGCATACATCTTTCTATATACCATAATTTCAATTATGCAAAAATATACTATAAAGACAAAGACAAAAATAATTAGCAAAAATGAGAAGTAGCACTGAAATACTGGGGCTATATGTAATTTTTCATTTTAGCTCCAAAATTTCTATCACATGGATGTATAATCTTTATTTAAAAAAAAAAAAGAAATATCAAACACCTTTTGATTATGAATCACTGACTACATATATTGAGTACCTAGCAACTGGTAGGCCCTCAAACATATTTTCTATAAATGAACATCTTTTGCTTCCTTGTATCCTAACTCCCTGTGAAACAGGTCAGGGAGAGGCGTTGTTCTGTCTTAGAGATGGAGAGAGTGAGGAGCAGTAAGTTGTGACTTGCCCCAAGCCACACAAGTTAGTGACAGAGCCAGAGCTAGAACCCAGGGTTTATCTCCAAGTGGTTTAGAGTCCCTGGTGCTGCCCGTGTGCTGACAGCATGGTCAGAAAAGCCTCCAGCAGAAAGCAGCCTCACTACATAGCCCGCTGTAAGAGGAGCACTCATTTGCTAAAGAATTAAAGAAAAGATCCCCCATCCTTACTGGATCTGACTTTGCAGTAATGTTTCACTAGCCTAATCAGAGTTGCCAAGAATAAAAACTTCAGTCATGATCCAGTCTGGTGAAAAGAGGCAAAAACGAAAAACTCTCCTGTACAAATCCTAACGAGGCTGGGCATTTTCATTGGCCATGTTTGTTTACAATGCTTCTATGCATAAAGAAGTCAACAGAAATTTATTCTTACCCCAATCAAATGTATCCTTGACGGTACGTCTCCCTCAGTCACCCGTACAGCCTCATCAAACACATTGGCATTTGTCCGGGACAACAGAGCGACTTGTCCCTTTGTATCACCTCGAATGCCACCTTTGGGGAGAAAGCACAAATTCTGTGGCAAATCAAACTACACAGCACAATCAATTTTTGTAGCAAATATAAGAACGTTAAAAGCCTTACTCTGGTGATTTCCTCCAACCAGCGTCTTTTTCCTCACTCTCTTGCAGACATCCAAGATAGTAGCTCCCACATAGGCTATCTCCACACCAAACCTAAAACTCTGTTGCAAAACAAAGCAGAAGGAGTTGGCAACTGCCTTCATGCACGCGAGCTCACTTCCATCACTGCCGATCCCCGACTCACCCGACGTGGGAAGGGGATCTGGAAATTTCCTACAGTGAAACATTTGTACCCGAACAGGAGCCTGGTGATCAAGGAATTTCTGCCTTTATTTTAGGTTAAAAATAGCATTTTCTGTCTTGAAATCCTGGAGGGATCTCTTTTTCCTCCGCCTTACCGCCAAATCCAAATGCTGACAGATCCTCCACTGTTCTGTTTCTCCTATAATTCCCTACCACGACTGCTGCCTCCCTAGACACTCGGACTTCACACCTCACCTAACTGGCCTCTTCACCTCTAGCCTCCTGTCATTGTCAATCAGTTCTCTCTCCCTCTGCCAGGTCGGTCTCTCCCCAGAATCTTTTAAGACATTCCTTAGCTACAGAAAGAGAAGAGCAATGCACATGGGGGGAAAAAAGAGAGAGAACAAGGGATGTACTTCACCCTCAGGCTTCTTCACAACCTAGATAATCTTTATTTTCTATTATTTCTCAAATCCAATAGTAAGCTTTCCTTTTAAGCAAATCTATCCCTTTTCCAAAATCAAATATTACAAAGTTTAAGCTACACAAAAAGTGAACAGAAGGTATGGGTCTCTCCCCTTGCCTCTGAGACTCCTTCCCCAGTAATTACTAATGACTGCCCTGCTCAACCCAGCCAAGCAGAACGACCACTACTGAGCATTGCCGGTCTCAGCTCACGCTGCCTCTACTGGCCCAGCAGCACTTCGCCACTATCTTAATCATTTCCTACCCCAGCCCCAACCCTGTTCCTTGACCACTCCAGCTAGAAAGACACTGTTCTTCCCCAAATGCCTGGTATTCACTGCCTTTTCCCATGTACTCACTCACAATTTCAAGTAGTAAAATTACATGTTTTGGTGAACAGCAATAATACAGTCAAAGGAAAACTAAACTTTCAACAAATAGTATTTTGTTGCTGTAAAACTATTTGGAGTAAACCATAACCCAAATTATAAATTCTCCTGAGTGCACATTGTGATACACAAATCACCGAATAAACAAATATCTTTATGCTATCTTGTAACGTGAGAGGAAAAAAAGTTCCAAATAATTCATGAAATACTCTAAAGTTTATTCCCCAAAGTACGGGCTCGGTGCAGGGACCTCCCTCCAGTACGCAGGAGGACAGTGAAGAAACATGACAAATGTTGCTTTAGCCAGGTGCGCAAGGTCAACATCAACAGCCATAAACCATATCAGTAAGACTCACCCTTGATGTCATGTGATAAAACTGGGACTTTATCTCTATGCCCTGCCTCCCAAAACCAAAACCTTAGTCTAATCCTAAGAAAAACATCTGACAAATTCTAGTGTAGGGTCATATAGATAGATCTGAACAGAACTTCTCAAAATTGTCAAGGTCATCAAAAGGTTTCTCATGAAAGGGAAGTATGAAAAACCGTCATAGTCTGGAAAAGGCTAAGGAAACACGACTGTGTGTAACATGACATCCTGGATGGAATCCTGGAACAGCAAAAGGCATTATTTAGAAACTAAAGAAATCTAAATAAACTTTGGACTTTATAATACATCAAAACTGGTTCAGAGTTTGTGGCAGGTGTTCCACATTCACGTAAGATGTTAACACAGTCCTAGGGGAAAGTGAATGCAGGGTATATGAGAATTCTTTGTATTCTCATCTCAGTTCTTCTGTAAATCTGTAACTGTTCTACAAAAAGTAAGATTCCTGGGCATGGCAGTTAATGCTTGTAATTCCAGCTACTCAGAAGGCTGAGGCAGGCTGGGGAACTGGAGGTCAGCCTAGGCAGCACAGTTATACCTTGTCTCAAAAAAGATAAAAAGCCAACTAACAAAAAATTTCAAACAAACAAAAGATCAATTAAAAAAACAAAAGTACTCTGAACTCATGCCACCTAAAACACTACAGTCATCAGAACCCAAGGGAGGAGAATTACAAGACTCCGGAGACCTCTAAGTAACACAGCAAAGCACAGTATAGTGCATTCCTTAATACAAATGACACACCGCATATCCTTTAGGTAGAAGGAATTTTTATTAAAAGGAAATTGCAAACCTCTGGTCTCAGGACTTTTCACACTTTTACAAGCTGAGGTTTCCAAAGACCTTTTACATGATGTGTATATATCCATATTTACCATATTAAACAATGCACTTAAAAATAATAATAGCAATCCATTACATGATAGCCTAAAGAATACTGCTTTGAAGCATAACTGTATTTCCTGAAACACAAAAAATAGTAAAAAAAAAAAAAACAACCAAAAGAGTGGCATTATTTTGACATTTTTTACAAATCTCAAACTCCTGGATTCCCGTAATTACATCTGCATTCAGTTTTGACACGTTGTCACGGCTAAGATTATGCAGAAAATTCAGCCTCAAAGAAAACATGTACTTGGAAAGGGAGGAATGGTTAGTCACCTTTGTGCAAAGTCAAGGGCCCTGAGCTGCCACGTTCACCACGGCAGACACACGTGGCTCCAAAATTTCAAGTCTACTTAACAGCAAGCATCTTATATTTGAAAAAAAAATATTTGGCTATAAACACTGTTAGCTGTTTTCCTTGATATCAGTGCTCATTTCAATTATATTGAGGAAATACCAACTACCCAGCTCAGAGTAACCAAAGGGCATCTATAATGTGTTTTTCCAAATGGAAACGGCACTACAAGAATGAAGTAGCCAGCTCAGCGCCCCACTCCACTGTAACTGCCGCTCGCGGGCAGCCACAGGGCTTCAGTCCACGGCAGAAGCGCTCTGTCAGCACGGCCCGTTTCAATGTGCCGAGGATTAGAAAGACTCAAGCATCAGCAGGTAACGAGCTAATCACTTCTGCGTACTCACCAAGGACACTGTTAAGTGAGCTGCTTGTTTTTAGCTCTGAATGCGTTGAAGGTCTGTGACTGCTGGTCTGGTTTCGTGCCCAGGCCTGATTCATGCGTCGGCACTAGCAGCTCTACGCGCTATCAGTGCAAACGTGACGTGACCAGCAAAGGCAACGAGGCACAACGGAAACAGACCTCCTAGGAACCACGCCTCAAGAACCACCGCTGCAAAGTGAGGATGTGCTATATGCTGTGAACCTAGCAAAACGCCTCACCCAGTGCCTGGTGCATACGAAGTGAGGAGGGAAATATCACGCTTGCTTATACACTTCGGGGACCCAGAAGCAGACAGAGCTCTTACCTGTGTGAGATAGAAGACGTGAGTGTGGGGAACTGTGAACAGAGCGTTGACTGCACCGCGGAAGGTATAGATCTGTTGGTGTGGGTCCCCTACGAAGATCTTCCCACACGGCTGAGACAGAACTATATTCATGATAGCTGCAACCAAGAGGAGGAAAAATGAGAAACCTGAAGGTCTAATCATGCAGAAAAAAAATCATGTTTAAAAAAGAGAAGGATGAAAATGGTTTCACAAAATGGTTTTCACAAAAGTAAGGCAGCACACGCTGGACAACAATGCTGTCTTTTCCTGCAGGGTAGGTACTCAATTAAAAAGATTATAACATACAAAGAAACAGTTTGGCCCTGGGAACACAGATTATTTCTAATCCTAGATGAATCACTCAGTGTAAGAAAACACATAGGCAAATATAAAAGCAGGTAAATGGTGTTTTCTCTAATATTATAAGACTCAAATATGACTACACGACCTAGCAAGTCATGCTCATAACACACCTGGTCTCCACTAACCACTTGAAAAATATGCAACACAAACACTCTAGGCAGACATGTTTTCCCACTTAGCACGAGTCTAGGTTTCTACCCTTTGATGAGCTACTCAGTCAACACTGTAACAACTTGAGTAAAATATGAAGAAAGATAAATCTGCTTTGGATGAGAGGAAGAGACAAGTGAAATAAAAAGGATTTCTGAATGGCTAAGTATCATTTATTCCTCTTCTTTGGCACAAATAAGAATAATCAACTTATCCCACTCGTGTCTTCTTACACAATCATGACGCTGTTTCTACGTATTGAGACTACGGGTGTCCTGAATAGTTTATCACCTGGAGTACAGTCCTGTGCCTCATCCACAAAGATGGCGTCAAAAGAGGCAAGTGAAGGCTTGCTTAGCTGCCAGAGTTTCAGGTAGCCTGGAAGAGGGGAGCAGCGAGAGCCGTAACTCATAAGGAAAGCAGTCCCACGGAACAGAAACCACGTCTAAAACTTGCCTACCGTCGTGAGTCATTTGGTAAGCCTCTTCTTTGCACTCCCCCAGCTTCCGCATGTTGTCCCACAGTCGGCTCGCTTCAAGGACACCATTCTAAAAAGCAAATGGTAGGGGAACCCCGAGTTTAAGACCCTAGAGAAGACAGCAGCCGGGAGCCACTTCAGCTTCTACATGCAGCAGCAGGAATGAAGGGAGCATCACAAAAAGGGGCGCTGTCTTCACAGCAACCTTCTAACACGTGCAGGGTTTTGAGGGCCAAGACAGTGAGAAACTGAGGCCACACCAGGCATGCTGGAGCAATGATCGAAGAGCACAACAGCTGATGAGCCAGAAAAGGCTCGATTATTCTCCTAGATTTATGACTGACAATTCAAAAAGAATAGCAAATGACTAACCAAGAAAAGACACTCTTCCAATAGCAAAGTAAAAAAATTAGAATAAGACTCCAAATTATCAGGTAAGATCAGATTCTGGGTCCAGAAGACCCAGTGACAAGTTCCTAAACTGTGGGCAGTCACTCAATATTCCTGTCTATTAAATGGGAGGACTGTGACGAGGATTGAAATGTCTGCATTCTCCCAAGAGAAACCACCGCAGAACTCGTAGGTGCCGTGACAGGTCTATGATTTCACCTGTTCGCCTTCAATTTCCTATGAACAATTCTGAAGAAATAGAAGACAGAAGTGTAAGACCAGATCCCCAAAATGTAAGTATTTGATACTCACCAGTTTCTCACTCTGTTCAACCATGACTCTTTGTCCCTGGCTGTTCTTACACCAAATAGGCACGTGATCAATAGTCAGCTCTTCGTCAGCCGAGGCAAAGAAGTTTTCTAAAGTCTTACACACTAGCTTGGCCCTTATGAATCCACCTTTCCCTTCAGCAAGGACAGAATTGACCATGAAAGGTGTTAACTTGAAGAGATTCAACTTCTTCTTTAGCTGGTACCTGCAATGCATATCCCAAGTGAATAGTATCTGGCTTTACTGGCACTACCGGATTTAGTGCCTCCCCACTTCTCTGCAATGACATTACAAAGTCACTCCAGACATCATTCCCAGGCCTTCTGCAAGGTCCATGTCTGCGCTGAAAGTGGCTTACGATAGGTTCTCAGTAACTCATGTATTACAATCCAGAAACGGAATCAGCTCTCAGCAGATACTATCATTCCAAGGAGTGGTCCAGGCTTCAAGTGGCCCCGAAGGGAACACTCAAAGTTCCTTGGAGCCTTATGTCCAGAACACTTGCATATACGCAGCTCCACCCACTCTCTCCCAGGACAGCTTAAAACTTATCAGGCTTTGTAATATCCTAAACCTTAAACAAATCATTTTAACTTTCTGTTCTTCAATTCTACAAATACAAGAATGCCCCTCTCAGCATAATAGCTATCTGTAAACAATATATTTTTACAAGGTCAAAGTACAAATCACTAAAACTATCTTTTCCCTGCCTATAAATAGAGATAACAGCCTTACATTTTCTTAGTGTTGTCGAGTAAGTTCATATGTGATTACAACAATTACTATATGAAAAACAATATCAGAAATGACAATGACATTAGCCCTAGTAATGCTCACTTCCGCCCAACGTGTCCATAGGCCATGGAATGGAAGGTTTTGCAGATGACATTGCTGGGGAAGACGAGCTCAGCCTGCTTTGCGATGCTCTTGTTGAATGTCACATACAGAAACCTGCTCTCAGACCACTTCTCAGCATACTTGACCAGGGTAGAGGTCTTCCCGGTGCCTGCAGAAGCCAAGAGGAGAGGATTGACCCTCTGATCAGCAAAGCATTCCAAAGAATTTCCCAATCAGGTCTTGTTTAGGTTTATCCCACATCTGGCTTGAGATCAAGACTGGTTTCAATATTGGTAAAAGCAGTGCCATAAAAAGAACAGCAGATTTTATATCAGATTAAGGTGGACTAGGGCTTTGGTTGTGGCAGATTCCAGCTGAATAACAAAAGGCAAGTCATTTCCCTGAGTTTTAGTCTGCTCCTAAGCAATGCACTTGCGATTAAAAAATGTGATTTAAATTTAGAAATACTTTATTATGGCACCAGGATGGTGGCACATGCTGTAATCCCAGCACTTGAGAGGCTGAGGCAGGCAGGTTGCTGTATTCAAGGCCAGCCTGAATCACACAGTAAAACCCTATCTCAAAATAGAGGGATAAAATTATGGAAAAAGATACATAGCCATTAAAACCCCTCAAAATATTCCACCTCACTTCCAATACATTTATCCCACCATCCTTGCCACCTTCTGAAGCAGGGCTGGAAGTCCTTTTTCATGAGCATCTTTAGTTGCATTGTTATGGCTGCCTTGATGTCCTAAATCAACTGAAAACATTTACCTCTGATGGTCATTTTGAAAAGCCAAAGTCACACAGCGCCAGATCTAGTGAATAAAGTAGATAAGGAGATACTGTAATATTTTGACGAACTTGTCTTTCTGTTGGGTAGTGCTCGGCAGCAGCATTCACTGTATTTCTGGTCATATTTTGTAAGGACACTCACGAAAGAGGACTTCCAGCACTGCTTCACAAACTGGCGAGAATGATGGGATAAATACCTCTAAAGGAAGGGAGGGTATTCCAAGGGGCATTAATGGCAATATGTCTTTTACTGTAATCAGCTGTTTTATTTAAACATACACCATAATTTTTAATCGGTCTTTGTATGTGAGGAACACTTAATTGTAGAGTTTGTGAGCACAAAGATAACCATCAAGGTCTCCAGCAGCAGCAGTTCAGTAGGCCGTGGCTACCACGGACGTGATAAGTCTTTCATGCTTCTAAAGCACGAGCATGCACATGGAGCCCAGAATTCTGAGCCCCTCTGGACCTCTGCCTGGAATGCCTCTCCACTATTCACTTTTCAGTTATTCAATCTGACATTCACTTGACAAGTGCACAACACCTCCTGATCTGTTCAGCTGCATACTAAACACTGTGAGATATTTTTTAAAACATATATAATAATCTAATTGGAAATTAAAAAAACAACACAAGGTGAAACACAAAAGGAAAGTATGATAACACAGTATAGTGAAAAGGGAATAATCTGAAACCAAAAACACTCACCTGTAAAGAAGAAAAAGAGTGAATCTTTCCCTACCTGACAAGGCTATTTTGAAGATCGATGAAGTAATTTGGAAGTATTTTTAAAATGCACATGTTGGGCATGTTCACTATGTAGTAAAATAATTAACATGATTACTGAAAATAGTTTCACTAGGTACTAAATAATTAACAGATGATTAGTTACAGTAGGAGTTCAGCAATCATATATTTAGGACCAAATGACTGAAGTCTTCCTTAGGAAGAAGCAGAAATGATGAGAGTCAAGACAGCACACCAAAGAAAGGAAGACAAAAAGGAAGAGTGGGGAGGGAGAAAAAGCGGGCCCGAGAGCCGGAGGAAGAAGAAAGACGGGAAGGGAAGGAGAGCAAAGACAGGAAGGCGCGTCTCTGGAGAGGTGTGGAGCAGCTTCGGATCCTGTCTCTACCACTTATTGCTTATTTAATCTGCAGCAAGTCTCTCTGAGCTTCAGCGTCTTTATCAGTAACTAACCACCCTGACAGAATGTTGCTGGCACAAGCACCCACACCAGGCACACTGCAGGCATTTCATAAATTAAACTGTTGGCAGCATTTTTAGGCAGAAAAGTAGAGTAGCAGGAGGGGAGTCCAGGTAGAGAAAACAGCATGAGCTTCCGATCAGACAAAGGACCACGAGTACTTCAGGAGACCGAGCAGGTCAGCGCAGCTGACTGAGGAAGAACCGTCACAACATATTCAGGAAAGTAGCTGGAGTCAAATGAAAGAAGGTTCCCCCAAATATCCTCCAAAATCAGGACGTGCTGAAACCTCCGAGCAGATTAACATGACCTGCCCTTCCCAAAGCCATCAGGGTCTGAGCATATTGAACACTAAGTGATGTGCTCAATCAATCCCTGTGCTAAAGCCTACCAATTAACGCCTATGAACGACCTGTCTAAATAGGAACTCTCATGTGAACGCTTCCTAGAGTATCAAGAGAAACCTTGACTTTGATGCTAGTTTCAAGACTCAGTGAGTCTACCCAAAACCACCAAATTATATAAAATACTTTTGAGACTATATGATGGAATTAGCTCAATAAAAGATCACGGTAAAGGTGCTCTGGCAGGTAGCAGGAAGGGGAATGCAGTGGTAAGGGAAACAACCACATCGTGAACCTGACCCTCTAGTCCAGGAACCTAAATGAGCTCCCTTACCTGCAAATGCCATGATTTTCACCACCTGGAGAGGTTCCATCTTATGGTTCAGAATCAGCTGCTGTTCATGTGTAAGCTGGATGGTTGTTTTCTTGCTATAAGCATTACAGAAGAGAAATCAGAAGAATAGAAAAGAATTTAAAAGCTCAGGGAATACTGTCCAAAAACCAAACAGGCAAACTGGACACACAAAATTTGGCACCCTGGGGGATAAAAACGCTTGAAACCTTGACTTTGATGCTAGTTTCAAGACTCAGTGAGTCTACCCAAAACCACCAAATTATATAAAATTGGTGAAATTTACATAATGTGAATTAGGCTTCAATAAAGTTGCCAAACAAAACACGTCCCTCCTTACATATGAAAATGAGTCAAGAATGGAAGACAACACACACATCCCCACTTAGAACACGTACGCACCCGGGCCAGACAGATGGCTCTTCTTTAACTTTGGTGGCCTGAGTACAGGAATTCTCTTGAAGATACAGGCAATAGAAAATGTTATAGTGAATCCTAATAGGGAAAAAACAAGCAGATTTAGAGACTTTCAAATATAAGTCACAATCTGTACATTTCTCCTCAGATGTACTCAAGCTTCTTACCACTTCTATTTTATTTATTTTTTTGTCTTTTTGAGACAGTGTCTTGCTATGCAGTTCAGGCTGGCCTCGAGCTCACTTTGTAGCCCAGGCTGGTCTCGAACCTATAATGATCCTACTGCCTCCGCTTCCCGAGTGCTGGGATTACAGGTGTGCACCACCATGCCTGGCTGCTTCTAAAAAAAAAAATACCTCCTACCACTTTATGAAAAAATGGAAAGAAAAGAAAAGAAATGGGATACAACATAAACCACACTTGACTAAAACCTAACTCAGAAATGTGGCGAACACTCAGACATTTCTGGAGAATAATGTTCCCTCCTTACACCTCACCCAGGACTGGACTCCTGTTCATCTGGTGCTCCCAGCCACATTGCGTCTGGGGCTCACTAATTTCTGCGGCCACTGTCCTTCCCTGAAGAAGAGTCTTCCTCTTAGGCTTCCGCTGCCTCTCAAGCACTGGCTGAGCTGTCATGCTACCTGGCCCCGCCACTCCAGATCAGAGGGTGGGCCTCTCAAAGTAGCCAACCTTACTATGGACTTTATTCCAACTTTTAATCATGGCCTCCAAGACGTCCCCTCACACGGTCTCCATCTGTCTCTCAGAATCTTACACCGGTCTCTTCCTTAGTCACCAGTCTTGCCACGCTGGGCCTTTTCTCTTCCTCATACATACTGAACGCATTCCTTCTTTGAGCCCTTGAGTAATTTATTTCTTCTCTCAAAATGCTCTTCCCTCAAACCTCAAAATGGTGGCTCCACTTTGACATTCAGATGTTGCTTCCTCAGAGAAGCATTTTCTCTTGCAATCTGAGGCAATGTTCTCCACCTCCCTCTCATGTCACACTGTTCTATTTTCTCTCCAACACTTACACTAAGATGTTCTATTTCACACACTTGCTTAGGCATTCTGTCTTCTGCCACTAGAATAACAAACGTGTCTACCTTCTTCACAGGAGAGTTGCCAGTGCCTGTATAGCTATTTGACATGCAGCAGGAGTGTGGTATTTGCTGAACACACAGATCCCTCAGAATACTGACCTGGGCCTATACCATCACTCTGGTGGAGGAAACCACCAAGGTCACTCTGAAACAGCACTCACACACTACAGCCTTTTACACCCTCAGATGATAAAGTGGATGAGACGGTTACACGTTATTTATAGCCCACCTCCAAAGTTAAAAGTGGAGAAAACAGATCCTAATGTTTTCCTGGGAAAATATAATCACATACAAATAGGATGGTTTATCTTAGTGAGGGGGCATCACCTAAGGCTTCGCTACCCATGAATGTAAAAACTGCCTTAGGTTTTCTCTCATTTTTGGAGATAGGGTCATACCCAAATTCAAGACCCTCTTGCTTCAGCCTCCCAAGAGCTGGGATTACAGGCATGAGCCACCACACCCAGCCTCAGTGAGATCTCACAGTCTTACGGCACTTTGTGTTCACCCCGTGCTGTTGACCTCCGGGTACACATGAGATTCTCCCAGTCTCTTCACTCTACAGAAGAAGCTGAGGCTGCGCACAGTCTCATGGCTGGCCCCATTTTCCTGATGTCCCAAGGTGAATGTCAGTGAGTGGCAGGGCAAGGACCAGTACCAAGCTAGGACCTCCTCATTCTCCCACAGCGTCTCCTCCCATCGTCCAGGACAGTACCTATTGCTGATGTTGATCCCCTTCTCCCTCATGGCGTAGAGGAGCACAGCTATGCAGTATAAGGTCTCGGTGATATCCGGCATGGTCACTGTGGAGCTGGGTCTTCTGAGGCAGAAAAGTAGCTGCTGGATGTCATTCACACTGCTGGAGAGGAGCACCATGGCTGCCACCAAAGCCCAGACATTAACGCCCTGCAAAGTGAGATGCACAGGATGGGAGGAGAGGCCCTGATGCAGGCCACAATCAGGAAGCACTGCACCAGAACACTGGTAAGGAAAGGTGGGTCTGGGGCTCGGGCGCCATCAACAGGTCGTCTGAACTGAGCCCAACTTTGACTGGGAAACAGAACGTTCCTTTTTGCCCTGGGTTCCCTCTTCTCGTCACTTGTGGATGAAAGGTCTTGGTTTTCTTTAATTAAAGAACTCTTATAAAGTACCTAACATAGACCCTTGCACCACAAAAACCCTCACAGAGTTCCCACTCGTGTCGCACCCCTCCTCTCCAGGTCAGTGTGAGCTCTGAAGTCCATAGGGAGGCAGCAGGGTGAAAACAAAACAACTGGCTAACGAGTGGCTACAGCTACCGGGAAGGGACAAAAGATGGAGACAGAAAAAAGACTGCAATCTTGGTTGGGCACATCAAGACGATCAATTCCTTAGCATTATGACGCTAATTTATCTTTATTTCTATTATGTAATCATTATTATTAAATATTAAGTTAAATGAATATTAATTTACTTAAAACAATTTTGTAAAGACGGTAATGCTCCATGCCGCTGATGTCTATTCGTTTATTGAAAGGAACAGTTAATGCTTAAATCCTTTTTTCTTGACCAAGTGTGCATGCTTATATGTGGTAATCTGAGCAACTAGTTTGAAGACAACAATATGCAATATAAGAACCATTGCTGAATTCCTACCATCTTGTTTACTGAAGCTCTATATCGTTTCTAATGTTTTCTTTTTATTACTTTTTATTCTCTTTAATTGTTTGATCAATCTCACATTCTTACATCTGGCGGTCTGAGCATCTTCACTGAAGATAACAATATGTAATATAACAACCACTGTTAATTCCTATCATCTTATTTTGAAATCCTGTTATTGTTTTTATTGTTTTTGTCTTCTTGTTATTTTGTTATTTTTTTCTCTTAAAAAAAAGCCAGTAATGCTCCACTGAGTAATGCCTAAGTAACTGTTCAGCAACACAAAAAGACGAGCGGACACATATCTTTCTCATCCTGCCATTAGTACGTGTGTCCTTGTTAAAGAGTGCATTTCAAGAAAGAAAAGTCGCATGCCCTGCTCGCTACAACTGTCCTATGATAAAAAGATGCACTTCTCCACAACTCCCACCTGCAAGCAATCACTTCACTCCAGAGAGAAAGAAATGCAGACAATGGGATTTCCAGGCCTCTGTGGGTAGCAGAATATAAGCAAGGGGCCACTTGTGGCTTCCAAGATAAAATATAAAAACCCGGATCTGGATGAAGAGCAACTGCTGAGTCACAGCACGGAGGGCTGCTCCCTGCTTCTCCTTTCCTCACTGTGTATCTGTGGTAAGACCTTCAGCTACTCCGTGTCTTTCAAACAGTGAAAGCTGTCAGGTTTTTTATAAAGAAAGCTAAGCATTATTGAAAGTTTTCAGGGGCTAGGTGGCCACTTTTCAGGAATATTTCGGAGAAGAATCCTCAATATTATAGAAAACCAGAAGAAATGTTTATTAAAATTCCTCCCAAATCCAAGAACCTGTAATTATATTTCTCCAAGGGGCCAATGGGAAGATTAATGCTCCAAAGCTTTCAGAAATTAAGTAACGATTTTAGAAAAGTAATCTTTAACTGAACTTAAATCGCTAGGGCACTTTCTTCCCATGAAAGAAAGATGCTGTCTGCCCACACACAGTTCCCCACAGCCTCTTCACATACCCCAGCAGCCACATAGAGGTCAGGCAGGTGTTGACGCACACACGCCTCTGCCTCGGGAAGGAGGGGGTGATCCCGCAGACTCCATAGCACCCTGTCAGGGTCCACACTCGGGGAGCATTTAGTGGTGGCTGTGAATCTGTGAAACATTCAGCGAGAATCCACAAGAAAGATAAGCAATGATGTACGAGAAAGGATTTCAAAAACTGTCTCCCTTAGAAGAAACTCACCGTATGAGGTTGAGCACACACAGGTCTGACTCCTTCTCTATGCCATAATTCAAGAGGATGCCATCCACTTTGCTCACGGCCTGCTCTTCGTTCATTAGGTATCGATGATACAGCTTCTTCCAAGGAATGAACTATATGGCGAAAAAAACAAAACAAAGCAATACACAGGTCATAGCCATCAGAAAGCAGACGAAGCCACAGACAGGTAAGCTTCTGCCATGTAGACGCAACTACAGCTCACAGTGAAAAAGCTGAACAGATCAGGTGCAAACATTACACAAAGTTGGTTCTAACACTGGCTTTAGCGATTCTGAGAAAAGCTAGCACTTTTCAGTTCCCTTGTCTAAAACGGCAGGACACTTCTAGCAGAGAGGGTCAATGAGGAAAATACAGTATGACAGCCACGATGGCTATGCTAACACCAGACAAACCAATTTTCAGTAAAACACTACAACATGAGACCAAAAGTAGACTGTTACGCAATGAGAAAAGGGTCAGTTCACTAAGAAGATACAAGAATTCTATGCACCAAATGTCAGAGCTCCTAAATATGTAAAGCAAACACTGACTGAATTGAAAGGAGAAACAGCAACACTCAACTTCAGTGCATGAGACAACCTGACAGAAGGTAAGTAAGGTGACAACGGACTGGAACTCTATAAACTAACTGAACCTACAGTCAGAGGCATATGCTCTACCCAACATTATTCTCAAGTGCACAAGGAACATTTTCTAGGACAGACCATACGTTAGGCCACAAAACAAGCTTAACAAGTTTGCTTGCTTGTTTGTTTGTTTTGGGGTTTGTTTGTTTTTTTTTTTTGAGCTAGGATCTTGCTATGTAGTTCAGGCTGGCCTTAAATTCACTATATAGCCCAGGCTGGCCTTGAACTCACAGTGATCCCCCTGCCTCAGTTTCCCAAGTGGTGAGATTCCAGATGTTTGCCCCCATGCTCAGCAACAAGTTTAAAATAGCTTAAGATGTACAAGGCATTTTTTTTCCAAATAACATTATAATCAAAGTAGAAATCAAAGCAACAGGAAAACTGGAAAATACAGAAATACATAGAATTTAAACAACATACTCTTAAAACAAGCAATGGATCAAGTAAGAGATCATAAATTTAGAAAACATCTGGAAACTGGGTACAGTGGTGCACACCTGTAATCCTAGCACTCGGGGAGACTGAAGCAGGAGGATCACACGTTTCAGTCTAACTCAGTAAGGTCCTATCTTATAAAATAAACAATAAAATTAAAAAATAGAATAAAAAGGCTGGGGATGTAGTTCAGTGCAAAAGCCCTGGGTTCAATCCATAATACCATTTTAAAGAAAAGTGTGCACACACAGACACACACACACATATACACACAGAGTCCACCAAAAAAAATGTATACACTTCAGGAAAGGAAAAATAATAAGATGTTTTTTTCAACACATGGTGTTACCCTTGTATGGGGGACCCTAAAGGATGTCACATACCATAGAAAACCAACTGCTGGCCCTTACAGCCGACACTGAAAATGCATGCGCAGCAATCTCAATGACCAAGGTTATCCAAGCAGCAGCTTGCCACACTAATAAACATTTGGAAGCTAATGGCCGCCACTGTGAGCACCTCTTGTAATTACAGAGGCCAAAGGTAACTTGTATTAATTTCATGATGTCTCAATAAATTTAGTATTAAAACATTTATACAAGCTTTCTTTCCCTGAAGTGCGCATTCAGTTTTTGGCGGGCACTGTATATGTACATATGTGTATACGTGTGTGTGTGTGGAGGGAGAGGGAGAGAAAAGAGAAGACGAGAGAGAGAGCAGAAGGAAAACACAGCACAGCAAAACTCATACTATGCAGTAAAAGCAGCGCTACAGAGGAAATATAGCTATAAATATTTACATTAAAAAAGACATGACAGGGGGCTGGGGATTTAGCTCAGCGGCAAAGCGCCTGCCTGTCAAGAGCAAGGTCGTGAGTTCGATTCCCGGTACCAGAAGAAAAATGAAAACCAAAAACAAAAACAAAAGACATGACATGAACAACCTACCTTACGACTCAAGGAACTAGAAAAAAAAGAACTAAGCCCAAAGCAGAAGACAGGAAAGCACAGATTAGAACAAACACACAGAAAAATAGAAAAAATTAACAGAACAAAGACTTGTTGGGGGGTCAACAAGCCCTCAGCAAAAAGAGATTCAAATACTTAAAATCAGGTATTCAAGATGCCAAAGAAATAAAAAGATGATAAGAGACTACTATGATCAACCACACAACAACAAACTGATTATATTAGAAGAAAAGGATAAATTCTTAAAACACACAAACTACCAAGAATTAATCATGAAGAAACAGGAAATCTGAACAAACCAAAAATGAGCAAAGAGAGTAAACACATAATCAATAACCTCCCAACAAAGAAAAGCCTAGAACCAGGTGCCTTTATTGGGGAATCTTCTGAACATGGAAGGGCCAATCAACAGCAGGCAGGTGAGGTGGTGCACATATGGGATCCCAGCACACTGCGAGGCTGAGGCAGAAAGATCACAAGTTTAAACCCAGCCTGAGCAACACAGTGAAGCTGCCTCAAAATAGCTCAGTGCAAAGGCCTTGGGTTCAATCCCTAGTACATCAAAACAAAATTCAAAAACTGCAATACTTTGCGTACTCTTTTCAGAAAACTGAAGAGGGAAAAATTCTTCCAGGAAGTAACCATTACCATGATACCATGATATGAAAGCAGACACAGACACCATAAAGAAAAATCTGAGGGCTGTGACAGATTACTGAACATATATCACATTACTCTCAGCAATGATAAAAATACAGCAGTAGTTTGCATTTCAAGAGGTAAGTATGAATCAGAACATTATCCCAGAATCTTCTAAAGCAGCATGGAGAAAACCTTCACTTACCCTCCCTATGACTGACTACTCAGTTCACATCAGACAGTTTCAATTTACTGAGCAGAACCACTGACACACTCAGGGATCGCATCTAAAAGGGAGACCTAACGTCTGACTTCTGCATAGCTAGTCTAAGGGATGTGTAAGCTAAGTAAAACATTCTCCCAGGCCTCAGGTTTACCTAAGACCTTGACCCTCGAACGGGAAAACGTATACTGAAGCAACACAGGAAAGAACAGGGAGCTGCAGCAGTGACATGATTCGCTCACCACCTCTGTCCACGGGCTGGTGATTTCAAGGAAAGCTGTGTAAAATCATAACACTATGGAGTATGCAACAGTGCAAAGTGGAAAAAGTGACTAGCTCCAACAGGATGAAATGGAAAGAAGTCAGTTAAGTGTTAAAGGAAGAGGTAAGAGGTCAAAAAGACGAGGGAACCTCCAAGTGGAATGGAGGGATCGGGGCCCCTACCTGCCGAGCTGGACCAGAACACACCATCAGGACCAGGACACAGCAAACCACGGATTGCAGATAGAACAGAGATGTGCTGGGAGCAGGTCAGCACAGTGCCTGAGATAGCAGACTAGGACAAGCACGGAGGCCTCACAGGACCCTAAGGAGTCTGGACACCTTTCTGAAGCCAACTGGAATGTACCACTTTTGAAAGGGCACTCTAATCAGAAGTACACGAAGACTGTAGAGGCAATGTCACCCAGCTGAGCAGCTGACTCACCAGTGGGTCACTGATTATCTCCCGCCAGAGGTGGCACACCAAGCTCAGGTTCCCACAGAGGTCTTCCACAGGCAGGAAGGCAAAGATGTGCCTCAGGACTTCACTAGGCAGGCTACAAATGTGGCTCAGTACTTCTTGGCAGGGCAGGGTCCCAAGAAGCCCATAGTATGAGTCAGGAATGGGGTCCAGACCAACGTCCTCAATGTCTTGACCTGTTTCTCCAGGCTCTGCAGAGCGCCGTGACAAACAGTCCTCTGCTTCTTGCCTGGCCTCCCTAGGCCTTGCGCATGATGAAGACAGACGATGCCATGGGGTTTTCTTAGTAACGCCATCCCACTGGCTGGTCCCTGTAGCCTTATTACTCTCTTCCTCAAAGGACCGAGATCGCTTCCTGGAAGGCAGAGAAGACCCGGACGAGCCCAATCTTGCCTCTCCATCACCTTGAGGCGGAGCACAACTGCTCTCTGCAGGAAGGATCATGTCACTCTCCGAGTCCTGACAGCTGTCCTGGCCAACAGAACTGCTCTTGGCCATGTCATTGGTGCACCGCCTCTGACCAGCTAGGAAGAACTCAGGGTTGTACCGGTGACATCCTTGACCTGTAGAGAACCCAAAGAGAATGGGCAAGAAAGACCAATGACTTCTGACCTGCTGTTGACCTAAATATGATAACCTAATATTCAATTATCTATATTACAGAGGAAAGAAACAGGGATATGTTTATGGAGCAGGCGGTGATATAAACAGCTAATTCAAAAAACAGACACATATTTGGAAAGATACACACTGTCCCTCGATGGTGTGATGAGCTACATTACACCATGCAATGCGTACAAGTACAAGGTCAAATGCCGCATACTGGACACTCAAATGGACAGACAAAAGGAAGTGACTCCATGCGTTCACACATCCATCCAGACAGTGCAGCTTTCCTTGCTTGCTCCTGTGTCTACACTTGGCTAAGTAGAAAAAAACAACACGCTTGAGGTTAAAGGACTTTACTTAGCTTAGATGACAGAGCTAAGCCCTCTTATTTTTATTTCCTCCTGTGAAGTTATGAAGAAAAATTATTTTATAATAAAGAGGGAGTGAGAATTCCTTTCATATTATTAGAGTGGTACCCAACCTTTTCTACATATTTGTTCAGTATTTACTAAGAACCTGTAACTCTGAGACAAATATAAAGTGAGGTACCCTGACCTTGGACCTTTCAGGCAGGCAAGGGAATCAAAATGGCAACTTCACATATCACCACAGCATTTTCAAACTCCTAAAAATTATTTTTAAATGGCAATGAAGAAAATACCTTATTGATATACAACTACCTATGTATCTATATCTACGTATTTCCTTTCTAAATAGCGACAGCCAAAATTCTTGCTGTGGAAAATAAAAGAATGGACTGAAACTAGATTTAACTTTTAATTTAAGGACCTGAAATTACTATTTTTTCTACATTAGGGAAAAAAAATTGCCTCTGGGGCAATGCGATAGAAACCCAGATTTTTAAAGTCAATAAGGTCTGATTAAATCCTAGTATTTCCTAATTGTCATATTCTCATCAAGAATTAAGACCTTGTACATTCAGTACCACACTCACAGAGGCCCAAAGAACTCGCCAGAGAGGTGAGAAATTAACTTATATTTATAAAACAAAGTATCAGACAATATATGATGAAGTTTAAAACTGTCTTGTATAATAGGTTATAGTGGTTCCCAAAAGTGAGAAACATACATTATACTATTTAAAGAAAACTAGATAATATTTAGATTATATTCTAAAATTAGACGTATCAAAGGGAACTAAAGGCAGTTTAGATTAAATTAACAAGTATTAATAAATATAGGAATTTATCCGGTACAGGGAGAAATAATAAGAAACTGAACTGCCAGGAGTGGGACTTTTATGTATTAATAACAAACGTTTGAGGACCTGGACATGTTAGATCCTCATACACTGTATCAAATTATACCTCATAAATAAATATTACACATCAATTAAAAATTATAGTTAAAATTTTTGTGGTTTTTTTTGGGGGGTTTCTTTTGTTTTGTTTTTTGGTACCGGGAATAGAACTCAGGACCTTGTGCTTACCAGGCAGGCACTGTACCACTGAGCTATATCCCTGGCCCTATAGTTAAAATTTTAAAATTAAAAATGTTAAATATAAAATGATAGCATGTACAAGCTTGAGTCCATTATGGCAACATGGAAACATTTTACTGTACACTCTTAAGAACAGCTGTAACATGATACAAAATTATCACATCCAAGAATATTAGCTCAACGATATTATATTCCAGACAATCTGGAAAATATACAATCTGCAGTCATGGAGAAGCAGTGTTACCGCATGGTCCAGTAAGCAGTGGTGACAAAGGACCCGTAAAATCTGCCATGAAAGTACTAGATGAAGAAAAATTTCGAGGAAAACAAACCACAGGGGACCTAATGACAGATTGAACAAAGACCCAACAGAGTGAAATTCTCCTAGTTTCCAGGTTGAAATAACAGTGAGATAGGTCCACGTCTTTTTTATCACTTTATAATTACACAAGCTAACAAGTTCCCTGGGGGCTTTTACCAAGCATTATTACATGATGAAATTTTCATGGAAAATTTACAAATAATGAAAAAAAAAGTCAAACAATTGCACTAGTACTACAAAGTCACTTAATTATCTCTAAGTACTTTTAAACTGTAAGATATTAAAATGGCACACACACTGTACAGATTTTGAAAGGTAAGATGCTTTTTTAGAAGACGTACCCCTATTCCCTCTTTTTGTTCTGGGTCTAGGATAGAGACCATGGTTCAGATCCCTGTTTGTCCATCTTTGACCGAAGGCCTGGGTCACAGTCAAATGACTCTGAGCCAACTGTTGGCAGTCGATGGCTGTAAGATGCTTCCGCTTAAACCGTCTCACTGTTTTGTACCAACAGGCAGAAGAAACAGGATACTCATTAGTTGTTATCAATTCTACAAGCTAGTTGGCAAATTATACCCAATTTTTAGGACTATGGTGACTGATAACTGATTGCGTGGATCACCTGAGCCAGCCCTTTTCCTTTCCCCTATATGCCCACCAACTTAGTCATTACACAGCCTCTGCACAGTTCTTCCTTAGAATTCAAGAAGAGCTAAGCGTGGTGGCACACATCTGTAATTCCAGCACTGAGGAGACTGAAGCAGGAGGATTCAGAGTCTGAGGCTAGCCTGGGCTACACAGTCAGTTCAAGGTCAGCCTGGACTACATAGGGAGACCCTATCTCAAGAAAACAATAAAAAAAGTTAAAGAAGAATTCCAAAATGACATTTTAAGAATCTAAAATGACTTTTTCTTGTTTTTTATTCATAGTCTCTAGAAGCCTTAATTGTGAAAGACTCATTCAAAAAGAAGTTACAGCTAAGGTATAACTGAGACTTGGCATCTTTTTCTTGCCTTTGCCTAGGCCACGTATGTTTCTCCAATAACCACAAATATTTAAGAGTTGGCTAAAGATTTGTTTAAACAATAAAACTCTAATAGCTTATTTTTTATCAAATGGCTAAGGTTACTTTTCTTTAATTATGATTTTAATAAAACAACATACAAGGGTTGATGATAGCTTTTTAAAACGAGCTCTTCTAAGTCTCAGAAGCAAAACATAGTTATAATAAAATAGGTTGTAAATTCCTCAAGAGAAGGACCAGTGTTGGGCATGAGGGCACACTTCTGAAATATCAGCACTCAGGAGGCTAAGGCAGCAAGATCACCATGAACTCAAGGCCAGCCTGGGCTGCACAGTGAGTTCATGGCCAACCTGAACTACATGGTGAGACCCTATGTCAAAATATAAAGAAAAAATAAAAGACCAGACCATTATGCACACGATTCTCAACACCAAGAACATCTCAGTATTGAGAACGGACTTAGGAGGGTAAGTGCAAGGCAGCAGAAGAAAATCAAATCCACTTTTCAGGACATTCCGGGGAGGAAATCTGCTATCTTCCTGTAGCAACACATTACAGTAGCAAATAACTGTCCCTAGAATTGTATCTCAAGAGCAGTGCTGAAATAAAAGGGCTAGCAATGTAACTCATTGGCACAGCATGTATCTCGCATGTGGGGGACCCTGGGTTAGATCCCCAGCACTGCAAATAAACAAATAAAATTTAAAACAATACAGGAAATCTTACCTCTTCTGTTCACAACTGTTCATATTAAAATAAACACCAAGTGCTATTTTGCCTGAATGGGGGCCCTCTGATAAGACTGGAAAAGAGATAAGGTAAGGCTACAAGGGGCCTTGCAGGGCACAGACAGATCTAGGTGCTCCACATACACTCAGTTCAACTACAAGAATACCTTAGGCTTACAACCAGCAAAACCACTCACTCCATCAACCCAAGCTATCAATTTCTGCTGACCTCTCTTAATATTCCCAACTGCTTCAGAGCTCACAAGCACAATGTCTGTAATTAGATATCATGAGCTGGAGATGTAGCTTAGTGGTGGAATGCTTGCCTAGCATGCACAAGGCCCTGGGTTCAAGCCCCAGCACCACAATCAATCAATAAATAAAGAGGTGAATTAAAGAAAAGGAATTAGACATCCTTAACAATAGAAATAGATATCAACAGACAGAGGCTAGCTCATGTAATCAGAAGGCGAACATCTACTGCCAAATAGGCCTGGAAAAGAAAAGTTTTCATGGATAAAAATCACTAAGAAGTGGCACCAACATCACTCACATTTATGCAATCCAGCCAAAGGCCTCCTTAGCTGAATGGTGTAAGACAGATAACAAGTAAGGCTTCTGAAAGTCAATGGAGAAACACAAAACCAATTACATTAGACTCAGTTAAGGATTTTGATGCCTACCCAAATCTATATTCCTAAATCTGACTTTTGGAAATACACAAAACTCAGGCCAATAAATTAGTATAGCATTTCTATGTTCATATTTACAGGATGAACCTTGAAATTTTTTTGTAAAGTATGTAAGAATGGTTTCATCCTAGGCTTTGCCAGCCAAGTACCTATAATGATAATGTTCTAATTCAAAATAAAAAACCTGAAGAGTTGATACTGGTCATCAACTAGATAGACAAGTCTTAAAATGTGATTAAGAGTAAAAACATAGTAAGCATACTCCGTCATAAGGAACCATCTTCCCTTTTTCAGTCTGCCCCTCATTAATGGGCTCAGTGCCCCTCAGGCCATGTGAGGACACAGAAAAGACAACCACTTATCATATCACCCAGGAAGCGAACCTTCACCAGACACCAAATCTCTGAGTGTTTTGATCCTGGATTTCCCAGTTCCCAGAATTGTGAGAAATAAATTTCTGTTGTTTATAAGTTACTCAGTCTCTGTAACAGTCTGAGTAGACTTAAGACAGTGCATGCTCCATAGACACTGGGTGAAGGAGGATAAGGAAGGCAAGGTTAAAGCGCTAAGTGTGAGTAGGACAGGATCCTAAACTTAGATCACTGGACTTGGTCAGGGCAGGTGCATGGGGAAAACCTCCTTCAAGGCACAACATCAGAGCTGGGTGTGTCAGCGCATGGCTATAATCCCAGCACTCAGGAGACTGTGGCAGAAGGACAGAGCAAGTTCAAGGCCAGCCTCAGCTACATAAGGAGACCCTGTCTCAAAAAGAAACACCAGACAGACGAGAACATCTAAAATGTTCAGTCCCTAAAAGAACTGTTTTGGGGAAAGTAGGTAATATTGACAAGGGTATAATTTTATTTATGTATTTACTTCATAAAACACATCTGAATCAAAAATGCCTGCTTGAAAAGATTAAATGTTTGCAGAACTCTAACAAAGGCACAGAAATAAAAGAGCTCATGGGGGTGTTGGAACACAGTGTTCTCCTTCCAGAGTTCTGACAGACTCCGGTTATTTCTGGCATACAGCCATTACGGAAAGAGCTATGGTTAACAACCGGGGGGAGGGGGCTCGACTAGGATAGCTTACTAACACACGATGACTGTACGACACACAGGGAGTGCTGTTACCTGAACTGTGACTTGCCTAGGACATAGAGCCAGCATTTGCCACAGATTTCCATGTAAAAAAAATGACTCTTCTGACTTCAGCAGTAGCCAGAAAAACTAAACTGTACCTTCGGTCTCTTTAGAGTAAGTCTTATGACGCATGAGTGGGTGCCAGGAACCCTGAGTCTAAATCCTCACGTTAAACAAGTCATATAATACCTCCTGGAAAGCCCCTTGGAGGCTGAGTGGTGTATCAAGAGACCCCTTCCCCTAGCAGGGGGATCACTAAGGCCTACGAAAATGAGGAATAAAATAACCTTGCACATTAAATTCACAGAATGAGATGACACCTTACGTAAGTACTCATGACACCCACATTGGGGTTGACGTCTACCTCTACCCCTATGTCAAAATCTAGCAAGGAACATGTTAGTATGTGACTACCACCCCAGTCTGAATGCCTCCTAAAAGACATGTAGGTTTTATGCTAACAGTATTAGTGTTCTTGCTAAACTGTTTCCTTTAGAACACTGAAATTCTAATCACTCTTCTGTTTTTATTAATATGCCTTTTAAAAAAGCAGTTCAAATACAACTTTATCAAAATAAAGATGCTCAAAGTGATACCTCTTCCATAAAACCTTCCTCCCTGAGCCACTCAAACTTAATGGTGCTCCTCCGTCCTCACAATGCGAGTGCACTTTACACCGCTCGTAAAGGGCATTCACTGTCAGAAAGTGAGTCTGCAAGGGGTGATGTTAGAGAGCTACATGACGAACGGGCACACGTAAAGGGAAGCTGTGGTTCCACCAGGTTCCTGTGGAGGAGAGACATTAAGAATTCCTTGTGAGGCTTTCCAAACTGTATGAGGCCACCCAGAGACGTTCCCATTAGTTCTCTCCACACCAAAATGGGAATGTACGTCCTTCTTTGAGACCCTCTCCCATGGCGACTAACAGAAATATGTCACATCCCACTGGGGTTAGAACAGAAGAAAAAAACCAAGAATACACAAAAATCATTTTGTCAAACAGAATTTTGCCTAGGCTCGAATACTTCCGTTCCTATACTTCTTTTTGTGGGGTAGCTTTCTTAGAGTGACTTTTCTCTGTCCCTTTCTCCAAGGTCCCCCTTTTATAGGACCCTCATCGCTCTGCTAATCTTCAGTTTTTTGGAGGATCACTAACCCCTTAGGTCCTGCTCTTTGCTGAATTCAAGATGGTCATGACCTGGAGTTTAGTCCTTTACCAATCGTCAAATCTCCTCCTCTGATGAGTCTATTCCATCCTAGCCCACTCTGACCCACACCATTCTCTAGAACTCATTATAGATCTAAAGGAACAAGGTGAAGACAGTGACTGCCTAGAATTCCTGGAGGAACTATTATTGTTAAATATTGCCTTTAACACAGAAAGAATCAAGTTAATTTCCTAGTAGAAAGTACTTACATGAAGAAACTGTTCATAACACCAAACTGCACTTAACTTTGCTAATTAGATATTTGCTGAACCACCTGATCTCACCTGGTTCATTTCTCCACAGGCTCCTCCTCATCTTTTCTCTGGCTCTGTGAAGATGAGCAAGGAGACATCTGGCCTCTGCTCTCTCTTTTGGAGGTAAGACAGGTGCACTGCAACATAGCCTATTATTATGATTCTGGTACTTGACAGGCCCATTTGTAGCCTGTGAAACCCGAGAGCCCAACTCAAACACAGTTAACTGTGTTATCCCTCAACTCTAGAACTGTAAAAATATCTCATGGAGCCAAGAAACACTTAGCAATAATAAAACTACCCCATACATCTCCAAGACACTGGTAACAATTCTTTTTGTAAGTATGAATTTAACACGTGTCTTATACGAATTGCTATTTTTAATATATCTGCATTGTATTGTCCTTTTATACCATTATATTTACAGTAATTACCAGTGTAAGGACATATTAATACACCTTCCACTCCTAGGCTAAAACCTCTGTGGCCTGCTAGGAAGGAGTAAGGAACCTAGTCATCTCCAAGATTCAACACATGCTGCCCTACAAGTAACTGCTGACAAAAAGGACAACTGCACACCTATGGGGGCTCCCTTCTAAAGTTGAGGCTACCTTCCTTGCCTCTGAGGCAAACCTTTTAGAGAGCTATAAACAGCCTGCTGCGGCATGCATGCCTTGCATTCTTCATCACCGTCCTATACTACCTTGCAGCTCCTGGATGCTTTACAGCTACTGCAGTTCTTTTCCATACTCTATTTGATCTTCACAGCAACCTACAATTGTGCCACAACTAACCTCAGCCTCATATAAGGCTTGTCTGAAGTCACAATACTGCCCATAAGTGATAGTGACAGCATGAGAACTTAGGTCTTCTGATACCCCAGGATTGGAGCTCTGTCTCCTGTAACGTTCTCCTTTCTGTGTCCTAGAAGCTTAACAGCAGCTTCGAAAAATCTCAAGTTTAATTCAAGTATCATTTTGGTTTTTCATTATGAAACATCAGAACCAAAGAAATTTAGTAAAAAACCAAGTATTCAGAAAGCATTAACTATAAGGAAAATACCACTATATTCTATATATTTGTTATGGCTTAGAAGTCCCACCAAAGCCTCAGATAAAACAACAACAAAAAAAACCCTCAGACAGTCATAGGTGGGGTTTTGGAGAGGTGGCTGGATCTAGAATGTGTGATGCTGGGATTAAATGAGAGTAGGATCAAGGGTGTGTGACTACTAAATTAGTGCACTGATAGGTATGGCATACTTCTGGGAGTGATAAAGGGAAGGCCTTCCCTGGGTGTGAGGGCTACCCACCCAAAGGGCGTGTACTGTGAATAGAACATCATGGACAGAAAGAGAGCTATTATGGTCACTTGCCACTTGCTACAGATGCAGCTTGCTACTTTCTGCCTACCCTGCTTGGACATGGACCATTTCTTCTCTGCAATGCTCCTTTGCCATGCCACCCCTGGAGGCAGCTGACCATGAACTGAAACCTCTACAAACTATTAGGGGCTGGGGATTTAGCTCAGTGGCAAAAGCGCCTGCCTGGCAAGCCCAAGGTCGTGAGTTCGGTTCCCGGTACCGGAGAAAAACCTCTACAAACTATGAGCTATAATAAACCTCTCCTCCTTTCACTTTGGATATCAGGTGTTCTGTCTCAGCAACAAGAAAAGGAACTAACACAAGACTCACAGTAGAAAAACTGAATATTTTGTCCTCCTTAGCTTTAACATAAAATAAAATAAAATAAAACAAAACAAAACAAACACCAAACAAAATGCAGAAAAAGCACATAACACTGTTCTCTCTCTAGTCTTTGGCATTTACTCTTAGACCAGGTCCCTTCCAGAGACCATACCCTGCTTCTCTCTAAACCTAAAGAGGCCAAACAAATACAGTCATCTAACACCATGAAATAGCTACCACTCCCTCACAAACACTCATTTATTAGAAAAAGCAAGAATAGGTTTGGCAGTTCTCTCTGTATGTTCCTCAAAAAAGAAAGGAATAATGAAAGAAAAGCAAAGAAAAGATCACTGTTTGCTGTCTAGAATATATCTTTATATATTTGAAAGGCTTCTTCTATTATTAGTTCACTCTGCAGCTACTTTTATATAATTACTATGTCCCAGATTTATTATAAACTCCATGAGGGCTTTCTGTGTGGTATTTTTGGTTATAAGTGCTATTACAGACATTGAGGATACAAAAATGAATAAGCCTGACCATAAGGCAGCTACCAAAACAAACACAAATTACTAAACATAAAGCAATATAAATGCTACATAAATACATGCGCAAAGCGCCACGGTAGTAAAGGAAACCTAATAGAGTTAAAGCTGGAAAAAGTTTTATGAAGAGTTGAGCTTTAAAAGATGATTTAGTTAGGCAAAAGAAATAGTACAGTATATATAAAAACACAGAAATGGGCTGGGCATTGTGGCAAATACCTGAGAGCTGAAGGCCTACCTGGGCTCCATAGTGACTTCAAGGCCAGCCTGAACTACATAGCAAGATCCTGTCTCAAAAACAAGCAAACAGCCAGGCGTGGTAGTGCCTATAATCCTAGCACTCGGCTCTGGAAGTTCGAGGCCAGGCTGGGCTACAACGTGAGCTCAAGGCCAGCCTGAACTGCACAGTGAAACCCTGTTTCAAAAAGACCAACAAAGCAAAACCACAGAAGCACAGCAAAACGCTGGCACAGTAGAGAAGGTAGGTTTCAACAGAACAGAGGTTCCCTGATAGGAAATGATGGGAAACAAGGGCGGAAACGAATTTGGAGCCACAAACAGCAAAGGTCCTTTAACATAGTGCTATCAGCCTTCATCATGTAGGCAATTCAGGGTATTACGCAGTTTCTAAGCAGGGTCATTACACAAACATAGATAAAGATAGAGACTGTCAGGAAAATAAGTGAGCAAGTCCCATACCAACATAGGTGAAAGTTGGCGAAGACTTGGGAGTGGCAGAAACTCAGCAAAGAAAACAGATGAGTATCAATGAGTTGCCTTTTTGTTTTCTTTTTTAACAAGATAAAAAGCAGCAAAGATAACTGACGTTTCTAGTACAATATTAAGAATGATGATGTCATCAACCATTAAAGAATAAAGAACAGGGGCTGGATTTAGCTCAGCGGCACAGCGCCTGCCTGGCAAGTGCAAGGTCGTGAGTTCGATTCCTGGTACGGGAAGAAAAATAAAAAGAAGAAAGAAGAAAGTGCTTTCACTTTATTCATTTGGGGGAGTTGAGATGGGGTCTTGTCATGTACTCTGCCGCCTTGAACTCACTATGTCACCCGGGCTTTATCAAACCGCAATGCCAAGGGTAACTACTTGTGAAGTGAACTAGTAAAGGCCAGACCACAATCTCCAAAACCCTGCACAGAAGAAATGGGCAGCCCAACCGGGACAAAAGGTGACACCCCACAAAGAGCATCATCAATTAGCTTACTGCAAGGCTCCTGCTCCCTCCAGAGCAGGGTTTTGCTCTAGAAAAACCACAGGGTCTGTGAGACAGATGTGCATACGTTATCACTCACATTCTATTATCATTACCTAGTTATCTAAGAGGATATAAACCAAATCGAGTTCATAAAGTACACAGGAGAAGCAGGATCTAGAACACCAATTAAATAACCATCTATCCTGGATTTCATGTATTCCATCCCATTATGAACCATGTGGCTCAATTTTGTTTTAAAAAGGGGGGGGGGCGGTGCCTGGAGGCATAAGTCTGTCATCAGTAGCTCCAATAGGGCGGTGGACCGGGCTTCAGCTTCCGGTATCCACTGTCTACAACAGCAACAGTTAAAAACACCGTTTGGCATGTTCTAAAACATGGTACATTTCAAAGACCTTTTACACCTTCCTTCTTTTTGGAGTGGCAGGATACAACAGACAATAAATGTTTAAAACTTGATACCTGAACCTTGGTCTCTCTCCAGTGACTACATCACTAAGTAACTCAACCAAGCAGGATCTTCTTAGTAAAACAGAGATTGTCATGATTCTATCCCAGAGTTTTTCTTCATTAAATATTCTAGAACGTTGCCTTCCTTAGAGGACTGTCTGTGGGTTAGCTAATTCCACTGTCAAGTGCTTCGCGAACTGCCGAGTGCAATACGAAATGTAAAGGGTAGCTGTTTCTAGGCCTGTCACATAGCAGACTCCCCTCTTACCTGCCAAAGGAACTAAAGAGGTTAACCAAGCGGTTAAATGACTATCTCAGCTCCTCATAAAGTCGGGTAAGCAAACCAACACCTAACCTAATTAATTTCCTCCATCACCACATGCAGCTTGCTCAGATCTAAAGAATCCCTCAAAAGCCCCATGCTTCCCCACATCACCTTAATCTTCTTACATTCAGCTAAGGTGGAGGGAGACAGCCAGTGAAAAGGGAACAGCAGGGCAGCACAAAATGACTTGCCCAAGGTCAAAACATCAGAAGAGAAAAGCCTGGGTGGCCAGGGGCCGTGTCTCCCCAGCCGCTTCTGCCAGCCCCCGAGAAACGCCGAAATGCTCTGCCAGGTCGTGGGCCTCCGCGAGCAGCGTGGGGGCCAAGCTCGGCCGGAGTTCCCGGGCGCCCGGCCCCCCAGTGCACTCCCCAGCGCGGCCGAGCCCCACACCCACCGCGAGCCCGGGCCGCACCCCCGCGGTCGGGACCCCAGCGAGGGGCCCGGAGCTGCAAGTTCCCCACCCCGCCTGCGCCCGCCCGCACGTCCCGCCGTGCCTACGGTCTCACGCACTATGGCGCTCGGAACGCGGGGCCCTGTAGCTGTCGCCGCCCGCGCTCCCGCGCCGCTAGCAGCCCGGCCCAACGTTCCCGGCTGCAAGCCCCTCCTCCGGCAGCGACAGCTAGCCGACTGCAGCCCACTTCCTCCGCGAGCTCCGCCCTGCCGCAACCCAGGGAAGCACCCTCCGCCGGCGCTGACGGACGGCCTCCGAGTCCAATAGGGATGCGCAACCGGAAGGGAACTGCTGACTGACGGCCTCTGAGACCAATCAGAATGCGCTCCTGGAGGGGGCGCGGCCACGGCTAACGAGCCACGCCCCGTCCTCGCTTCTGTTGCGCGGAGGAGAAAAGGGGAAACTTTCCCAGAGTTCCTTCCAGCTGCCCGGGTCCCCAAAGGGGGTGAATAGCAGCAGCGGGGAGGGGCGGGCGCGGCTGCCTTTTGGTGAGGACGGGGTGGCGCGAGAGAACACCGCTCCGTCCCGGAGAGGCCTGACAGGGTCGGGCTGGAGCAGCGGGAGGCGCAGGAGCGCCGTGGCCCTGCAGTCACCCCTAGGCCAGGCTGCCGGGGCGCACACCTCGCCCCGCCCGCTGCCTGCGGAGCTGCCCCCGCCGGGCGCGTCCTTCCCGCCGCGGGGCTTTCAGGTGGCAGCGACCCGCCTCCCTGACGTTTTCTCCCCGTGCGCGGGGCCGGCCCGGAGTATCAGATGCACCCACTAGCCGAGCCGCACGGGGGTACACCGAGGCCCAGGGCTGCACCGAGACGACCGCACCCGGAGCGCGGGAGCAGGAGCGGTCCACAGGCGCGCTCTGCGCCGGCTGTCCCGTCCCCCTGAGGAATCAGCGGCCACAGCCGGGACCAGGGACCCGCCCCCCGAGGGGCAAAGGGCGTGAGTGCCGCGGGCGGCCCGGGCAGTGGGCACCCGGGCCGAGGGCGGCGCGTCTGGGAGGGTCACGTGCAGGAACCGGAAGCCCGGCCACCTGCGCGGTTCACTCGGCCTGCTGGGCCCGTGTCCCCTGGCCGAGGGCTGGGACTCGGCGTCCCTCCCGCCCGCTCGCGGCCATGGCCACGCCCGGGGACTCGCGGCGCCTCTTCAGACTGGTGCAGGAGGGCCGGCTTCGCGCCCTGCGGGAGCAGCTGCAGGCCGCCGGAGGCCCCCAGGGCTTGGCGGGAGACACCCTGCTGCACTGTGCCGCCCGCCATGGACGCCGGGACACCCTAGCCTATCTGGTGGAAGCCTGGGGCATGGACATCGAGGCTGCCAACCGAGACTACAAGAGGCCTCTGCACGAGGCGGCCGCCATGGGACACCGGGACTGCGTGTGCTACCTGCTGGATCGAGGGGCGTCCGTGGACTGCCTGAAGAAGGCCGATTGGTAGGTGGTGAAGATATGAAAGACACGCAGCCTCCCCACTTCCCGCAGAATCACGTTTTCGTGGAGTGTGTAGGTCATTCCCCAAGCACCATAGGTTTTCTCAGCTCCTAATTCTCTGCCCAGGCCTGCTCAACAGCAGGGTCGACCTCTCCCAGCCATCGCTTGCCTTTGTGAGACAGAAGAAAATATAATCAAACAGAATATAATCAGTACATTTTGCTCGGGGATGTGATGCTCTCCGGAGGCCATGTAGCTAAGTGACTACATCAGTTACGTTGTTTTAATTGATAGTGCTACAGTCTGCAGACTTAGATTTTTATCAGTTAACACTTACACTGCGTGTAGAGCGGGCGCTATTATCGCATGTGTCATCTTGCATAACCACCACATTCAAGATGCTTTGTCATCACACAAATCAATCCCATTTTGTTACTTGACATCTTTTAGGGGTATGAGGGCCGGGAGTAAAAACGTCAGGTTCCTTAGAAGTTGTGATCCTTTTAAAGCTTGTCACAGAATGAAGTGCCTGCCTTCGAGAAAGTCCTGATCTCCTGGGAATCAGAAACACGGAAGAGGGCTGGGGGTGCAGCTGAGTGGTACACTGAGCCTAAGGTACACAAGACCCTGGATTCCCTGTCCAGCTCTGTAAGGAGGTGGGGGGAGGGGCCCAAGAAAGACCCATGTAGTTAATAAACACATCTTCCCCACTGTGGTGGAAAGGTAGTCTTGAGGGTTGGTGGTGGTTTTTATTAGCTCTGTCCCAGTTCACTCCTAGCCAGGCTCAGAGGCAGTTTTGCCCCAGTCTCTCTCCTGAAGGTGCACTATTATTTTTCCCTTGTTATTCCTGCCAGCGTCCTCATACCAAGCAAAGAAGTTGCTAAAGCTGTTTTCGTGCCTCCCAGATACCTCAGTTCTCCGGGTTTTCTGTCTGTGTCAAGGATGTGCATTTCCTGAAGACCTGGCCCCTTGCTTCTCATGTCAGCTGTCTTGCACTTGACAGCTTGTCCTGGTTGGCTTTAGGACTCCTCTAATGATGGCTTGCACAAGAAAGAATCTCGAGGTGATCCAGGACCTTGTGGAACATGGTGCCAATCCACTCCTCAAGAACAAAGACGGCTGGAACAGTTTCCACATTGCCAGTCGAGAAGGTGACCCTCTGATCCTCCAGTACTTGCTCACTGTTTGCCCAGATGCTTGGAAGACAGAGAGCAAAATTAGAAGAACTCCTCTGCACACTGCAGGTACAGCTGGCAGCTCTGTAAGTATGCGGGCATACATGTGCAGCCTGCTTGACCCCGCATTGCTGAATATCATCTTGTTCAAGTCACCTGTGGATAAACGAAGGAGTTAGGGAAATACAGGGCAGGGAGTAAGAACATCTTGGGACCTTTTGGCAGACTGTTAGTTTCTGACGTTAATGTAACTTGTAGCCTAAACTGCATAGTGAATAGTAACTAGCATACCTTTCTTGTTGTTTTCATATGTGTCTGTCTTACTAACCCTAGTTAGGTAGTACCTTAAGTAACAAAGTCTTGAACAAAATCTTGATCTCTTTCTTCCTTGAACAAGTTTCTTCATCAGCAAAATAACGATGGTAATGATGCCTGTGTCACAGGGTCATTGTAGAATTTAAGGAGCATGGTTATAAAGGGCCACATGGTTATAAAGGGTGAGTGAGCCACAAAGCTTTATCTCTATTTACATTTGCTCCCCAGCCTGCATTACCATGATTGCATTATCACTTGAGTTCAGATCAGCAGCGTTAGTTCCCATAGGAGGATAAACCTTACTGCAAAGTGCGCATGTGACGGATCTACGTTGTGCACTCTTTCAAGTCATCCTGAAACCTTGCACTACTCCTACCCTTATCAATGGAACAGTTGTCTTCCATTAAATCGTCCCTGGTACCAAAAATGTTGCAGACCACTGCTCTACACATAGCGAGCAGAGAAACCTTGTTGCTTCTATTATCAGTTTTATGTTATTACTAAAACCAAGAGGGAAAAAAAATATTTCTTCATCTTTTGTAACATTATAGTGGTCTACATTTAATGTTTATTTACTTGTGCCCAGGTATGGCTCTTATGTCTCTTTTAGTGATAATGTCAAACATAAATTTGGGGTTTGGTTTTCATTGTGTAGTGACCCTTAACTCTGAACTTTTAGATTGTTTTGAATTAGGGAAAAACAAAATTGCTGTGGCATAAGTGGGTATTAAAGGGCTCAGGAGACCATAACGAGAAATATGGAAGGTGATCTTTAGTCTTCTTAGGTAGTACATTAAATTATTGTCTAGTCACAGTTAGCTCTTAGGGACTAAAGGATCCTTTCTAAAACTTTGTAAGTAAATAGAAAAACATTTCTGTACTCTTAAATTACATGGCCAGCTCCTTACACACATACACTCGCCTGGAAATACAATTAGTACCTTGCTGTTCACCCAAAATAGGGGAGGATAGATCGTCAGAATTTTCATTATTGAGTATAGTTGGTTTTTTGTTGTTTTGTTCTGAGACAGGGTCTCACTGTGTAGTTTAGGTAGGTCTTGAACTCACTATATATCCCCAGCTGGCCTTGAACTCCTGGCAGTCCTTCTGCCTCAGCCTCCCAAGTGCTGGGATTATAAGTGTGTACCTCCACACCTGTTAGTAGGAAAACTAAATTCCTGGTTTTGTCATGGGTTGCTTTTAAAATGTTTTTCCATTTCCTGGAAGAAACTGGCCATGCAGATGTGCAGCACAAAAATGGAGAGATAAATTTAAGATTAAAAGTTTGAGCCAGGCCTGGTGGTGCGTGCCTGTAATCCCAGCACTTGGGAGGCTGAGACAGAAGGAGTGCAATGAGTCCAGTGGCAGCAGGAACTATATGGTGAGTTCAAGGCCAGCCTAAACTGCATAGTGAGACTGACTCAGAAAAAAAGAAAAAAATTAAGGTTGTCATAAAAATGCTCATAGGGATAAAATAGTCAAGTGTTGGTTCTGTACATGTAAATATATCATTCTTTAGCAGTTAACCAGTTAAATTTTATTTTTTCAGAAGTGACAGCATACCAACTTTAGTTACTCTTTCCTGTAGGTTATAACTAAAAAATGGGGCGGAGAGGAGAGCCAGAAAAAACAATAATTTTTTCCCCCAGTGGTAGGGATCAAACCCAAGACCTTGTGCATGTTAGGCAAATGTTCTGCTCAACAAGCTACATCCCCAGCCACGTTATGTGTGAAGCATTTTATGTCTCATTAAAAAGCTCTAATCCTCCAACTCTCTTCTTCCAGCAATGCATGGCTGTTTAGAAGCAGTCAAGGTGCTTCTTACAAGGTAAGAACAAAACAGTAAATTGGGGGAAAGTAACGTGTTCATTATAATGAGTTAATATGTGTCATATAAAAGACTCAAACATTTAGAAAAAAAAAAACTTCCAAAAGAAAAGCAAACACAGAATATAAGCAGGTAATTCAAAGAATATAAAGTCAAAATAGTTAAGAAACATGACCAAATTTTAGTGACAGAGTTGTCTATTCTTGTATTCAACAAACATGTTCATATTCATTGAGTACCTAATATAAACTACCCTCTGGAAGCTAGGGATGTAAGTCAGTGCTAGAGCATTTATCTAGCATGTGTAATGCCTGGGTTTCAATCCCCAGCATAGTCAAGCAAGCAACCAAGCCAGAAGATTTTAAAGGATGACTTTCAGGGTGGTACCGCTGGTGGCACTTGCAGAGAATTAAACACTGGAAAATAAACAGCTCTGGGGAAAAGGTTATAATTGCGTTTTTGGACATGTGCCTGTCAGAGATCCTAGTCAGGCAGTTAGAGACACAGATGGGCAAAGACACAAATGTGAGGCTTGTAAACACAGAGCTGACCGTTGAGATTAGAAATATATGAGATGATCTGAGGAAACAGTTTATCATTAGGAAAGAGCACCTAACATTGAGTCTTGAGAACACTGCTATGTGGAGGGCTTGCCTGGTACCAGTGGGAGCATACTGGGTTGTCTTCAAATTTATTAACAGTTTTTCTTTCATTTAAGCAACAACTGTTTTGAATGCCTTCTCATGTCAGGCTCTAGCTGATAAAATATACATAGTCCTTCCTCCAGTGGAGCCTATAACCTAGTGTCTTAGTTACTTTTCTCATTGCTGAGACAAAATACAGTGGTACCACTGTTTTCTACAAATCATGGGAAGAATTAAGTTGATGAACTGAGGTACTGCTTACCTGACACCCAAAGTTAAAGGAGAAAAGGTTTGCTTTGGCTCACAGTTTGTAGAGCTTTCAGTCCATAGTCAGTTGGTTCTAAGACAGGATGGTATGGCAGAGGAGCAGTGCAGAAGAGAAACAGACCATGGCAAAGCAGGTAGGAGGCAGTGAAGCAGTAAGCAGCAGCGAAGCCTGCCTTTCCTCTCTCCCTTTATATTCCATCCAGGCTGTAAACCTATTGATTAGTGCCATCCACACCCAGAACTATGCTAATCCCATTCAGTTATCACACACCCTTAATCCTAGTGTCACACACCCTAGATCAGTGATGGTGAACCTTTTAGAGACTAAGTGCCCAAAATGCTTGGAACGTTGTTGCTTGGCATCTCTGCTCCTTTCCGACTGTGTGCTTAGCCGCCATGTGCAGTTATCTGATGCTGAGCTGCTGGGATGATGCTGGGGTAACTTGGCTCATGTGCCAACAGAAGACTTCGCATCCTTGCTGCAGCACCCATGTCGTAGGTTCACTAGATCCAGCCACCTCCAAAAAGCCCACCTGTGAGCACTTGAGGCTTTCGGGGGCAGTGGGGTGGGGGGCACATCTAGATACAAGCCATAACACCTGGTGTGGAAGACAGGTACAGATGAATAATCTCACATGTAAGTATAGAACTACAAGTTATAATACTGCAAAGAGAAAGTACAGAATGCTGAGAGAGCAGAGGTGTTCGTGTAAGTTAGGATTGGTAAGGACAGGCGTCTGTTAGCATTCACTGTACAGTGAGGCTTGGATAAGTTGGAGTTGGCCAAGGGAAGAGTGAGCAGTTGAGTTCCAAACAAGTACCAAGGCAGAACAGGACTGAGCAACCAAAGGATCAGGAAGCAGGGGCTTGCGGGGAGCATGTCGACCTGGAGAAACGTACTGGGTGCTTTGTGATCCTGGCCCTTGAAGGAGATGCCAAACTGTGAAATTTTTATCCTTTGTGCACCAGGAAGTAGTTAACCAGTTAACAGTTCACCCTGAGCATCACACGGGCAGCATGTTCACGTATTACCCCGAGTGTCACATGGGCAGGTGTCATTTCAGCTAGTCAGTTCTTGGTTAGATGAGATACACTCATACATTCATTGTTTTTTTATCAACGATCTTTTACATGCTTTTTTATACAGAAAGTTGTATTCACCTTTGATGTTTGTTTCTAGTGAAATCTAATAAGTTCTGGTTATTTTCTTTTAGTAATTTGTGTTTATTTTAGTTGTGAAAAATAACATAATTTTGTGCAATGATGTAAAAAAACTCTTTCTTTTTTAGTTTTTTTTTTTTTTTTGGTTTTTCTCCGGTACCGGGAATCAAACTCACAACCTTGCGCTTGCCAGGCAGGCACTGTGCCCTTGAGCTAAATCCTCAGCCCTTACAAAAACTCTTGTTGTAAGTACATTAGATGTAATTTTTTTTCTTTTCGATTTTGTCTTTTTGAGACAGGGTCTCACTATGCAGTTCAGGCTGGCCTTGAACTCACTTTTGTAGCCCAGGGTGGCCTCAAACTCACAACCATCCTCCTACCTCAGCCTCCTGAGGGCTGGGATTACAGGTGTGTGCCACCACACCCGGGTAGATGTAATTTTTATACTTCAGAATTCAGTGATATTCTTTTTTTTTCCCTGAGTGATACTCTTTTACAATACAAAGTAGACACATTTGGGACACAGACTGAATAGAAAGGAAGTGTCAAAAGATCTGCAAAAGAAAAGACTGGGAAAGGGGAGAAATGTTAGCTTAGGAGAGAGGAAAAGTCTGTGTTATGAAATGAAGAGACAAAAAAGACGTCTCCTTATTGTCAACTATTCATAATACATAAATGGTAGCTCTTCAAACAAGAAACAAAACAAAGTATTCCAATAGTGGTGAGTGATTATAATAGTTCTACAGGTGGTATCCGAGTTGGCCAGCATCTAACAAGCTGTCCTGTAATCAAAAAGTGAAAAAAATATTATTATAAAATATTTATGCACCTTCTAGACTAAGCAACATAGAACTTGTTTGTTATTTATTCAAAACAAGAGGGTTCAAAAAGTCATTTACACTTAGATTAGTTCTCATAGACCAAATAATCAAAAAATACATAATGGTTGGGGCTAGGGATTTAGCTCAGCGGCACAGCGCCTGCCTGGCAAGCACAAGGTCGTGAGTTCGACTCCTGGTAACAGAAAAAAACAGCAACAACAACAACAAAAAAACATAATGGCAAAATGCCAACCAGAAAGTCTGTCAACAATGTCTTCATCATTAAACATTTAGTGGGTAGACAATTTACTGAAAATTACCACCCATAGGAAGAAAGAAAGTGTAGCGAGTTGTTCAGAGAAAAACAATAATGTAAAAAGAGTTAGGAAAGAGGTTAGATACAGCTGCCAGCATTGTAACATTTCGCTGAATATTAAATGTTTTAAGATACATCATGCGCAGGAAAATTATTGAATACATTTAATAAAATTGTTTTTATACTATTATAAAAATTTAAAAATTTGAAATCGTTGCTCATCCTGTATTTAAATAATTGGACTGGGAAGTGGTTAGATGTTGTGAGCAGGAGTGGTTTTATCCGTTGACACTGGGAAGAGGACCGGCTGCCATGGAAGGTGGTGGAGCCAGGCAGGAGCGCAAGGAGCATGAGAACCTGTTTCCAGTTAGCTTGGACCTCAGGTGAAAGCGGAGATGGAGGAAGGATACAGATGTTTTGCATGCTTTGGCTGCAGAACGGAGAGATTCGGTTTGTGAGAGGTAAGGGAAAAGCAGTATCAAGGACCATTTAGCTTCTGGCTTGAAGAACTGGAGAGGTCACAGTACCATCAGATGGGATAGAGGAGGAGCTCCTAAAGACAGAGCTCAGCGTAGACCCTGAGATGGGAACGGAAGGAGAGCACACCAGCCTGTCACAGATATCTCCGTTAGGCTTACAGTGCGCCTGAGGTGATCAGGTGCCAGCTGTCCCTTGAGTCTGAAGTGGTGACTTCTCACATCCGGTTACTTTCGGTGTTGGCTCTAGGTGCCAGTATGAACCCGACTGCAAAGACAGCTGTGGTATTACCCCCTTCATGGACGCAATTCAGTGTGGTCACATCGACATAGCCAGGCTGCTCCTCGAAACACATGAGGTATTAAAATGGTTTTGTTTTTATTCCTTTGGTTCTTCCTATAAATTGTAGGTCACGGGATAAGCAAAACACATTATTCAGATCCTGGTTTCAAATCTCAGGTCTGCCAAGTGCAGCCCCTTCACCTCTTTAACCATCAATGTATGTCAGTGGTCCCATCTTTAAAATAAGACAAATTTAATTTCTTCAGGAGCTTCCTATAAGAATTAAATAATATAATGTACATAGAGCAGCTGGCAAATTAACTATTCAATAAACAGCACTTCGATAATAATAACAGCAGACTGCTTTGGGAGCACTTGTGGCACTACAGCCTGGCACACTGACCCTTAATTATATTTTTGGCTACAGCCCTTAGAATCAGACAAAAGCTCTGTATCCTTTACCCAGAGAAACATATAGACAACTTAAGTTTTGCCAAAACGGCAGCAGGTATGTGGGTCCAGGTGTCTGCTCCTTACCTCCTTTTCCCTCTCTCTCGTCTACTAGGCTTGCCCTTCAGCTGAGGACAACCTGGGGGCCCAGGCGCTGCACAGGGCAGCGGTCACTGGGCAGGATGAAGCCATCCAGTTTTTGGTGTCCGATCTTGGCATCAATGTAGATGTGAGAGCAGCAACAACCCACCTCACAGCGCTTCACTATGCAGCTAAGGTTTGTCTGTTTTGATGGTGTTCCTGCTGACTTGGGCTTGCTTCGTTCCATTGATAGGTAGCTCCGTAGGCCTGATTCCTTGGCTCCATCTCTGTGGAAAAAATTGCCCGTACTCCTGAAAAGATCACGATTCTAAGGAGTCCTATATCCCCTTCGATAGAAACCTGACTTTTGTTTCTGTACAAAAGCTGAAAAAACCTTTTATTCCACAGAATGCCTGACCCTTATGCCCCTTCTGAACATTTTTGTTTTCAGGAATAACATTACTTAAAGCCAGAAAGATCCATTGTATGAAATTCCTAGCTCTCTGTCCTCATCCTGGATTTCAGAAGTTAAGACTCTGTAACTGGGGCAAGAGAATGAAGATGTGCACAATTTTTTCACTAGAAAAGGAGCCTTTTTAAGTGCTAGGAGTCTTACATATTTCCCTACATTATATAGTGGCCACATGCCTTTACTTATTTGTCTAGAAGCAGGAATAAATTTTTTTCTGATGAACTAAACTCTTATCTAATATCCCTGTTGTGAGCAAGTGGGGAGGAGTAAGGATGGAGGGAGTCTACAGGGGGAGAAAAGCTGGTGTTCCCTCCGTGGCAAGATCGAGCCTTGATTTTGTTCTCGCTACATGCTACAGCTGGCTAGATAAAGAGTATATAAATGACCTTATATGTAATGTTGCCCGTGACTGTCTTTGCTGAGGGGTTACAGTCTTTTTCAATTTATCTCTATCCTAAAGATTTTATCAGAGTATATTTGCTTGAGAAGTTTTGGAATTGTGACCACAAGATTTATACTGATGGAAACTCAACCGTATTAGGTCAGTAATGTGGCCTACAAAGTTGATAATCTGTACCTTTATAATTAAATGTTACAGGGGGCTGGGGTTTTAGCTCAGCGGTGCAGTGCCTGCCTGGCAAGTGCAAGGTCGTGAGTTCAATTCCCGGTACTGGGGAAAAAAAAATATGTTACCAAAATATTTATTTAATGATTTATAGCAGAATTGAGAATGATATATAATAAGCTTTCTTTGAGATAGGAAAATTCCGTTTTAGGAGTTCACTGTTTTAGAAAAACGAATATGAGTTTGTGTTTAAAAGTTTGCTTTTGTCCTCATCACAGTGGTAATGAATTTATTTCAACACTCAGGAAGGGCATACAAGCACAGTTCAGACTCTCTTATCCTTGGGTGCTGACATCCATGCTAAAGATGGAAGACATCGATCAGGTATTGGCTGAACAATACATGTTCTTTCGTATTGAAAATACTGGTTTGGAGCTGGGGAATAGCTCAGTGGTGTAGTGCCTGCCTCACATGTCCAAGGAGGTGGGGTTCAGCGCCGATCACTACAAACAAAACAAAATAAAAATTGAGTTTTAATATTTTTCCAGTGGCCCTGTAACTTTTCTTAAAGTAAGTTTCCCTGTCTGCAAAAGTTCAGAACTATTGGTATTGCCATGACAATGATGCTGACTGCGGCTCATTACTACCACCCTAGTTACTGCTGTTATTTTAAACCATAGCAATATACAGTGTATGTGGCATAAAAGCACTTTTGGCCTAATCCTTGAAGATACCTGCTCTCAAGATACGGTATAGATTTAGGGCTCAGAAATATATTCTTCGAGGGAATTTTGGTTTGCTTTAGGGATTTGTTTTGCTTTGTAGAGTTTTGGCTGGCTTATATTTCTGCTTTTTATGATTGGGATCAAATTAAGGGCCTTGTGTGTGCTGGGCATACATGTGCTCTCCCACTGAGCCACACTCTCAACCCTGCTCGGAGTTAATTCTTTGGACTTGGATTTCTTTTTAACTTTATTTATTAGTGCATATTTGTCAAACATACTGATCACATTCATCGTAGGGAATTTGTACTTGTACATAACACATCTCAGTTCTCTTTTTTCTGTTTTCCTCCCCGCCCTTCAGTCCTTCTTCCCCTCCCCATTTACACAAGCTTTGTGTACATTTTTCCTTCCATTCTCTTTTTTCCTTTTCCCTTCCTTCCCTCTCTCCTCCCCTTTGTTCCCCTTCCCATTTGACATTTTCTTCCTACTTCCCAGTATCTGTTCTCCATTATGTTCCTCATGTACCCTCTGCTCGTGAAGAGGAACAGTGCAGTATTTAATCTTGTATGTCTCATTCATTTCACTTAAAATAATGGTCTTAAGGTGCATCCATTTTTCTACAAATGATTCAAATTTACCCTTCTTTATGGCAGAATACTACTCCATTGTATATAAATAATACATTTTCTTTATCCATTCATTGGTTGATGGGCATATGGGCTGTTTTCAAGATGTAGTCTCTACAAATTGTGTAGCTATAAATATGGGTATGCGTATATCACTGTAGCACGATGCCTTTAACTCTTGGGAAGATGCCTAGAAGAGGAATAGCTTGATCAAATGGAACCTCTAATTCTAGAAGTTTGTTTGGTTTTTGAGGAATGCCTATACTGACTTCCACAGTGGTTGTACCAGTTTACACTCCCACCAGCAGTGAAGAAGGGTTCCTTTTTCCCCACAGCCTTGTCAACATTCGTTATTGCTTGATTTCTTGATGATAGCTGTTCTTTCTGAAGTGAGAGGGAATATCATTGTTTTCATTTCCACTTTTCGAATGACCAGTTTGAACATTTTTTCATATATTTATTTGCTGTTTCTACTTCTTCATCTGAGAAACATTTGTTCATCTTGGATGCCATCCAAATTTGGAGGGGTCTAATTTTTTTTTAGTTCTTTATATAGTCTAGATGTTAATCCTTTGTCTGAAGAGTAGCAGGTAAAATTTTTTCCCCATTTTGTGGATTATCTCTTCACTGTGTTGGTGGTTTCTTTTGCTGTGTAGAAGCTTTTTAATTTGATGTGATCCTAGCTATTGATTCTCTGTGATATCTCCTGTGCAACTGGGGTTTTGTTCATGAAGTTTTTGCCTATAGCTATGCATCCCAGAGTTTCACCTGTTCTAACAGCAGATTAAGTGTTTCTGTTTTAATATTTAGATCTTTGATAATTTCAATTTTGGTTTAGTACATGGTGAGAGATATGGCTCTAGGTTCAATTTTTGACATGTGGAAAGGCAGTTTTCCCAGCACTATTTATTAAAGAGGCTATCTTTTCTCTAGTGACAGTGTTTGGCCCCTTTGTCAAAGATAAGGTAGTTGAGTGCTTGGCGTTGTTTCTGCATCTTTGGTCCTGTTCCACTGATCCTCAGGTCTGGTGTTTTTTTTTGTTTTTTGTCTTTTTGAGACAGGGTCTCACTATGCAGTTCAGGCTGACCTTGAGCTCACTTTGTAGTGCAGGCTGCCCTCAAACTTGCAATGATCCTCCTGCCTCAGCCTCCCGAGTGCTGGGATTACAGGCGTTCACCACCACGCCCGGCTGGTCTGTTTCTTTAGTTAGTACCATGCTGTTTATCATAGTAGCTTTGTGGTATAACTTCACATTGGGGATTATGACATCCCTGCCTTGCCCTTGTTGCCCAGAATTGCTTTTTGCTATTCTATGTCTCTTCTGTTCCATATGAATTTTATGATTGTTTTCTCTAGTTCTGTGAGATATGCTATTGGTATTTTGACTGGGGTTGCATTAAATCTGTATAACAGTTTTGGAAGTATGGCCATTTCACTACATTGGTTCTGCCTAACCAAGAACAGGAAATATCTTTCCATTTTCTGATATCCTCTTCGATCTTCTTCTTCAGAGTTCTGTAGTTTTCAATGTATAGGTCTTTCACTTCCTTTATTAGATTGATTCCTAA
>NW_004955421.1:22497887-22522184 GCF_000276665.1 Chinchilla lanigera | reverse complement strand
TTCTGTAGGGTTTTTATCATGAATGGGTGTTGGACTTTGGCACTTTTTTTTCTGTGTCTGTTGAGATAATCGTGTGTTTTTTTAGACTTGGACTTTAGAATAAACCCTCTAATTAGTATTCTGACAGCCAAAGGCCATTTTGGGGGGTTTATTGGGATCTGCGTGCTTCAAAGGCTTGCAGACAACAAATCCTCAGGCCAGGGCTGGAAGGGCAGCTCTGCCCCAGACAGGAATCCAGGCTGGCTCCTCGGGTCCAGACGGCAGGAACGGAGATGCTCTTGGACTCAGCACACAAGGACTCACCGACACTTAATTTCTCCACCTGGAAAGATTGGTCAGCAGATTGGCTTTTTCGCCACATCATTGTTTTTTATGGTGATTTTCACTTACAAAGAGACTTGAACAAGATGTTGAAGCTCTCTGTATTATCAAAAACCATGCTCAAGTGGCAGACAGGGGTGAGCATGAGGAAGAACCATCTTCTCTTTCCTGTTAGTTCCCTCCACTGCTTTAGAAGTTTCTTAAACCCTAACTGATAATTATCTTAAAAATACTTCCAACGGAGTCAGATTAAAAAATATATTGTGATCCAATATAGGCTAAGTCATAGGGATAGAGCACGAAGGTATAAAGTCTGTGCAGTTGAGTGAACCAGCATCTTTGTTGCGTACAATGGACTTGCAAGGTCTGCACTGCTGCAGGGGTCATGTTCTGTGTCTGTCATTTTTGTCTCCCCAGCCCTGCATCTGGCCTGTGCAGGCCAGCACTCGGCTTGCGCTGAGTTTCTCCTGCAGTCCGGCCTGAAGGATTCCGAAGACGTAACGGGCACCCTGGCTCAGCAGCTTGCAAAGAGAGCAGACGTCCTTCAGGGTTTCAACCACAGCCCCGTGACGTAAGAACGTTCCTAAAGGGAGATAATAAAGTGTGTGCGAGTTCATACGCTGCGTCTTACGTCACTAACAGAGTCAGTAAAATTCCTCAGTGTGCAGCATTTTCGTCTCCTCCTGCTTCCCCCCTGCACTCTCCTCTTCCACGGGGGTGTCCCAGGTGACCAGCACTGGGTTCCCAGCCTGTGCCTGGCAGGTTGTAAGATCCACAGTGCAGGCAGAGTCTTTCCCTAGTCCATATTTCACTTCTTTCACCCTAAAAGGAGAATTAGATAATATTGATGAAGTTAGTTTCTGGAATCTTTAGAAAGACATCTAACATACATAAATACAAGATACACACTTTTATAAATATATGTACGTGTGTTGCAATATTGTATGGTAAGCGGATGAAGATATTTAAAATATAAATTGCTGTTAACTAGAGCCGTAAGATATAATTGATCTGTTTTAATTTCTCCCTTCATAGGCTTTTACTTTTCCATTACCATGGTCCACTTCTGGTTTCATAGCCGGGAGGGAAATGTTTATTATCTGTTTCCACAGAAATGTACTAGGGATTAATGAAAACTTTTCTAATTAAACTATAAAGTTTTGTTTGTTTGTTTCTTTGGGGTTTTTTTGTCTTTAAAACAGGGTCTCACCCAGGTGTAGTGGCTCATACCTGTAATCCCAGCACTCAGGAGGCTGAGGCCCGCGGAATCCTCAAGAGTTCGAGACCAGCCTGGGCTGCAAAGGGAGCTCAAGGCCAGCCTGAACTGCATAGTGAGACTCTTTCTCAAAAAGACAAAAAAATAAAATAAAATAAAATAAAAGACAGGGTCTCACTATGCAGTTCAGGCTGGGCTTCAACTCACTTTGTAGCCCAGGCTGGTCTCGAACTCGCAGTGATCCTCCTACCTCAGCTTCCCGAGTGCTGGGATTACAGGTGTGCACTACCACTCCTGGCCTAAGCTATAAAGTTTTAATCTTTAGAGTTTTTTGTTGTTTATTTTATTTTATTTTATTGTTGTTTATTTTAATAGACATTCTGTATTGGCCCTGTTTTGGTAATAAATATGCAACTGAGTTCTTTCCAAAGCTTTTCCATTATCCCAAATTGAAGAACAGCGTTTTGTTCTTTTATCCCACAGGTTAATGTCTCTTGTCCCCTCCCATTTACCCAGCAAAGCCTCTTGACCGTTGAGGAATGAAATACTCACATTACCACTTTTGCTGTTTATTTTTTTTCTGAGACAGGGTCTCACCTGTTCAGGCTGGCATTGAACTCACAGTGATCCTCTTGCCTCAGCCTCCTGAATGGGGGGATTATAGGCCACTGTGCATGGCAATTCACAAATAATGTAGTCTTTTAGAGAGGTTATAGGTACGATGAGTGCTCAGACATTGAGATGCTTTTACTGTTTTTTTTTAATCCCTTTCTTTTTCTTTTTTCAATCATTTTCTCTGAATTGCAAAGCATAATTATTTCCCCAAATCAGTCTTCTGTAGAGTGGTATGTATCAGTGGTAAGCAAGAGTTAATCCTCTTGTTCAGTATAATCCGGCTAATTCTTGTTACACACCCACCTTCTTCTCAGCTTTCGGCTTGCCTGGGTACGTAGCAAGAATTTCCAGTTCCTCTTAATTATTCCCAGATGGCGTTGGCAGATTCCTATCCTAACCACCAAATAACTATGCTAGTAGAAACACAGTCCTGTCTTGTGACCTTTAAGTCACACACTCTCTGCGTCTGTAGTGCTGATTCGAGATGCATTTACAGTGTTCCTGCGGCAGAAGAGACACCTCTTCAATCCTGTCGTGCGGACATCCCACTGGCTTTCCTTTCCCTCCGCACATGCACGGAGCAGCTTCTTATGTGCAGCTTCTGCATGCACCATCAATTGCCGGGTGTCACTTAGCTTTTGCCCTTGAAACTAACCAGTGACTGCTAATTCGTGTTACAGTTTTGTTTCCCTATAGTAAATTCCATATGCTTTCCTGACATAAATCTTAACTAGTGGAGGCTACCGCTCAAACTACTCAGCAGCCAGAGATAGCAGTGATTATAATAACATTAATTGTACCAAAGAGAACAGTAATAACAGATAATAAGAATATATTTTTATAATTAAGGATGAAAACAGTGATGATAATATTCCATCACTTCCTAATTACAGTTACTCATTGCCTTTAGGTCTTTACCTAAAAATTACCTTCTTAGCCAGGTAATTCCCCAGCCATGCCACGTAATTTGAATTATTTATTGTTTACTGTCTCCCCCAATAATATATATATACTTGGATAAGGACTTTTTTTGACTTTATTAACATGTCTGCAGGACCTAGAACAGACCTGGTACACAGTATGTTTTGATAGTATATGGTTGATGAATGGATGATAGCAACAATCCGTATTTAGTGAACACTTACTGTGCACTAGATTACTATATCAAGCATCTTACCCAGATTGGCTCATTTTGTCCTCTGACTTATGCGTCCTGCAGCTCTTTCTAGTTTTTGTTCCGGCTCAAGCATCCTTTTTCATACACGCTTCCTCGACCTCCTTCACTCACGGGCACCGCTCCCCCCAGCCTCCCACCACAGCCTGACTTTATTGCAGCTGCTCTTTGCAAGCTAGTCCCTGAGATCACCAGTGATGTCCTACTTGACAGACCAAGTAATATATTTTTAGCCCTTATGTTTCTGATCCTTTTGGTTATCAGTCCTTGCTGCCTTCTGGACTTTTGCCACCTGATAACTGCTGGGTCTTTTCTGACTTTCCTCTCTGCCTCTGTCATGAGTGCCTCTCTTCAGCCATGTCCTTAAAATGCTGACGTGCCCAGATTCTGTCTCCAGTTTACTTTCCTTGTTCTGTGTTTGCTCCAGAAGCAATTCATCATTCTGGTCTCAGCTGTACCCTAGTACTGTGTCAGTAGCTCTCCGATCTCTTTCCAACCTTTATTTTCTATTGCCTGCTACAGAATTTTGCGTGAGTGTGCTCAATTCATTCAGCACCTACCTTCCCCCAAACCCTCTTACATACTAAATTAGCTGCCTTAGGTGGGGCATCGCAGTTCTCCAGGCCACCCAAGCTGGAACATGGGGTCACCTGTGACTCCTCCCTCTATGGGAATTCCCAGCCAGTTCCCACCTGTTGGCTATCTCTCCAGTCCATGTCCGCTATAAGCCCTGCCCAAGCTCTTGTATTCTCATCCCAGACCACAGCTATGGCAGCCTCTTAACTGCTCCTGCTGCTAGTCATGTCTCCCACATAACCCCTGCTGATTGCCCGTGGTAGCCCCACGTGCCTCCCCTCCCAGAGAATGCACTACCCTTTCAGCACAGCTTCTGACCTCAGCTAAGACCCATTTCCACAGAGGCTGTCGGCTGGTACTGACAACACACCTTCCACTGTATGTGTTACTAAGCTATCGTGGCAGAAGTTGCCAGAAAGACATCCAAGTATGTAAGGATTGTAAGCACTTGAAAATAGTTCAGACCTAGTGTATTAATACCAATGATACGAGAAAGTACTTACAAAATGAAATGGACAGATAATTAAAAAGTAAAAAGGGCTAAACACAGAAGTAGAGGGAGCCCAGGTAATGAGGCACAGAACTTAGTTTAATTTTGGCATATTGCTCAACTTCACCAGCAGATGGCAGACCAGAAAAGTGTCCCTTTTATCCTTCAGACTTGTTTAAAAGGCTTATTGTAAAATACAGAAAATATGGAGAGTAGGAAAAGATGAAACTACCCTATAGTTCAGCCACCCAGTTGTAACCATTGTAATTTCCTCTCCGTGTGTCTAAATGCACACAGTTGACATGCTGCTGTGTATGCATTTTTCCCTCTGCCTTTATACTCCAAACAAATATGAGTGCTCTTAAAAAGCTTCTGAACTTTGCTTCTAATCAGTATGTAATCCTCTGTCAGATTGTCTATATTAATTCTTTTGGTTGTTTTTGCTTTTAAAGATAGGATATAGACAATGTCAGTCCACTCAAGGGGGCCCAAGGGAGATTTTCGCAGGTGAGGTCTCAAGGTTAAAGAACGTGTACAAGATGTCAGCAGCAACAGCAGGCAGCGTGGAGCAGAGCAGACAGCAGGAGTGCAAGAGAGCTGCCTGTGTCTTTACTGTGTAATTCTTATACAGCTTGTATCCCATGTTTATATTCTTACACAGTGCTGCGACCACTGTGTGCATGTTTACTTGTGCTAAGTTATGGTTTCATAACTGTATCCCACTGTGTGCCTGCGCTAGACCAAGTGGGGTCATGTCCTCAGGTGTCCTTAGACCTCTTGAGCTTTGAAGCAGTCTGAGTGGTTCCCCACAGTCAGGATAATCAGTCAAGCTTTGTCAAATTTGACTAAAGGCCAGGAGGGAAAAGACCATTGGATCTGCTCACTGGAAGGTTGGGGCTCAGTAGGTAGTGGGAAGATAATTGATGCCACAGGAGGACTTGAGCAAACTTGTGCTGCTTTGAATATGTTGAGTAGTAAAAAAAGAAAAGTAAGATCACAGTTGGACAGGACAGTTGTTGTTTTTTGTTTTTTTTGTTTTTTTTTTTTGTTTGTTTTTTTTTTTCAGAGAAAGTGAGAGCTCAGCATACTTATGGACAGAGGGAAGAAACAAGCAGTGAGAGCGAGGCTTGCTGCCTGAGTGAGGTCCTGCAGCAGGTGGGGGAAGTGGGGTCAGAAGGTCTTGTGAAGGCTCTGTTCCAGATGAAAAAAGAATATTCCCTGCTTTTTTTTTTTTTTTGGAGACAGGGTCTCACTGTGCAGTTCAGGCTGGCCTTAAACTCACTTTGTTGCCCAGGCTGGCCTCAAACTCCCAGCGATCCTCCAGCCTCAGCCTCCATGTGCTGGGATAGAGACCTTTACAAAGGAATGAAGGCTCAGGAAGAGAAGGTGGTTAAGGGTAGAGCACAAATGGAGGGGTGCGAATACACATCGTTGATGGTTACGAATGCTGTATTTTACATTTTCTACAATCATGAATAATAAAGTTACTTACATTTGTATAGTCTCTTTTAAATTGTTTGTATAAACAAGCAATAGAGGGGGTATAGATTCAATTTAGAGGAAGTAGTACAGTTTTATTGAAAAAACGAGGTAGAGGTGAGGTCTGGCCTCTGACATTAGCGGGGACCATAAAAATGTGCTCTGCACATGTGACTGGGTCCATCATTCAGCATTTATAAAATCCTCACCTGTTTCACCAACCCTCAGAAAGGTAAGTGACTTCATAATAAAGGCAGACCTGGTATTCCTGAGGAAACACTAGGGAATATTCTGTTTGTCAGCTGCTTCACTTCTGCCTCTGCATTTTCTGACCTGAACACATCAAGTGAGGTATTTCCACCAGCTCAGTGCCTTCTGTGAGCTTCATCTCTTTCTCCTTGCTCCCCCTCTCCTAAAAGCCTCGAAGCATCCCCAAGGGGGAGTCGTCCATGAAAGCATTTGAAACATTGGAAAGAAAAAAAAAAAAACAGCAATGATAATTTTCTACAGGATTTTACTTTCTCTGAGATTTTCGGAGTGGGAAAGAGGCCGCATAGCTTAGTTAGTGGTATGAGCTCTAAACTCAAACTGTAGCTTTTTCATGCACTGTTGTTGGTTTTAAGAAATCTACGCCACCTCAGCTGCCTCAGGTCCAAGATGAAAGTATCAGAGCCTTGGCACAGGGTGCCCATGACAGTGATTAAATGGGAGCATCTATGTTCACTCAATACTGTGAGTGCCTGCTGTGTGCCAGGCCTGGAGAACTCGGAGCCACACATGCTCGACAAACATTTCTGACTCGTAGTTTGGGGAGACGGCCTGGAAACCAAAACCTGGTGAGACACTGATACATCAGTTGTTTGAAAGTGCTAGCAAGTAAATGGAGCAGGGAAAGGATGGGAAGTGCCAGGAACGTCTGAGGAGAGAACCCCGCAAGCCGTGAGAGAACATCCTAGCCAGAGCCAGCAGCAGGGGCTCGAGCCTGAGGCTATGTCTGCTGTGTTAGCAGAAGGGGAAGGAAGCCAATGTGGCAGAAATGAGTAAGCAGAGAGAAGGTGGAAGGAAGTGGGGTTAGATCACAGAGACCCGGTGGGCCATTTTTCTTTGGTGAGTTGGAGGAAGCCATTGGAGGGTTTTAAGCAGATGAGTGATTAAATATGACCTCTTTTTGTAGTAGGTGTTAGGGCTGTGTCTAGATATCCTCCCAAAGCCTCATGCAGTCATATGTGGGGCTTTTTCATTGGTGGCTGGATCTAGAATGTGATGCTGGGGTTGATTCATGGTGTAATGCTAGGATCAAGGGCACCAGGATGAAGGGTGTGAGTGCTGCCTACTCTAAGTAGCTTGGATAAGATATAAGGGATAGAAAGAGCTGTGGCTGCCCCGTTTGCTTTGCTACCTTCTGCCCACCACGAATTGTTTTTCCTCTGTGATGCCTGTCTGCCACACGGCCCTGCCTTGGAGCCAGCTGATGACGGACTGAAACCTACAAACTGTGAACTAAATAAACTAGTTCTCCCTTCAGTTGTGGGCATCAGATATTTAGTTTCAGAAATGAGAAAAGTAAGGCCAAATTTGGTACCAAGCATGGCATCCTCGCTGTGACTACCTGACCACGTGGCTCAGGAGCCTTTGGAACGGGCTTAGGGAAAGAGTTTGGAAAGGTTCAGAGAGGCCAGCTGAACAAGCAGCCTGGAATGCCTTAAAGTGCAGTTGATGGAGATTCTGGTCAGAGCTCAGAAGACCAGAATGCTGTTAGAGATGCAACTGATAAAGACCAGGCTCAGGAGGTTTCTGCTGGGAAGGACAGCAATGGCAGTCGGACTCCAAACAATGTGTGTTACACCTTGGCAGAAAGTTTGTCTACAGACTTAGCCTGAGACTGAGATTAAGTGTGGCAGACTAATTCATCTGGCAGAAGAAATTACAAGGCAGTCTAATGTTGAAGTAGTGGGCATGGCTACTGTTGAGGGCTTTTAGCCAGATCACTGTTGAGAATCAAGAGTGGAGTGCCCAGCAGGATGATTTAAAACATTGTGAGTTTGGCCAGAAAGGAAGCTCCAGTAAAGCTATGGACTGCAAAGATAGGACTGAGGAGATCTTGACTGCTGAGAAGGAACAGGAGAATAGAAATATGGCCTGAGGGATCACAAGAAGCAGCAGGACTCCGCTCTTCGCAGCCTCAAAATTGCAAAAATGAAAGACGTTGCTTTGAGAAGAGAGCCCCAGAGTGCCATGTTCCAAAATGGCGGTGGCCTAGGGAAGTTTTTCCTCAGGATTTGGTTCATAGCATGGACCCATACACCCACAAAAGAAGAATGAAGCAGCAGAGAGGACTGTGGGTCAGCGTGTGGGGTTGTATTTTCTTCAATGGACCAGCTTACAGCTAGCAGTTTGCATGCAGGGAGAAGGATCCAGTGGGTGGGGATGGGGGGTGACAAAGCAAGACAGCCACCATTGTTGGTGGGGGCAAGGTCTTAGAGGAGGAAAGAGGAAACAGGATCAGTAATGCTTCTTAAACTGAATGTCATAGGAAGCACCCAGAGTCTTATTAATTGCAGGTTCTGATTTACATTTCCAGCAAGTTCCCAGGGAATGACCCCGCCGCTGCCGCTGCCGCTGCCGCTGCTGCTGCTGCTGCTCTGCAGACCACAGTTTGAGTCACTTCCATTGCACAAGGGGAAGAGTTACGGTTAACATGAGAGGTCCTGCCCAGTAAGAAGATAGGAAGCAGAACAGAAGAACACAGAGCCAGGGCTGCATAGATAAGGGGCTGGGAGAAGTGGTTTTCTGATCATTTCCATTTTCGCAGTGGTTAGCTGAAAGTGAGGACTCGGTGTGGAGGTCTGCAGAGTGAAGAAGGAGAAGCAAGGCCTGGACAGGGGTTCCCAGACTCACGTGGGAAGCTCACTGAGCACAGGTTGCTGGACCCAGAGGGCTGAATCAGGTCTGGAGTCTTTCTCAAATGGGAAGAGGATCAGGAGGTGGAGGGAAGGGAGGGAAGGAGATACAAAAAGGAACTAAGATGTGTTAGGTACATATACCAACTCCACACAAGGAATGTAAACCTGTACTGCAAACATGTACTAACACAACTTTACTGAAGCATAATTGGGACACAGAAAGCTGCACATACTCCATATACATGCAAGCTGATGCCTTTGGACATGTGCATACACCCATGAAGCCGTCATCACAGTTCAGGAAATAAACCTATCCCTCACTTCCAAAAGTTTCTTTTTGTCCCTTTTATTTTGCCTTTGTGGCACGGAAGATCAAACCCAAGGGCTCAAGAATGCTAGGCAAGTTCTGTACCACTGAGCTGTACTCTCAGCTCCTTTTCTTTTTCTTCCACCCTGTGGTGTAGACTTTTAATACGAGATCTCTTTTACCCCTTGTTAGATGCACAGTACAGTCTCCTTAACTAAAGGCAGATGTCCAGCACTTACTCATCTTACACAATTTTTTTTTGTTTTGTTTTTTTCCGGTACCAGGAATCGAACTCACGACTTAGCGCTTGCCAGGCAGGCGCTGTGCCGCTGAGCTAAATCCCCAGTCCCTCATCTTACACAATTGAACAGCAGCGCCCCCACATTTCTCCTCCTCTGGAAGTGTGTGCTTCCCTCAAGTTCTTGAGTGGTGCTGACCTGAGAGCCACCTGTAGGTAACGCACACTTGGAGAAACACTGGGGTAGGGAAGTGCCCCTGGGTTTCAAGGCAGCACAAGGGTCAGATGAGGTTCACTGTCCTGTTCGCCACTGTTGACTGCTCAGGTACGAAGTAGGTGGAGTTATATTTCACCAAGACGGGCCCTTTGCCAGGCAAGCAGGGCAAAAGGATTCTTTTACACTATGCCTAGGTAGTGGTCTATGCTCAAAAACATCCGTGGTTATCTGGCACCAGCCGTACAACCCACTCTCCCAACACAGGCACAAGCACCTTCCTAAGGTCACCCAGTATCTGGTATATAGTAAATAATAAATGATAACAATTCTCAAAGGCCAGAGGAATATAGAATACCCAGTAAAAATTAGCTCTTGACCCAAACATTGTTCATCTAAGCCCAGCAGAGTCTTACAGATTTCCCTCTCCTTCCTGCTTTGCAGTTTGTAGCAAATATCACTGTGCCTTATGTTAGAACTATTGATTGACTGATTTTTGTTAGAACTATTTATGTATGTAGTAGTCAAGGTCAAGGTGTGCAGCCCTGGAAGGAAGTGATTACTTCTTACCAGAAACCCCCAAAGCCCTTCACAATAGGTATTCTGCACCTACATATATGATACCTTCAAGGAATCATTTGTGGATTTGAAAAAGGTTATAGATGGTATAACCCTCATATGCCTTATTTAATTTCACAGTTGCTTACAGTGAAAAGTTCAAATAACACAAATAAAAATCATCTGTCTATTCAAATAGGAACATACGATACACTCTCAAATGTTCCATTATCCAAATGTCCCACAGTTTGTCTAAGGTGATTCCTATTTACAGACATTTAGGATGTTTCTAGAGTTTTGAAAGTTTTTGTAAACAGTGCTACAGTGAGCACATCTTCGTGGGAGATAAATTCGTAGAAGTGGATCAAAGGATGTATGGAATTTTATGTTGCTATGCTAGCTACAGTTCAGTTAGCAGAAAACAGTGTTTGTTCTAGCCAGTGAAAGTAGAAGGAACTTTGTTGTAGGGCACTACACAGAAAGCAAAGTTGTTGGGAAGCCCCAAGAACAAATCTGGGTTGCACTTTTAGAGACGACTCCAAGAGTCATACACAGGCCTGGGCCTCAAAAAGATCTGCCTTTTAATCGGGAACATCCTTGACAAACGGGGAAGTGGGAACCTCAACTTCCTATTGCAGAAATGTGCTATCTCTGCTAGTTGGGAAGCCAAAACAATCAGGAAGTCTACATGGAAAAAACAGTCACTTCATGACAGTGTTTGCTGGCTGAAGCAGCAGAAGTGTGGCTTCCCCATCTGGCTTCCCTAAGTCAAGACTTTGCCCCGTTCCTTCCCAAGCCTGCTGTATAGGAAAGTGCTCAATTTCTCTACACCATCAGCAAAGGTAGTATCTACTAACTGCGGTAACAGCTTAGTGTTTCAGTTTTGCATTTCTTTAATCAGGAATCATACTGATGATCTTTAGATTTGTGTGTTGGCTATTATAGCTCATTTTATTTTTACCTGTGCTGGTTAGTATTACAAATGACAAACTGCCTCAAAACTAAATAGCTGAAAATATGGTCTAGAGGACATTTGTATTATCATGTAGCTTTGCTGATCTCAGCTGGGTCACCAAAGTCACTTGTGTAGGATGGTGTTGGATAAGTCTCAGGTGTCCTCTGCACAGACTTGCCTCTTCCATCAAGGTTAAATTCATGACAGTGGCAGAGATTGAAGAGAGAGGGAAGAAGATGCAAATGCTGTTCCTAGCTCTGTGTTCTGTGTAGGCGCGTCCATGTTATTGGCTAAAGCAGTATGCACATTCAGATTCAGCTTAGGAAGGCACATTTCAAAGGCCTAGATACAGAGGCTACTGATTAGAACCATTAATTAAATCAGCTTTTCTGTACTGGAGACTGAGCCCAGCACTTTTGTATAAAGCACTACCCCTAGTATATATATATATATATATATATATATATATATATATATATATATATATATTCTGTCTCTCCCTCTATCTCCCTCTCTCTCTCTCTCTCTCTCTTCCTCCCCTTCCCTCCCTCCCTCCCTGCTCTGTCTCTCTCTATATATATATGTATGTATTTGTTTGTTTTTGTTATGTTTGAGATAGGGTCATGTTTCATAGTTCAGACTGGCCTCAAACTCACAGCGATGCTCCTGCCTTAGCCTCCCAAGTGCTGGGATTGCAAGAATTGCCACCACATCCAACTTTGTGCTATCTTCGCATTTTTCATTGATTCTGATCAATCTTATATTATTCTTCTTTGCATAATTTAGCAGCTATAGGATTGATTTTTGTGAACCCTTGCCATTTTTTTTGACAGATTTTTTTTTTTTTTTTTTTTTTTTTTTGGTAGCAGGAATCAAAGTCAGGGCCTTGCTCTTGCCAGGCAGGCACTGTGCTGCTGAGCTATATTCCCTGCCTCAGATCATATTTTTTAATTAATTAAGTTTATTGGTACGTTTTAGGTATACATAATGATCACATTCATCATAGGGGATTTGTACCTCTACCTGATATATCTTGATTATTTTTTTCCCATTCTTCTATCCTCCTTTCAAGCTCTCTTTCCCTTCTTATTTACAAAAGCTTTGTTTCCATTTTTTCCTTCTTTTCCCATTTTTTTTCTTTTCCTTTACTTCCCCCGTCCCTCTTCCCTGGATCCCTTTCCCATTTGAGCATGGTAGAATTCTTGAAGATATTGGTATAGGCAAAGACTTTATGAACAAAATCCCAATTTCACAGGAACTATCACAAAATATCAACAACTGGAATCTCATCTTATTAAAAAGCTTTTTGCCCAGCAAGAGAAGTCACCAACAGAGTGAAGGGACAACCCACAGTGTAGGAAAAAATTTTTGCCAGCTGTTCATCAGACAAAGGACTAACATCTAGAATATATAAAAAACTAAAAAAAAGCTAAAAAAAAAAAAAAAAATCCCACAGAATCCTCCAAACTTAAAGACCCAGTACAAAACAGGCATCTGAAATGAATAGAAACTTCTCAGATGAAGAATTAGAAACAGCAAATAAATATGTGAAAAAAATGTTCACCATCATTGGTCATTTGAGAGATGCAAATTAAAACAACACTGAGATTCTATCTTACCTTGAAAAGAATGGATATCAACTAAAAATAAATGTTGGTGGGGCAATGGGGAAAAAGGAATCCTTCTCCATTGTTCATAGGAGTATAGACTGGTGCAACCATTGTGGAAATCAGTGTGGAAATTCCTCAAAAAACTAAAACTAGAGATCCCGTTTGACCCAGCTATTGCCCTTCTTGGTATCTTCCCAAAAGACCTAAAAGCATCATACCACAGCAATATATGCACACTCATGTTTACAACATCACAGTTTGTAATAGCTAAATCTTGGAAACAAATGCCCATCAACCAATGAATGGAGTATTACTCTATTTTTATACAATGGAGTATTACTTTGCCACAAAGAAGGATAATTTTGAGACATTTCTAAGTAAATGGATGCACCTTGAGCCCCAACTCTTAAGTGAAATAAATCAAACACATATGTATAAATATCACATTGTTTCTCTGGTAAGAAAGATTAAAAGTGTAACTAAGGACCCAAATATATAATAGATACCTTGCTATTTTTAAAAGATCTTCTGGCTGGGGGTTTAGCTCAGCGGCATGGTGCCTGCCTGGCAAGCACAAGGTCGTCAGTTTGATTCCTGGTATCAGAAGAAAAACAAAAACAAAAACAAAAGGTCTTTCATTTGTTAATCACCAACCACAACCCTGTCTTCTACATCTCATATTCTATCTTCACACTGGTTAACTGCTGTGTATACTTTTAGCAGAAATTTTAATCTCCTGGACTTCTATCTGAGTCTATTTTAGAGTCCTGGACTTCTAGTTCTTTTTGATGTTGGGCATTCATGGTTTCCATGTTCTTCCTCTATTTTATTTGTATATATTCTTTTTTTTTTTGAGACAAAGTCTCATAGCACAGCCTGGCCTTGAACTCACTATGTAGCCTAGGCTGACTACATACAGCAATCCTTCTACCTCAGCCTCCTGAGTGTTGGGATTATAGGCTTCTTCCGCTATGCCCAGTTTATCTGTACCTACTCTAAATTCACTACTTGTTTCTTTCATTATGGTCTTTATCTCTTTAATTATATCTGTTTTATTTTTGTCAAGAAACTTATTGATCTGTTTTGCTACTTCCACTGCTACCATTTCATAAAATTAAGCTGGGTGACTTTTGCTTCTTCCACTTCAATGACCTCTTGATTTGCCTTAGGTGAGTTGGAGATTATAGGTTGCATCTTATGTCCATGTTTTCTGATTTTCTATTCTTTGTTGTCATTGTTTATTTATTTTCTGTGTTGAGGTTTGTAAAGTGCTTATTGTAGGTAGCTTTATTGTTAGTATTGAGACCTCTTTAGGAAATGACTACTTTTCAGAGCTGTCTGCTAGCTGTAGCTGGCTTTTGGCCTTTGAGGTTGTCCCAGTATCCTACCTCTTTGATTTAATAGGGATGAATGTTGCTACCTGTTTGACCTAGCACCCAGTTCTTTGTTATTGGGCTATAATATTGTTTATGATTCCCAGACAATTTAGGTATTGGCATATAAGGAAGATCAGTTGATCACAACAACCACGTTACCTTGGCTAAAGTAGTGCAATCGGTAATAACAATGACATCAAGCATAGACTGGAAAATGACGAGCTGTGATAACTATTCATTTGTCATCTTCAACCATAGGTACACAATTGATAGTTATATAACAAAATCTAAAGCAAATCAGAAAACCGTTTACATTAAATACCCACTCAGTAGAGCAGCTTTACCCTAAGGGGAGAAAATTTAAAAGGAAAAAATGGAAAAATAAAAGAAGAGAGAGATTAGAAGCAAGGCTAAAGGACAAAGACAATTACCCAACTCTCAGGATACTGATGAAGGAGACAGAAGAGAAAGAAGGAAGGAAGAAACGTAAACAAGAACAAAATACAACTAAAACTAAAAACAACAGTAACACACAAAAAACAAAAGCAAACAATGGAAGAAAAAACAGAAAAAAAAACCCACAAGTGATTAAAAAAATTTTCCCCATGATTTCAAGCCTATGGTTATCTTCTGGCCTCTACAGTTTTGTGGTACTGTTCAATTCACAGCATGACTCTTAGTCTTGCTGGTAGACTAAGGAGGCAGTCAGAGCCCAGATCCATGCCAAGTAATCCCAGCAAGCCTGCTGTAGGAGTAGGGCAGGATGCCAGTTCCAGTGCTTTCAAATCCACAGAAGTTCAAGATAGTCCTGGCCTCTGGTTATGGAATTGGATCCTGAGTCATTCAGTTTATAATTCTCTGGATGTCTCTTGCTGGCCTGATCATGATTCCTTGACTCTGGACATCTCCTGTAGTAGTCCCTCACCCAGTCACTGTAGGATTTTAACACTAGGAACCCTGAGATGAAGCCCACCCACAACTGCTCTGAGTCCCAGGTTCATTCAGCCCCTCCTTAATATGGCATCCGGCCAAGCACTGTCTCCAGGGGACACTGCTATTGCTTGATTAAGACTATTGGTGTGGGGGCTGGGGATTTAGCTCAGCGGCAAAAGCGCCTGCCTGGCAAGCACAAGGTCGTGAGTTCAGTTCCCGGTACCGGAGAAAAACCAAAAAAAAAAAAAAAAGACTATTGGTGTGCAATTATCTGGCCTTCCACCCCTTGCCCCCCCAACATTTAATAACCTCCAATTTTAGAGACCCAGAGGATAATCCATTGACAGCCTTGAAGTTCTAAGGAACATTGAAAGTAACAGATGAAGATAGTATTAGGGGCTGAGAAAAAGTTGTTTACCCACAGAGAGCCAGGTGTGAATCCCTACACCACTATTACCCAGCTGGTGACCTTGTATAAGGCCCATTTCCCACCTCTGTTTCCTGGTAAAGGTGGGGTAACAATGGCCCGTCCTTCCTGTGTTTACTGGTAAGGTTAAATGTGTTCATACATATGATGCTTGACACAGAGCCAATAGCACATAACACTGCTATCATTCATCACACAGAACCAGTTGAGTCCCTGGTTTAATAATGCGAGGAGTTGCCCAAGATGAATGAAACTCATGACAGGCAACAGAGTCCAAGACCAAGAAGAGTTCGGCTATAGAAAGTAGTTACAAAGATACCATTTATATTTTGCAATGCTAATTTTTCCCTTTCCCTCTTTGTTGATGCCATCAGAGACCTCTGGTTTTTTTTTTTTTTTATCTAAAAGAAGACTTGATTTCAATATTTATCCATGTTGAAGGGTTAATGATCGATCCTTAATTAACTACATCTGAACAGAGGTCAAATTATTTTTTTAAAAAGGGTAAAGTTCTCAAGATGAAATGCACACACCATTAAAAATGTGAGATTTTCAAAGTTTTATTCTATTGTGGCCTTCTCCTGTATCTTCATAATGAAGACTGTTTCTGTCCCTTTCATGATGACATCTTGTTAATTCTCATTCCGTTCACATTTCCAGTAGGTCCACTTTCTCCAAGTCCACTGTTACCACAGAAGTTCCAGCCACTGTCTTCTTGTTCCCATTACTACGGATGCACCGCAGTTACCCCAGAATCTGACTATGTGAAATAAACATCATGCTCATGGATTCTCTGCCTCAGGAACTCAGACGAGACAGAGCACAGACGGCTCCTCTCCGCTCCCGCTCCCCAGTGACTGAGGTCTGGAAGATCTGAACGCTGAAATCTCACAGGTGTGGCAGTTGATGGTGGCTGCTGTTTGGCAATCTCAGTTCCTGTTTTGGGGGGACCCTTGGGCTCTCTCCACATGGCTTGTGTGAGCTGAAGAGAGAGCTGAGCAAAATTCATCCTGCCTTTCAACACCTAGCTCTGACAGCCATGCAGCTTCTTCCCCATGTTCCACCGGTCAGAGCAGTTGAGTCTCTCCCAGGTTCAAGAGGGAACTAGACTCCACCTCCTGATGGGAGTGGCAGCATTCTTTTTTTTTTTTGGTTTTTCTCCGGTACCAGGAACCAAACTCATGACCTTGCGCTTGCCAGGCAGGCGCTTTGCCACTGAGCTAAATCCCCAGCCCCTGAGAGTGGCAGCATTCTGAGGACATGTGGGGCTGGAAAGCCTGTGTGCACGCCCCTCAGACACAGATCCTGCAACACTTCTTTTTCCTGATTGCTGTAACGTCTTCCTAACCGGCCTTGCTACTTCCACTTTCATGCTTCCCTCCATGCAATACTCACAGCAGCCTGGAAGAGCACGTAGCAGTAGATCACTCAGACTCCTTCACTTGGGATGCAGTCCAGCCTTAGCAGACAGCAGGGATGGCCCGGCCCTGCTGCCCCTCTCTCGGTGCAGCGCACTGCGTACTCTGAGCCATGCTACTACGGCACAGGCTTCCTTTCAGTTCCTCAAACAAAACAGGCCATATGTTCTCCTACATCAGTGTCTTCCTGGAAATTTCTCTTCTTGACTTATCATGTGGTTTTACTCCCACTGCCTTCTAATCCCAGTTCAATAAATACCACTCACTGAGAGGAGCAGTCCCTGCACCCGTCCTAAAGCCCTTCCTGAAATCCTGTCACATATGACCATGTAGATGGTCCCGGAGGACATTATGCTGGCTGAAATAGGCCAAGCACAGAGAAGTGAATTTATTTTTTTAACCCCAGAGGATTAAAACCCAGGTTAAGTGCTCTAGACATCCCCAGTCTTTTTTATTTGATTTTGAAACAAGGTCTCACTAAGTTGCCCAGCTAGCCTGAAACATGTGATCCTCCTGCCTCAGCCTCCCAAGTAGTTCACATACAGCTTTTTATATGTCAATTATTTGATAAAGTGGTTTTTAAGATAGGAAATAGATAGATATAGATAAATAGAAGCAGCTACTTCCTACTTGTATTTAACTTCTTGCTTTTGTTTAATTTGAATTTCACATAAACAATGAATAATTTCTTAGTAAAAGAAAGTCCCAAATATTGCACAGACTATGTTTATACTCTAAAGTGTTGCTTGTCTAAAATTCAAACTGAAAAGATAATTTTGTATTTTTATTTGCTAAGCTTGACGATTCTGTGAGATCCTAACTCATACGGCAGCTTTGGCTCTATTTTGATGGGCAAAAAAGAACTTGGTTTCTTCACTAAACACACACACACACACACACACACACAAACTGAATTTGGAAGTCCTCTCAATAGTTGCTGAAATCCTCAGCCCTGAAATCTCAGAACCCTAATAGAATCAAGGTTTATGGTTGGTGACTTTCTTGGACAGTTTTCTGCTAAGCAGTGAAATCAAAGATCTACTGAGTGACACCACCACCTCGGAACCATTGGCCTACAGTCACGCAAGCTGGGGAAAGAGAGGGAGATGTCCTACGGCCCTCCTGTGGGCAGGTGTGTAAAGAATGTAAGTCAGTTCTGGCCACATTCCATCAGCAAAAGTAGACATGGAGCTCCACCCAGACACAGGGAGGACCTGGAAATGTCACCTTACTGTGGGCCCGTGTTCTGTGCCAACCAAGGTGGATTGGACGAATGGAAGAACCCAGATTTTGGCACCACAGAGCTCTGTTTAAGTCACAATCCCACCTTTTACTGTCCACGAGATTTTGGAAGTGGAATTGTTCCTTGCACCTCAATTCTCTCATTTTCAAAAAGGTCACAGTACCTGCCTTGCACTACTGCCATGAGAGTACAGTGCCTGTCACACAGAAGGCACTTAATGAAGGCTTGTTAGTGGAATATTACTTTTTTTTTTTTTTTGCTCTTAAAAGTATTCCCTTGGCTTTCTGGGTGGTGTTAGCATCATGGAACACTAGTGTCAGAATTTTTCTGTATTAAGGCTTTAAATCTAGGGAAACATCCAGTTCACTTGAGGATCAGCCAAGTTCAGTAAGTTGGATGAGATTACATAGCTAGGGCTTTCAGAGTACGGTTAACTCTCTGCCCTCTTTGTAAACACAGTGTAACTTCTACCAAACGTCCACACCGTAACCTGGCCATTTCCACGTAAAATGGTCAGGCTGCACTTGCTACATCTTTCCAACAGTTGAGAAATTTCCTTTCTTTTCTCTTTTAAATATAAGTAACAATTATGCCAAAACTGGAATTTTAGCTTCTTATTTCAGTTGCCTGAATATAATTTAGTGAAAGAAAATCTAGGCTAGGCTGGTGCTTGTGCCACTGAGCTATATCCCCAGCCCAGAAAACCTAAGTAATTTACTGACTTTTTTTTTAAAGTCTGCAGCCCCATGCTTGCTTTCTCAGTGGGACCAAATACCCTCTGCTATGGGTCTTTCTCATTCTTTTGCAGCATGCAGTGCGCCCTCTACAATCATACTCATCACTTTTACTCCACAGATGTCAATTTTGACCCCAAGTGAGTTACTACTGACAACAATCAGTTGGCTTCCACCATGTTTTTTCCCTGCTTGGTTTTTGATATTCCACTTGGTTTCACTTTGCCATGTCAATAGAATTTACTAAGGAGATCAAACTGGCCGTGACCCTCCAGTAGCCACTGGGTTCATGTAATTATAGATCTCCTGTGGCCACCAACATCTGCATTGCTGTGATTGATTTATCTTTGTCATATTTTTTCCAAGTGACCGGTAAGAGTAGGGTCATGGGGAAAAAAGCAAGTGGATGACATTAATTCATCAGGTTTCCCCAGCTTTCTGACCTATTACAACAGCTTTTGCTGATTTATTCTGTTGAACTTTTCCATCTGCCAGCATCTAAAAATGAGACAGGCTTAAATAAAAATTCTGCCATCATAGGGATAAACAATAATTTCCCCTTTTCTCTGAACCCAGTGATCAGATGGAATACTTCATGGACAAATAACTCTGCAGGATTTCACAGAGGTCCTTTAAAATGATTAACCCATAAACATCTGAAACAGAATCTTCTTTACAAGAGCTTTTCAGCAGGCAGCAAAATACCATTCTCTGGTCATTTCCTGAGGGCAGATCACAAACTGCCTGTATTGTCATGCAGCAAAATATAGCACAGGTGGTCCTCTTGGGCATATTGGCAAGGAAATATTTCTAAGGCTGTATGATAAATGAAATATCCAGGCAGGTGTGATGGTTCACGCCTATAATCCCAGCTCATGAGAGGCTGAGGCTGGATGACTGCTGAGAGATCAAGGCCAGTCTGGGCTACATAGTGAGTTCAAGGCCAGCCTGAACTACAAATTGAGGCCTTGTCTCAAAAAAAAAGCGTCAATAAATAAATAAATAAATAAATAACCCCATTCTTCAGTAAGGCTCAAAAAATAAGTTTGACAAATGAACACACAATTTATGGTTTACAGTATGCATTTAAAACAAATATTTTAAAGGATATTTCCACAGGGAAAAAAGTCATAGCTGCATTCTATTCTATCTCCAAAGAAGGAAGAGAGAGTGTCCTTAGGTATGTGGCTCCGTCTGGATTGAACTATGTTCAAAATGAGAAGACCATCAAAATCCACCAGAGGGCTGGGGATTTAGCTCAGGGCACAGCACCTGCCTGGCAAGCACAAGGTCGTGAGTTTGATTCCTGGTACCGGAAAACACACACACACACACACACACACACACACACACACAAGCCACCGGAGTTAACTCCCAGAATACAAAATGGTTTCCTAGAACAACCCAAGACTCACATTTGACTTTTTCTTTTTAAGATATCAGCGCTTCTTTGGAGACTGAGGCAGGAAAATCACTGTAAGTTCAAGGCCAGCCTGAATACATAGTGAGTTGAAGGCCAGCTGGAACTACATAGCGACACGCTGTCTCAAAAAACAAAACAAAACAAAACAGTCAGAGCTTCTCATTTGGTGATTCTTGGGGCTTTTGTTGTTGCTGTTTGTTTTGTTTTTTGTGGTACTGGAGATTAGAACACAGAGCCTTTACTCTGAGCTACATCCTCAGCCCTGTTTTATTTTGAGACAAGCTCTCATGAAGTTCCTTAACTTGCACACCCTTGCCTCGAATTCGCATTCCTCTTGCTTCAGCTTCCCGGAGTACTGCGATTACAGGTGTGTTCCACCATACTTGGCCATGTAAGTAATTAAAATAATGTAGAAATGTGAACACAGAAAGTAAAACTCACTATTATCACTCTTTCCAGAAATAAACAGAATTAACGGCTTGGTTTACACCTTTCCAGAATTTTCTCGATATTTTTGAGAGAATACTACAAAAATTTTTAACCGTGCTTTGATACTTTATTTTAGGAATTTACTTTCTTTTTTCTCCTAAGTGTATTTTGGGCTTCTCTCCATCCTAGCATTTATAGATTCTCCAAGTTTTAATACCTCCACAGGGTTCTACTGAGTGAGTATAATTGTGGATGTTTTTTTAAACCAAATTTGATTCAATAATATGATAATGTCTATAGGTAACTTCACAGTGTTCAATTTAGTCACACTCTCGTTACACAAAGGACACGGTTTTCTGCTTTCGTCCTTTCTCTGTTTGTCGTTCATTTAACCCAGAACTTCTTACCAAATTTTCCCTCCTGAAGGCTGAGTTCTGCTGGGTCCTAGGAAATGGGCACAGTTAGTTTTGTGAGGGAATGACAAGATACATAAGCAAATGCATCATGCCAAGGTTTTTGCTTTTAAGATGTTCAGTTGCTTTGTCAGTTAAAATATTTTTTGAGACTGGGTCTCACTGTGTAGTTTAGGTCAGCCTTGACCTTGCTGTGTAGCCCATACTAGCCTTAAACTCAATCTCTTGCCTCAGCCTCCTGAGGCTGCCCTAGAGACAGACTTTTTATTTATTTATTTATTTATTTATTTATTTATTGTCTTTTTGAGACAGGGTTTCACTATGCAGTTTAGGCTGGCCTTGAGCTCACATTGTAGCCCAGGCTGACCTCAAACTATCAGGGATGCTGCTGCCTCAGCTTCCCAAGTGCTGGGATTGCTTCCCAAGTGCTGGGATTGCCACCATGTCCAGCTTCTTTGTAATTGAAAGTTAAATTTGTACAACTTTAAAATATGTTCATGTAAGGCTCAAATTGGACCTGACTCTCCCAGCCCCCAACCTGCTTGCCAGAAGCCTTACTCTCAGCAGGGAACTCAGCTCACCCCAGCTGTCGTCGGCAAGCACAGAGTGTCGTAAAGAAGATAGGACTAGGAGATTTGCAGGTCCCTGGACATCTGGACACATCTGGAGATATCCAGAAATTTACACTGGGCACTTCAAAGACTCTGCCCACTGAGGTGCAATATAGCCAGAGAACTCTGACCATGGATGTTTATTAAAGTCTTCCCGCCTAGCGTCCCCTGCCTTCTTTCCATCCCTATGAAAGAGGCACGCTTCTTTGTTCCCTACAGAAGGCCTTTTTGCTTCTGTCTGCCTGCACCCAGGCACAATAAATTCCACGCCTTGTTGCCTTACGCAGGCCTGGTGGCCTCAGCTGATCACCCCCACACACACACTGCCCTATGTGACAGCTCCTAAAGAAATTAAAAGGATCGCTGTACATCTGTAATTCTAGCACTCCGGAGGCTTTAGGCAAGAAGATTGCCTCGAGTTTGAGGGCAGCCTGGGTACACAGTGAGTTCAAGGCTAGGCTGAACTGCATAATGAGACCGTGTCTCAGAAAGCAGAAGGATCTCATTTCTGTGAGACGCTTTTCTTACAAGCAGACTTGCTTTTTCTTCTCCTGGGTCTGACTGTAGTCATGGCTGTCCAGTCATTACCACCAGGGGTGGGCAGGGCAGGTGCTAGAGGTGGCACCCCTTGGTCATGCTAGCTTTTAGCTAACTGGTCTCCTGCTTCACCGTTCTCTCAGTTCTTTCTGGACCAGACAAAAGGTGCATTGTTTCTTGGGCCGCTTCTACCCTATAAGATATATCAAGAACAGGTGCTGCAAGCACACTGCTCCTTCTGTGACACTAAAGATAGAGATGGAAGCAGGGACCCGGATTATCACGACAGCAAAACTGACTATTAAGTTCTTCATAAGTTAGAAATCTTTTATCCTTTTATGAGAAAAATATGTGTCTAAAAATGTTAAAAAATGAAGTGGTTCAAATATTTAGAAAATTCAAGAAAGGATAAGCACTATTTTACTATTTATTTTTTATTTTACTATTCATTAAAATATACATAAGGCCTTAAATATTATACATCAATTAGCTAAAAATTAAAATTCAAATAATTAAGTTTACTATGAATGAAGAGAAATTACGTAAAAAGTTTCAAGGCCTCCTTTAGACTTTTTAAAAGCAACTTGATTGTGATGTAATTCACACTCTGTACAATTCACTCACTTAAAATATTCAATTCAGTGATTTTTAGCATATTTATAGATATGTGCAACTTTCACTTCAATTTTAGAACTTCATCATCACCTCAAAAAGAAACAGCACACTCTCACTGTAATTATTATGCCTCTACTACCCCCTCTGTAGCTACTAAATTATTTTCTGTCTGTGTACATTTGCCTGTTATGCACCTTTCGTTTAAATAGACTCATGCAACTTGTGACCTTTTGAGTCTGGTACTTGGACTTAGCACAGTGTGGTCAAGGTTGCCATGTTGTAGAATATCAGTGCTTCCTTCTTTGTTTTGGCCAAATAATGTTCCATTGTGTGAATATATACATCTTGTTTATTCATTCATGAATTGAATGGATGTGGGTTATTTTCATCTTGTAGTTATTAAGAGTAATGCTGCTATAAATATTCTTTTTTAAGTATTTCTGTGGACATAGGTTTTCATTTCTCTTGAATGTATACCTAGGAATGGAACTGCTGGGTCATATAACAACCTTATGTGTAAATAACTTTGTGTAAATTTAATCATCTAGCCAGCTATGGTGACCCTGCCTATAATCCCAGCACTCGAGAGGCTGAAACAGGAAAATCACAGAGTTCAAAGCCAGTGTGGGCTATGTGCTAAATGAGACCTTGTCTCAAAAAAAAAAAAAAAAAAAAGAGTTTAATCACCTAAAGAACTGCTAGGTTGTTTTCCAAAGCAATTGCACCACTTTACATTCACTAGCATTGTGTAAGGATCCCTGCATTTCTACATCCTTGACACCATTCTTTTGGGACTAGCCATCCTAGTGTCTTAATTACTTTTCTCAGCGCTGAAACAAAATACCTGACACCCAAAGTTAGAGGAGGAAAGGCTGGTTTTGGCTTACAGCTTGTAGAGGTTGCAGTTCGTCATTGTCTGGCTCAAAGGCCAGGTGCCATGGCAGAGGAGCATCACAGAGGAGAAACAGTTCATGGCAGGGTAGGAGGAAGCATCAAGTGAAGCAGCTGCAGCAAGCCTCCCTTTCCCTTTTTTTTTTTTTTTGAGACAGGGTGTCCCTATGTAGTTCAGCCTGGTCTTGAACTCACTATGTAGCCCAGGTTGGCTTCGGACTCATGGCAATCCTCCTGCCTCCCAAGTGCTGGGATTACAGGCATGTGCCACCATACCTGGCTCTTTGCCTATTTTTAATTGGGGTATCTTTTTATTATTGAATTATAAGCCTTCTGAAATCCTCCCTTCCTTCTGCATACCTGTAATCTGACCACTCAGAAGACTGAGGCAAGAGGATTACTTCGAATTCAAGGCCAGCTAGACTGCAGAGTGAGTTAAAGGCAAGCCTGGAAATGTAGTGAGATCCTGTCTCAAAAAACCACACACACACATGCAGACTCCAGGGTCCTGATGCTCACCAACTCCTTTGATCAAATCCCAGTCTGATTCAGTTTCCTTATCTGGTACTTCTAAACAATCGGTTTAGAAGT
>NW_004955421.1:22472807-22497732 GCF_000276665.1 Chinchilla lanigera | reverse complement strand
TTTTGGTTTTTCTCTGGTACCGGGAACCGAACTCACGACCTTGCGCTTGCCAGGCAGGCGCTTTGCCGCTGAGCTAAATCCCCAGCCCCTCAAATGAGAATTTCAAAGCAGTAGTTTGAATTTGATTTGCCTCAGACAATCTGGTAAGAAGGAACCTTGGGATGCAAAACAGGTGACACTGTATCAGTGAAAGAGCTGGGAAGAATTTGATGTTCATTCAACAACATCAGTCATGGGGCTGCTGCTGAGGAAAGAAATGAGGGAAATGAAAGGGTGGAGAGGGGCCTGAGGGCTGAGGACAGATCAGCCTGACTTCACAAGCCTGAATGGCTTCTGAGGAGGAGCAGTCATAGGCTGAGACCTCACTGTGCTGAAATCCAGCCATGCCAACTGCAGCTGATGAGACCTTCCCCGGGTTCACTGTGTTCACGCTGGGAACCCCACAGCCTGTGGTGCTTTGTGATTCTCCCCATTTCTGAGGGGTTTCAGGGAGCTTTGGACAAGATATCTATGCATGAACACTTGGCAAGTCGAGATGTGGGCCCAGATCCTGCCGAATTCCCAGCTTTCTGCAGCAGGTAGCCATGGACCTGAGTGGACCCTGGTGCCCACAGACCCCTCAGACACAACCAACACAGGTGCCCTGCAAAATGGAAATGAATCTTATTCCTGCCTAGCAGTGTCAGCAAAGAAAAATCCACTTTCTATTTGTTTTAGCCACACAACAATGGAACCTTTGTTCCTGTTCAGTAAATGTGTGGCCTCCAGGGATGCTGCCCAGGCCTATGTTGTTGGGGCAGGGAACATCCAGTCCTTTGATAATGGCCCTTTATCCCAGCCTCTAAAGCAAAGTAACAAACATGCTGATGATGACTGCACCAACACAACTTTTTCATAGGGAATGCCTCTAGGGTGGTTCAAGGGTCATCCACATGCTTGCTAAGTGACCACTACAGGGTAGGCACTGGGTATGGGGTAATGGGGTGATAGAGGCAGGGAGCAATTTAGACACAAGGTTTTCTGGTCTTTGGGTAGTACAAATGACACTAAGCCAGGGTGGGGGGTGACGCACACCTGTAATCTCAGCAGTATGTAGGCTGAGGCAGGAGGGTCGTTGCAAGTTGGAGGCCAGCCTGGGCTACAAAGTGAGCTCAAGACCAGCCTGAACTGCATAGTGAGACCCTGTCTCAAAAAGACGGAAGAGAGAGAGAGAGAGAGAGAGAGAGAGAGAGAGAGAGAGAGACTAAACCAAGGGAAATGAGCACATAGACAAACCTTTAGTTTTGGGGCTTACTTCCAGGAGGGGGTGGACAGTGCTGCTACAGATCAGATTGGCCCACTATCCCCAAAGAAGCCAGGTTTCTATTGGGTTGTTGGGGTGAGCCAGGGTCTGCTCGGTCCTTATCTCAGTCCTCATTCTGCTACGTGGCTCCTTGTTGCTTGAAGGGGCAGTCAGATGATGCCCTTGCTTAGGGGTGGTGAGACCCAGGTCCTGTCGTGCAGTGGCCGCTCCTGTTGGGGGCAGGGTGAGCTGATCATAGGGTGATCTGTAAGCAAGATTCTGCTCTTCCTGGAGTCCAAGGGATTGGCAGGGTTGGGGCAATGACAACAGACTTCTAGCCACTGCTCCAGGGTTTGCAACAGGCTTTGTAAAGGCTGACAATTGAATGTCCCTGAAAATCTTTTGAAAATACATATAGCTACTTTTATCTTGGTGTCCTCAATTTTGAAGGGGATGAGCTAGCATAGGGCTTAAGGCCTTGGGAATTTCCGTCTTTCTGTTTGCGATTCTTGTAATAGGTTGCAGGTCAGAGGCAGAGACGGGAGGGTTCCTCATCTTTTGTCCCCGTGGTGGTCCCTCACTGTCCCAGGGCGTGGTTCAGGGACACTAAGGGCAGCTAGTGCATCGGTACAGCCTGTGGCTTTCTGAGCTGACACTGTAGGATGTGGGAGTAGGGAGAGCACTCCTGGCGTCCAGATCTATTTGGTTAGATTTCTGGCTTTTATTTAATTTGCTTTGCTTCTTTTAATGTGACATTTCTCTTATTGACCTCAAGGCACAGGTTAGTGCTGTTCGAACTGCAGGAATGTGTTGGAAAAACACATTTAGGGGAATTCTGCAAGCATTTTCTAAGCACTTCCACTCTTCATCCTCCAGAACAGTGAGAGGGCGTTACTTCATTGACCAATGTTTATTATAGCCCATCTGGGCCCAGAAGGGAATGCAGTTTAGAAAGCACAGTGCTGAGCTCCAGGAGCTTCAAACTGTTTGGAGAAATGAAACATCAGTACTGCCTTGCAACAAAGGGTTTGCCGGCCTCGCCAAAGTCGTAACCTATCATAGGGCATCAGGCTCATCCGCTCATTCAGAAACACCCTCAGCTGGCCGGGAAAATGGGCTGCCTTGAATACAAACAGAAGAAGAGATAGGAAAGGGGTGTACTTAGGCAAACCACAGGGTGCAGAAACCATAATTCTGACTGCTTGACAGCGCTCTTTCGCCTCATTAACCTGGCTGTGATTTCTCTTGCCTTCAAGTAAATGGATGGGGTGGACAGCGTGATATAAGTGCTGGTTTCTCCCCAGTCTGGGCCTGGGCCAGACTCAGGCTAGACCACTTACTACCCTTACTGGCATCCTGTCCTGGAGGCAGAGACAGAATAAAATTTGGTTTTTTGGTGTTGGAGCCCTGAAGCCTACAGCAGGCCAGTGAGACGCCGGCTTTGGGCAGATGCTGCAGCCCAGGACTCCTGAGGCCAGGCACACTGCTCTACCAGTGGTTTGCTTATAGGAGCCATAGGCTCCCTCCTGCCCTCAAACTCACGGCAGTCCTCTTGCCTCGGTCTCCCTAGCACTGACATTACAGATGTGTGTCACACCCTCCAGCCAACATCAAAGTTTATTATATGGAAGACACCCTGCTTGCTGCCCATAGGCAACCCCAGAAGCAGAGAGAAAAGGTGGCTACTCCACAGACAGAGTGGAATCCAACAAGGGAGGTATCATGAGGTCTCAAAGGAAGGTCATTCATCATTCATGGATTTTTCCCAAATGGGCATACAGCTCAAAATGTGCTTAGAAATGTGTTGTATTCTCCTGCTAGATGGAAACCATATTATGGAAGTGCACTATAATGAGGGTATAATGAAGTTTAGGGTCAGTTTCAATCAGATTGATCACCACATTTACTTGAGCCAGTCTCATCTAGTTTTCCCACTCATACCACCTTCTTATCTCAAGGAAGACAGTAGCCTGCACCTCAACTGAGAGTCTGATTTGCTTTGTCCTCTTCTCACCAGAAGCTGTGGCTTCCCTGTCACTTTCTCTCAATCTAATACTTCAAAGTCTTGCCAGTCTCTGCTGCCTCATAACTACAGATGTGCCTTTCTTCTTGGTTTCTTTTTCTTTTTCTTTTTCTTTCTTTCTTTCTTTCTTTCTTTCTTTCTTTCTTTCTTTCTTTCTTTCTTTCTTTCTTTCTCTTTTCTTTTCTTTTCTTTTCTTTCTTTGTTTTGTCTTTTTGAGACAGGGTCTCACTATGCAGTTCAGGCTGGCCTTGAGCTCACTTTGTAACCCAGGCTGGTCTTGAATTTGAAACGATCCTCCTGCCTCAGCCTCCTTAGTGCTGGGATTACAGGCATGTGTCACCATGTCTGACTTCTTTCTTTCCTTTTTTCTTTTCTTTTTCTTTCATTTTTTGTTTTGGTCCTGGGAATTGAACTCATGACCTCATGCTTGCCAGGCAGTTGCTGAGTTGCTGAGCTAAATCCCTAGCTCATCTTCTTGGTTTCTTTCTGATAGTCAAGATTTGGGTGTGATTTTGAAGGTGTCACTATCCCCTTGTCCACCTTACTGGTTGGCAAGCTAAAACCTCTTCCAAATGGTTTCCAATCTCTCCCAAAGTCCATACACCCTAAATTCGTTTTGTCCCCTCTAAAGGCAAAGCTAACTTCCTCATGGCAAAATTCCACTCGTGAAGGCTGCTCTACCTTTGCCATAGGGTGAGGGAATATTCCCACTGTTGCGATAAATTCCTGTTGGCTCCTGAGCTCTTCTGAGCCTGGGCTCCAGCCTCGCGCACAGCTCACTCCTCACACATCCCACCTCTGTCCCCCGGGAGGCTCCTTCCCTCCTCTCCTCCAGTCTGATTTTGTAAACCTCTCTTAAACTCTCTGCCCGTGCGGAAACGTCTCCTATCTGAACACAGACTATCTGTCCCTTCCTGTCCACCATGTCACGTGTGACCTGAAACGGTTAAACTCTCGATTGTGCGTACCCTTAGGCTCTAAGGTTCAGTAGGGTTGGAAAAACACTCGTGGCTCCTATGGTCCAATCTTCCCATTTTTAGAGATGAAGCAAACCAAGACCCAGAGCAAGTTAGGTGGTTTGGCTCAAGCCGCACGTTTAATGCAGGATTTAAAAGGACATGGCCAGGACTCCTGACATGCAGATTAATGTCCTGCATTAGTTTTCTAGGACTTCTGAGGTAAATTACCACACTTGAGTGGCCTACAAAGTCAGAAATTTATTTTCTCACCGCTCCAGAGGCCGGAAGACTGAAACCAGGTGTCAGCACGGCTGCGCTCCCTCGGAAGGCTCTGGGGAGCGTGCTGCCTTGCTTCTTCCAGCTCTTGGGGCCAGGCACCTTTCGCCCTGGAGCCACATCACTCCTACCTCTGTCTTCGCAGTGGCAGAGGGAGATCAGTAAGGTATGTAGTAAGTAGGGGTAGAATAGTGTGAAGTATGCTGTTCACTATGTTAGTATCTCTCTCTCTCTCTCACACACACACACATATATACATTTGGCATATATGTGGTATATTTTTGGAGAGAAGGAACTATTAACAGTGGGGAGAGGCACTAAGGGCCTGGGTAGAAGAAACCTATCCTACTTCTCATTTTATGGTCTTAAAGTATTATTTGACTTAAAAAAAAAACTGTATGCATTATTTTTTAAATGGAAAAGTAGTAAGTCAGGCATGGTGATGCATGCCTATAATCCTGGCACTCTGGAAGGCGGAGGCAGAAGGGTCACAAACCTGAGCCAACTCTGGGTAATTTAGTAAGACCCTGTTTCAAAATAAAAAGGGGGTGCCGGGCATGGTGGCATACGCCTGTAATCCCAGCACTCAACAGGCTCGGGCAGGAGGATCATTGCAAGTTCGAGACCAGCCTGGGCTACAAAGTGTGCTCAAGGCCAGCCTGAACTGCATAGTGAGACCCTGTCTCCAAAAGACCAAATAGTAATAGTAGTAGTAGTAATAATAATAATAAATGATAATAATAATAAAAAGGGGCTTGGGATATTGCTCACTGTGAAGGCTCTAGTTTTAATTCCCAGTTCTCAAAAAGTAAATAAATAAAAATCCATAATCTTGACATCTTAAGGCTGAATTCTACAATAGAACGGAATAGAACGGAAGCGTTCTATTGGTGTAGAAATGTTGTCCTGTAACTCAAAGGTGTCCTCTCCTGCCAACCAGGCTAAGCAGCAGAGTTACTCAGGATGGTCTCACGTGTCACAGAAAGGGAGCGGGAAGTCCTTGTGTGATACAGGACGCCCAGGTGCCTCCCACAGAGCAGATGCCAAGTGACTCGATATGCAGATAAAGCCTGCTGGCCAAGATTCTAATCTTCAGAGCAGTTTTCCTGGGCAGCACTTGGACGGGGAGTGGTATGGAGCGGGGCTGCCTTATGCACCGAAAGTCCAGCCCCTCAGAGTCACATCCCAGCACACTTTCACCCTGCACACTCAGTCAGTTGGTACCGAGGCGAGCCAGCTCCCTGGACCATTATAGCCCCAAGAGCCCCTCATGTGACAGAACTGGGAATGTAGAGCTGTATCGGATGGTGGGGAGCTCATGGCACATGCTGGAAGGTGGTAATTCTTATTTATTTATTTATTTATTTATTTATTTATTTATTTATTTTTGGTTTTTTTCCAGTACCAGGAATCGAACTCACGACCTTGCACTTGCCAGGCAGGCGCTGTGCCGCTGAGCGAAATCCCCAGCCCTGAAGGTGGTAATTCTTAATTATGTCACATTTACAAACAACGTAGCTCCTCATGCCAGTGGTTCAGGAAGTGTCAACAGTTGTGCAGATGGCAGAGTCCATAAGAGAAAGGGTAAGACAGAAGGCAAGGGAAGGGGGTGGGCAAGAGAAAGTATGGGTAAAAGATGAGAGGAAACAGGGTCACTTAAATAATCCAGGGTGAACTAGGTGGACACTGACCTGTCCTCTATTGCCCCAGCCATCTGCTCCTACCAGTGACTGTTACTTAAACGCTTTTGTGAACAATACACTTTGCTTAAAATAACAAAAGAAATGCTGTTTAAAACAAAAAAGCCACAAGCATCATGGAAAAAAATTCAGTGCAGAGCTGGGGATTTAGCTCAGCGGCACAGTGCCTGCCTGGCAAGCGCAAGGTCGTGAGTTCGATTCCCGGTACCAGAAAAAGCCCCCTACAAAAAATTCAATGCATATACTTAACTTGTAACTTGGCTGCTTTCTTGCTGCTCCAGCCCACAAGATAATAAGTAAACACACAATATAATCAAGCCAAACCCGTCAGATTAGTTTCACACACACAAAAAAGCACACTGACTGCTTTGCAGTGGGAACGCTGATGGCTCTGCAGTAGGCACGGTCTCTGAAGCAACAGGGCTAACACTGAAGACATCCTCCGGGTCTATATGACAACCTTAAAGCATAGACCCAGGCTTCACAAAAGCCTACAGAGAAACCAATGAGAGAAGGCATTTACTTTAACTGAGAGGTCACACTTAATGGTACAAACTATTTAAACTTCCTTAGCTATATTCTTTTTTTTTTTGGTACTGGGAACCAAACTCAGGACCTTGCGCTTGCCAGGCAGGTGCTGGGCCGCTGAACTGTATGGTTGACCCAAAACTTCCTTAGCTATATAGATTTGTTCATGTGTATACAGAGAGGTTCTGTGGAGGGTTCAAAATCCTTTCCAGGCTTTTTCTAAAATCCAGCAGTTCTGAATCAGTCTGTGGACAAACACCCCTGATGATAAGTTCTCCCAAATGAGAAAGTGGCCAGAATCAAGTGCCTCCAACTTGCATCCACAGACTGTCATATCCAACGAGCTTCAAAATTTGTTGCAGGGCCTCTGTCGGTCCTTCTCTGTTTTTTTTTGTCTTTTTGAGACAGGGTCTCGCTATGCAGTTCAGGCTGGCCTTGAGCTCACTTTGTAGCCCAGGCTGGCCTCGAATTCACTGCAACTCACGTGCCTCAGCCTCCCCAGTGCTAGGATTACAGGCATGTGCCACCAGGCCAAGTAGAAATTATCTTTGATACCCAGTTTCTACCCAGGCATGGTAGAACACATCTATAATCCCAGCAATCTGGTGACTGAGGCAGGAGGACTGTAAATTCAAACCCAGCATCAGCAGTACAATGACTTCATGAGACACCCTGTGTCAAAAAATAAAAAAGGCTGGGAATATAGCTCAGTACAAAGACCCCTGGGTTCAATCTCCAGTAACACACACACACACACACACACACACACAGACATGAAGCAAATATTTCAAAATGTTAAGCCTGGTGTGGTGGTGCACACCCATCCCAGCACTGGGGAGGCTGAGGCGGGTGAATTGTAGTGAGTTCGAGGCCAGCCTGGGGTACGTAGTTGAGAGAGTGTCAAAAAAGAAGAAAAAAAAATTCAATTTCTTTTTCCTTTTCTTTATCTAAGTCTTAGGACTACTGGACTTTAGTGAACTCATTCCCTTCTCATTCCTTTGTCCACACATATGGTTTCTTAATCATTTAGGAGTCTGACTCTGGAAGATAAGGGAACTTCTCTCTGCAAAATATACATGTGCACTATATTCTGCACACAATTCTGAGAGTTCATAGGCCATTTAGAGGCAACTGAGGTAATCCTTAGGTTAGGAATAGTACTTATTTAGTACCTACTATGAACTACATGGTAAGGAAAAAATAAAAATGAATAATGTAAGGTTCTACTATTAAGCAGTACACAACTCAGAGTTCAAACATCCACCCACTTCCAAGGCAGGGTGGTTAGGTGTTAAGAGGAGGCAGATAGAGGGTACTACGGGAATCCAGAAGAGAGGTATTTCATCCAGTAAATAAGATCCCTGCAAGATTTGACATCTACACTGAGACCTCAAGCAAAGAGGAGAAAGCAAGGCAAGTACGAAGATGGGGTGTGTGTGAAAGTTCCAGACAGAGGGAAAAAATGCCCAGAAGGAAAACAGCATGGTGATTTCCTGGAACACAAAAGTATTTGGTGTATCTGTGCCAGTAGTTTGTTGGCTCCACTCCATTCCTGCTTTCCTTTCTCTTACAAGGGGCCGAGGGCCAACACATCACATTTCCCGCATCACTTTGCCAAGTGGCGTGGGGCCAGATTCCGCCAGTGGAAAGCTTTGGTGGAAGACTGCAGACAGGAGGAAGGGAGAAGCCATGTTCTCAACACTGGCAGCATCTCTGCTAGTGGAAGCAGCAGCAGCAGCAGCAGCAGCAGCAGCAGCCACCGCCGGGGAGTGGGGACTCCCTGGGTTCTCCTAGCAGTTGTGGCAGCAGCAGTCACTTCAGCAGCTTCAGCAGCAGAGTGGCTCTGGCAATGGCAGGAGCAGTGGTGGACGCCTGCAGCTCCATGAGCTTCGCAGCAGCACAGTTCTTGTGTAACATCATCGCTCAGTGCTGAGTAATAGCATTTTTGCTCTGCCGCCACCCTTGTTCCATGCAGTTCTGAATCTCTGCACATTATTTTTTTGCCCCTCCAGCTTTTCAACAGTTTTGAAGTCAATTTCCTGTATTATAAATGCCTCTGTTTAAAATGCCTACAGTGGCTTCTTTCTCACTGGACACCAATATAGCAATCAGAAAATATGGTGAGGGGCTGCAGTTTTGCTGAGAGATTTGGTTGAATAGGTAATTCAGGGTCAGATCATTCAAACTTATGTCAGGCATTGGAACCTGATCTAAAATAATGGAGACTTTTTAAAGACACAGTCAACTTTGTGACTTTCGATTTTAATAAAGGTCACTTGAAGGTTGGTATGGTGGTGCATATTCCAACACTCTGGGAGGCTGAGGCAGGAAGATTACAAGTTGGAGACCAGCCTAGCAAGATTTTTTTTTCCCACAGAGACAGGATCTTGTTCAGTACAAAGACCCTGGGTTCAATCTCCCTTGAACTCACTACATAGCCCAGGCTGGCTCTGAACTCGAGATGATCCTCCTGCCTCAGCCTCCAAATATTAGGGTTATCACATCTGGCTAGCAAGGTCTTGTCTGAAAGTAAAAAAGGCTAGAGATGCTCAGTACAAAGAGGCCCTGGGCTCAATCCATAGAGCCAATAGATAGATAGATAGATAGATAGATAGATAGATAGATAAAATATCACCTGGGGTATTACATGCTTGAGCCACTTGAACTGAATGAAGTATCCAATTAGGATGCTGTTGTGATCAAGGAAAGAATTTGCCATCTACAGTAGGGTAATGGGAGTGAGGTTGAACAGAAGTGACTGAAAAGGTTATTTTCTTTTTGTACTACTGGGGTACTGAATCTGGATCGCTCTACTACTGAACTATACACTCCAGTACCCCTACTCCTTTTAAATTTTTACTTTTTGAGACAGGTTCTTGCCTAGTTGCAAGGATAGGACTTGACTTCGCAATCCTCCTGCCTTAGCATCCCTGAGTGCTGGGATTACAGGTATGTGCCACCGTGCCCAGTTTGACTGGAAGGGTTTTTATAAGGTGAGATGACTAGAACCTAATGAGGTATTGTGGCAGATTAAAGAAGGCAACAAATTCATTGATACTCTTCCTGTTGAGAGACCTGTTCTGCAACTCCCCCTCTAAATTTTGGTGTGTTCTGTAAACACAATGACACAGAATAGGGCAGAAATGAAATTATCCCAGTTCCTGGACCCAGGCTTTAGGACACAGGGGGCTTCTGTTTCTTAGAACACGTACTCTTAGCACACGGTCACACTACTTTGAGAAAGGCAACCCAAGAGGAAAGCCGGCATACACAGACCTGCTCTAGCTGACAGTCCTCCCTACATTCCTGGCTGACAGCGTCAACTAGTAGCCATGTGAGTGTGGCATCCTGGCTGTCCAATCCAGTTGAGCCCTCGGATGACTGAACCCTCAACCACTGACCAAAACTACAGGACAGACTGAAGTAACTCCCACCCAGCTGACCCACTCAGCCCTCAGATCTGTAAGAGATAATACACTGTTGTCTCAAGCCACAGATTTTTTTAAAAATTACTACATTTTGGGGTGGTTTATTATACAGCACAGACATGAAATGTGAGAAAGAATAATGTCTACAATTCTTGTTTGGGCAGAGGATGGAATCAGTTACTGCTCAAATGAAGATTGGGAGTAGACGAACTGTTTGCACGTTTGGAGGATGGTGATGGTGACGGGTAAATAATGCACCTGTCGAGGACATACATATTTTTGGAACTATATTAAAAATTTTTAAGGTAGCCTATTATTAGTTTCTCTAAAGCACTGGCTTTTATTGATATTCTTAGGTTTTAAACAGCCTACTTTTTTTCTTTCCTTACTTCCTTATTTCTCGTTTTTTTCAGACAAGGCCTCAATATATAGTTCAGGCTGGCCTTGAACTCACAATGCAGCCGGAGCTGGCCTTGAATCTGCAGTCATTCTCCTGCCTCAGCCTCCCGAGTATTGGGATTACCAGTGTGAGGTTTCGTGACCAGCTAAATAGACTTCTATTTTATAAATACCCCAGACCTTGTAAAAATTGCACTTCTTAAAAGCTTGGTACTGATATCATCACATTTAATGGTACTGATATCATCACATTTAATCTTAGTAGGGCTGTGCTCCCATGCTTCCTAGAAATTCATCAATTATTTGCTCATCATCTACCAAGTGCTCAGCACTGTTCTGTGTGGCAGGGGCATAACTGCAGATGAGACAGATAATATTCCTGCCTTCATGGGGTTTTACATGCTAACTGGTGGACAAAGAACAAGTGAAGGAAGTAATTATCAATTTGATAAAACAGTGAAGTAAGCAGGGTGCTTAACACTGAGTGGAGAGGAAGTGGGAAAAGCCAGCTCTGTGAAGAGCTGCAGTGGGGGAAGTGAAGACTGGCAGCTATGGGACCAAGAAGGGTACACAGGCCCTTGGGTGGTTAAAGGTTTGATCAGATTCTAGGAACTGAAAGACCAGTATGCTTGAAGTTAAATGACCAAGAAGCAAACAATATAAGACAAAGTTGGAGAGATACACAGAGGTTAGATTAAACAATCCCTAGTAGGCTATATGAAGGCATTTGCATTTTATTCTAAATGCAAAATATATGCAGAAATATAGACATGATCTGATTCACACTTCAGGAAGATAATGGACAGATAAGAAGAGAGGTAGGAAAACCTGTGGGAAAACCTGCAGTGGTCTAGCAGAAAGGAATTTGACCTAGAGTAGGTTTCCTTCTGGTTTTCTTTTCTTAGATTCAATCTTTTTTCTCCTCTTTCCTTTTTTTTTTTTTTAAAGAGACAGGGTGTTGCTTTGTAGTTCAGCCTGGCCTTGAACTCACTATACAGCCCAGGTTAGCATCAAACTTATGGTGATCCTCCTGCCTCAGTCTCCTTAGTACTGGGATTACAGGTATGAACCACAATTCCCAGTTCAATCTTTTCCTTTGTAAAGTGCAGATGGAGGCTTAGTAGAAAAAGATGAGCCTGTAATTATTCGCAAGCACCCCAATATAAGTTTCTTATATACTACTGTTTTTTGTAAAGACCTGAAATATTTTCAAAACTGATGTTTTTTACTCTTCTTACCGATCTACTTCCCCTAAACCAAAGGTTTCACTCTAGTGGGAACTAAGTACATCTGGTCTTAACAATCCACTGAACCAATTAGTGGCTTTGAAGCCCCTTATCATAAACAATGTCTGTTGGCTAGAAGTTCCTTAGCAACTGGAATAGTTAGGGCTAAAGATTCCAAGACAGAGGACTGGGACAGGCCTAAGCCAGCACTAAGAGGCTTAGGCAGGAGGATCATCATGAGTTCGAGGCCAGTCTGAGTTACACAGTAAGTTCAGAACCAGCCTAAACTACGCAGCGAGACCTTGTCTTAAAACCAACCAACCAACCAACTGTAAAACAAAACTAGGTACAGAGTTTTGGATGAATTATCTGTTAATTATTCATATTTCTGATTTTGTTTTTTGCCTGTCAGGAGGGCCATAGGCCCTGTACCACAAACAAAACTAAACTTCAGTGTAAGGAAGGTTTATTAATCTTAAAATTGATTCCCTTATCTCAATGAATCTAAGTTTTGTGGTAACTCTATCTGAATATTGACAAAATAGCCTTCTGTTTAAATGCATTATCATTCAATTGATATGACTAAAATCTTCAATATTCAGAAGCTAAGGGCAAAATGTGAAGGAAGGCTCTTGCAATGGCTAGTTTTAAAGAATGGGTATTCTTCTGTTGGTTCAAAAATATAGTTATCACAACTTCTATTTGAAGATAGTAGGACCATCTTAAGGGTTCATCTTCTTTGCCAATAGCAAATTCAGTTATACCTGCTATTATATAGATTCATAAACTTTGCACTTGATATGTGCCTTACAAACATTATTTATTTATTTATTTAATATAGGGTTTTGCCACTGCTATTGTTCACTCACACATGGGATTAACATCAGTCCAGTGATCAAAACAATGGTGGATAACTTCCAAAACTGCTAAAATGGTTTATAATTACTTGGCTTGCCAAACCCATAATTCTGAAAAGACAATAGAAACTTCTGGTGGTGGATCAGGCTGGCCTCAAACTTGTGGTCATCTTTCTGCCTCGGCCTCCCCAGTGGTAGGATTACAGGTGTGCAGCACCATGACCAGCTTAGATTAACTTTTTATTTTTCAAAGTTAGGCAACTCTTATGTTTTTATTCTTCCAACTATAATGAGATTGATATGCATGGACAGCTGCTTACAGACATTTAAAACTTTGGGGAGACCATAATATAATGCAAAAAAACTGAAATGCACTTTAAAAGGAGTGTTCATGAATCGTCAGCTATATGTAAACAGAAGTTCAACCGTGTGTACGTCCTATTGGTGATAGTCTTTGGCGTGGGACGAAAATTGAAGAGCACAGTATGCTGCAAAGCAGCCTGAGCTAAAAGATTGTTTTGTGGTTAGGCTGGTGACACAGTCATAATGAAGTGGAGACCTGTTAAAAGAAATGTAAAGATTAGGAAAGCTTTGAGCAACCAAGCTTAACATTAGTCAGGATGGCTGCAAACCAGCCGCTAGCCATTCCTGAAACACATCATGTCACCTTCCCCTGAGTAATTTCCTTAATGTCTCTGGTGGCCATGTCTAAAAAAGAGACAGTACCAGCCACTTTTTACTTAAGTTTTCTCTGGTGTTAAGTCAGGAAAAGCGAACCATTCCATTTTGTCTTGTGACATGCACAGGTCCCTAACTGGAACAAAGAGCTGCACAATGAGCCATTGTTTTGGCTTTCCACTAACATCTGCATCCGTTCCATGGGAGGGTGGCCTCTACCCATCTGAATCCTTGAGAAGCTGAATTAGCTACAAGGTCCAAAATTACAGATTTCTCAACTTACGATTCTCCAGGAACCCCACTGGAACCCCGCAGCGGAAACTGATTCTTCTTTGTTTATTTCACAATAGGTACCAGTTTTAGTTACTGACCATGTTGATATCCGAATAACGGTAGTGCTCTGGGATCTTCTAGGGAAAGCTACTAGGCCAGAGGGAACCAGACCAAATAGCAAGATCCAAAGTAATGATGAGACCGAACAGAGTAAGTGAATTCTCTACAGGTCCGGCATAGCCTGTTGGGGCTAGAAAGCAGGGCCACCTGGTGGTACCTGAGCAAGGGTCAGTTCTACCTGCTTGTCCATAAATGTGCATAGCTCCTAAACAAAGTAATCTAGATAGGTCTTCCATAACGTAACAACAATTAGGCTACTGATCAGAAAGGTACTGTGTCTAGCAAACCATGGGAAGAAAAATACTGATATTTAAAATTTCAATAACTATCCATTTATTCTTTGGGTGTTCTGGGCGTTTCTTGTTAGGAACATAAAGAGGTACTGGCATTACTGGAGTATTTTCCTGACTTTTGGCAATAGCTTATAGACCCAATAATCGCTGTGGTTCCCTGCTAGACCACAGGCCTTCGCTAAAGCTATCCAAAGATTACTGCCCCATGGAATTCCCTCTGTGGAATTTTGCAGGGATGTCCCATGAAAGAAACACGTTTTCCAGTAATTTCTTATTGTGCATCAGCTTTCCTATCTGGGAAAGCTTTTGTCCAACCAGAAAACCTACAAACTATTATAAGCACGTACTGGAAACTTACTAAGGGTGGCAACTGAATGAAGTCTGTCTGTAAATGCTGAAAAGGACCATCGGATAGTGGAAATCCACCACCAGAAAGTTTCTAGCATCTTTTCAGGATTATGGGTTTGGCAAACCAAGTAATTATAAACCATGTGAGCAATTCTGGAAGTTATCCCACCTTTGTTTTGATCACTGGACTGATGTTAATCCCCTAATAGCAGTGGCAAGCACAGGGCCTCTTAAATTTGTTTCTGGCGTTCTCTCAGAAGCAGCAGAAGCCTTATGGAACAGAGTACGCCTTTCCATGTGGTGGTTGGCAGCAGCAAAGAAGTTTGGGAGCTTCTGAAGGGGCAACTCATTGGACTACTCTACGAAACACAGAATTTAAATTGTCTCTGACCTTTCAAGAGGCAGAAACTTCACTGGCAACAGGACGACGTAAGACTGTACCATCTGTGTACTGTTTGATAAGTGTTGGAGTATGTTACATACAGTTGTTTGGGCATAACTGGAGACTATCTGTATCCGCTTAATCAACACCTTAGGTGACAGATAGCTTGTAAATATTCCACATACGTCTCATGATTTGTCTTCCATTCTGCTCCTGGGGTCTTTTTTCTTTTCCCTTAGTACTTGGGATTAAACCTTGGGCTTTTGCTCCGAGCTACCTCTCCCATCTCTTCTTATTCTGAGACTCAGCTGGGTTTAAACTTGTGATCTCCCAGACTCATGCTCCAGAGCAACGGGATTAGTGGCATGCACCACTATGACCAGATAGGCCCACAATTTTGATAGATAAACGTAGCTGGTGCACCAGTAAGTACAATCTTAAGACTTTTTGACCTGTCAACAGACTGTGATCAACAATCAAGCAAGACCGTGTCTCAGAATAAGAGATGGGAGAGGTAGCTCGGAGCAAAAGCCCCAGGTTTAATCCCAAGTACTAAGGGAAAAGAAAAAAGACCCCAGGAGCAGAATGGAAAGAACTGGAAAAGTATGTTTCTTTTTTTTTTGGTTTTTTCTCCGGTACCAGGAACCGAACTCACGACCTTGCACTTGCCAGGCAGGCGCTTTGCCGCTGAGCTAAATCCCCAGCCCCTGGAAAAGTATGTTAATGATCTGAAACTTCAAGGGAGGGTCCAAGGGGAGCTAGGAAAATTGCTGACTTTTTTTTTTTAAATTAAGTCCCTAAGGTTTTTCTGCAAATTAAGTAAGTCTATTGTTTTACAGGCAAAATAAGGATGATTGTGATCTCCCAGACTCATGCTCCAGAGCAACGGGATTAGTGGCATGCACCACTATGACCAGATAGGCCCACAGTTTTGATAAATAAACGCAGCTGGTATACCAGTAAGTACAGTCTTAGACTTTCTGACCTGTCAACAGACTGTAATCAAAAAAAGAAAAACCTGAAAATAAAAAATACTGTTAAAACCAATTTAACTCTGAACCCAGACAGCTGAGGCCTTTTGACTAAATCCAACTCAGAAAAGTAGGGGGGAAAAAGGAGAAAAAGAAATAAAAAGTTTGTTCAGAGAAGCTTAAAGTTTGTTCAGATAAGCTCAGAATACAAAATGAGCGCAACTTGGGGTCCAAGAGATAAACTTACTGGATCTCTGGTTGTTGGAGAGATGACGGGGTCTAAATGGCATTGCTGGGTACGTACAGCAATGGCTTGATGTTCAAAAGAAAAAAAAAATAGGAAAACTGAAGAGTTAAATTTAATACCATTTATTTAAATAAGAAACAGAACCAGGCAGCGATTCAGACCAAAAATGTTTCAAAATACCCCCGCCTACAATGTGTGAGCAGTATTTATAAGCAGAAAAACAGGAACTGTCCAAAGATTACCTGAATAGTGCCGCTCAGCATTTGCCTTATTTGGAACAATTTGGCAGTCTTCAGTTTGAGATTGGCCAAGGCTCAGTTGCTTGGTTACCAGGTATACTCTTAAATTAGGGTACAATCTACAGTACTTGCACATCAAGATAGGATGCAGTTCACTATATACGGAGGCCACTTTGGGCCAAATTTTACTGCTCGAGTAGGACACCAGCTCAGGACACCATTCTATTTAACAGAACCAAACGATTATGACGTAGGCCGCTAATTAACACGCACAACAACCGAGCGCGTCCCAGCCCCGGCCAGCCCCGCCTCGCGGGAAGCAGCAGGCGACGGAGCTCCCAGCCCCCACGCGGCGCCTGACCCGCGTTCCTCACCCACGTGGCCCCGCACGCACCAGACGGCGCACACCCGTTCAAAGTCCAAGGGCAGCGGTCGGGCTCTGGGGTTTGGGGCTTTGCGAGCTCCTGCTCAAGCAGCAAGAGTCATGAAAAGCAGCAGCCAGGCCGCAGCCTCTGCGCCACTCCTCTCGCACTACTCAATGTCCCGCCCGCGCGCCGCCGCCCAGACCACGGTGGCACAGGACGGGCGGGAGCCGGAAGTCAAGATGGCGACGTCCCGCCTCCCTCTCGCGAGGGACGAGAAGGAAAGAAGGTTGGACGAGGGATGGGCTATCCAATGAGAAGGCGGGTCGCGCGTGACGGACGGCTGTTTTAGCCTCTCCGCAGGCCCCGCCCCGGCCGCGGGGGCTCGGAGGCAGCCCGCCGCACCCTCCCTCCGCAGCCCTCGCTCCCCTCCCTGCTCTGCTTTTCTCTTCCCGTCTGAGGTGGCGGCCGGCCTCGCCTCCTCATCAGCTCCATTTTACCACCCCTGTGGGTTTCCTTTTTTCCCTCGAGTCCGAGGACGGCCTGCGCATCTTCCCGCCTCCTGAGGGTGGCTGCAGAGCCCCGCGCTTTCTCCTGTCTCGGGTCTTCAGTGCGCGCCCTGCCCAGTCATGAATGAGGAGTACGACGTGATCGTGCTGGGCACCGGCCTGACGGTGAGCTCCAGGCGGCGAGAGGGTGCAGGGCGGCTCGGAGCGGGACGCCCCGTGTGTGCTGGTCCGGGGGGGCGGCCGTCGCTCCCCTCGCCCCGCCCGCCCGCCTCCCCCCTGCCCGCGCGGTGGCGGGGCGCACCCGCAGCCGAAAGCGGCCGGTCGGAGGCCGCATCTCCCCGGGGCCGGAATTTCACGGGCGGCCTTGCTTTTCCCCAAGGGGTCGTGGCTGGTGGAGCCGGACGGGTTTGAAGGCGCCCGGCCACCTGGCTGGAGCGGGCGGCTTCGGCTTCGGCTTCGGCCTCGGCAGCCCAGGCCGTGCAGCTGCGAAGCTCGTCTGCTGGGTAGTAATGGCCGAGTAAAAGCAAGTGCGAAAACAGAGCTGCAGCCTCCTGCAGAATTGACGAGGAAAGGGAGAAATGCAGCCGAAGGGTGCAGATGCTTCTCCTTTGGGGTCGATGACCCCTCGCGATTGGAAGCGGAGGAGCTGTGGCAGAGGACGGGGGAGGGTGTAACCGCGCGCAGTTGCATTTCCTATCTGGCCGTATCACTGCTGTGAGCCAGTCTGTGGCTGCCAAAGCCGGGTTGAAGGTTTCCTGGCGAGCCACAGGATAATCATTGCTTTGTGATTGGTAGTGTTTGGAGAAAACGAACAGATTGGTTTTTCTTTAAGATCTTGCTCTAAGCCTCATCGATTCCTTTAAACCACCCTCTCATCCCACTTACTGAGCATCTGCAGAATTGAAAAGGAGTTTTCTCAGAACTTGTCTGTTCAGGTGCTTTGGCACCGGACTTTTGCCGTCTTTTCCTTTTTTTGGTTGCTTCTCAGCCCCGACTATCTCTTCTAGATTCTTTCCCTTAAGAAATGGATTTCTGATTGCTAGAGGCTAAGGTTGTTTTACTGCCGAACTCCCTTCAGGGACTTAGACGCTAAAGCAATATATGAAGAATGCTTTCGTAATAGATGAATACAAGGCATACCTAATACCATATAGTACGGATGTTCCCGGGGTCGCTCTCTGGTTAGAGACCCTTAGATAGTGTTCTGTAAACAATGCAGGCAAGTTTTGCATCTTGTACTTCTTTTTTCTTGCCTTTTTAATGAAATGAGGAGTCCTTATCTTGTAGAAGAATTTAGTTTTTAGAGAGAACCATTGATTGTCAATCAGTGTTTTGGAACATTTGAAATTCCACTGTACCATTTAATGAACATCCATATAAATAATGCGAACTCCATATAATTGGACCTAGGCGTTTAATATAATTAGTTAATATAACTACCCCGTCAGATTTGTTGAAATGCATTATAAGTATCAGGCTCAAATTAACGTTCTTTTCAGGTAACGCTGAAGAAACTTTTAGATTTCTCTAGACAAGAGAAAACCTGTACGGTTTTATTCAGATTTTCTTTTAAAGGAAAGATTATCTGTTTATGTTTTGTGGTGATTGGAGACTACACATTTCTACATTGTTTGGCCAGTCCAGAAATAGACATGTGACTGTTCAGGATATAGTAGCGAACAGATGTGATTGTTTATCCGGAAAGCCATTCAGTCATTTTGAATATGGGAGATTGGGTTGAATTTTTTAGATGGTAAATTGGGAAGACAATTAGATGCCTGAATACTATTGTATAAATAGGCTTGGCCGCTGCACTTTAAAAAAAAAAAGTCTTAATTCCAAGCTGAGTGTAGCAGATTGTGGTGGAGCTTGCCCATTGGAATGGGTACTACTGCTGCTAGTGTGCTGTAAGAGCCACTTCCACTGTCTTACTATGATTATTGGTAGTCATTCAGATTTGCTCATGAATAGTAAGGTCAGTTAAACATAGACAAGTGAGTACAAATCCATCATTTTGCAGGTCTCCACATCCCTAATTCAGAAGCACCACTTTATATCAAAGATGGCACAGTTTTACTGTGTAGCAACTAAATTAAAATAATAATTATTTAACTTTTCTTTTTTCTTTTGGTATCGGGAGTCTAACCCAGGACCTTGCGCTTGTCAGGCAGACACTGTGCTGCTTAGCTATATTCCGACCCTTAAGTTTTCATTTGGAATGTGAGCTTATTGATGAGTAGTGGACACTTAACTAGAAATCAGACTGTCATTTTGTAGCTCTGATAACTTTAATCTCAGTGAATCTTCCCATGAGTTGTTCTTTTAGAATTATAACAGTTTGGGGCAATCAGATTATTACCATCATTGATTGATAGGAGTAGTAATGACAGGATGATATTGATGAGAAATCTTAGACCCTCATTTTTAAAGGGTCTGACTTAGATGCCTGGAAGATAAATGAAGAGACCACCAAAGTTAAAACCATTGGATTAGGATTAACTTTGAGTGTCTGGAGTCAATATACCAGGAAATCAATTTCCTTAACTTTTGGCTGAGATTTAAGAACCTAATAAAAGTATATGCCAGTTGGTATGGGTACCAAATATTATATGGTGCCATATGTGTACTTATTTTTCTTTTCCTGTTTTTTTTTTTTTTGTTGTTGTTGTTGTTTTGATTTTTTTGTTTGTTTCTTTTTTCTTTTCTTTTTTCCTTTTTTTGAGACAGGCTGTGCAGTTCAGGCTGGCCGGAAACTCCTGGTGGTCCTCCTGCCTCTGCCTCCGTACTGCTGAGATTATAGGCACAGGTGCCGCTGCACCTGGCCTGGTTTTTTGATTTTTTTTGAGACATGGTCTTGGTAGATAGTGTAGGCTGGCCTTCAACTCACTATGTAGTCCAAGTTGGCCTAGAATTCACAGCTGTCCTCCTGCCTCAGCCTTCCTAGTGCTGGGATTACAGGCAGGTGCCCCCACTCCAGGTGTTACTTGTTATTTTTAAAGGAAGTGTGAGGAAGTATTGGTTTTTTCTGTGTTGCTTAGTGTTATTTTTTGTATTAAGTTTAAAATAAGCTCGTATTAGCCCACAAATATTGATAATAACTTTAACAAAGAACACCTAAAACGGTTTGGTAAAAAAAAAAACAAAAAAAAAACAAAAAACCACATAGTCAAGTCTATTCTCTGTAGGAGAAAATGAAGTGGTCTTTATAAAGATTTTTTTTTAAGGAATTGAGCTATCCCTTTAAAGTTATCCCTTTATCCGTTGGATAAAGGCCTTTCTAAATAATATCCCAACTTGTTTAACAGACTGAAGAACCCAACTAATTTACTTGATAACTAAGATTTCACATCATGAGGATTAATTATTGTGCTTTGCTGTAACACAGTCATTAAGACCAGTAAGCTTTGTAGGAACTGTGACCCTCCTTTAAATAATCTCAGACTGCTTTGCTTTTTGAATTCTTTTTGGATTCCTCCCCATCCCTCTTTGCTGTTAGCGTGGCGCCTTCTACTTTTCTATGCTTTCAGTGTGTGTAGTCAGCTTCTCACTATCTAATTTGCATGTTTGGAAATAAATGGTGTTAGAAATAGTATATTAAAAAATGAGAGTATGTCCATAGCTGTTTGGTTTTCTTTTCTTATTTTTTTTGTTCTGCACAGTAATTCTAGTAGGGAATTGTGATTAGAACTGTACACTTTGATAATTAGGTTATTCTCAGCATTATATGTTTAAGAATTATTGTACATTCCAGACATTGCCTTTTTCTTTACTGAAAACATTTCATATACGGGGTTTTGTACTTGATTTAAAAGTACAGTAACTTTAACTGTACTTAGATTGTTTAACTGTACTTAGAGCTGTAACTTAGACTGTTTCTTAGATTTGCTTAGTCTTAGATTTGCTCTTTGAACATTTTGGCTATAAAGAGTTGTGCATATCAAGACATTAGAAAGTAGAAAGGCAAGCTGCAGAATGGAAGAAATATTTGCAGTACATATAACCAATAAAGGACTTCATATATTTCCAGAACATATAAAGAACTTTACACTTTTTAAAAACATATAAAGCTGTAAGAAAAAACAGAAAGCTCATTTTAAGAGTGAGCAAAAAGGGCTGAGGATGTAGCTCAGTGACACAGTGCCTGCCTGGCAAGCGTAAAGTCCTGAGTTTGATTCCTGGTAATGCCCTCCCTCCCCCCTCCCTCCCCCTCCCTACCATCCCAGTGAGCAAACCAATTGAATGGACACTTGTTAAAAAAGATACCCTAGGGGCTGGGGATTTAGCTCAGCGGCAAAAGCGCCTGCCTGGCAAGCGCAAGGTCGTGAGTTCGGTTCCCAGTACCGGAGAAAAACCAAAAAAAAAAAAACAAAAAAAACACACAAAAAAACTGGAAACTACCCAAGTGTCTACCTGTAGTAGAATGTATAAGCAAATTTAGCTGTATCCATGGCACATATCCACAGGTTGTATTCATTCTGTGGAGTCCTCTAGAGCTTGTTGCCCCAAGTTTGGGTTGTGCAACTACATCTGTAGTGAATTCCAGAGAATTTATGAGGAATTCAGAAACTTCATCTCCAAGCCAGATAGGTGAATCAGAATTACATTTTAATATGATCCTTAAAGGATTGTTGTTTGAGAAACATCCCTTTAGATGGAGCTTTCTAAATCTGGATGAGCATCCCCACCACCCTGGGTCTGTTTGATATGCAGATCTCAGACCCCACCCCAGACTGACTGACTCATTCTGGGACTGTTTGATCCAGCTCTAGGAGTCATGAATGTAGCCTGAGGTTTCAGAGTCCATTTATTTTTTTTTTATTTTTTTATTTTTTTGGTTTTTCTCCGGTACCGGGAACCGAACTCACGACCTTGCGCTTGCCAGCAGGCGCTTTTGCCGCTGAGCTAAATCCCCAGCCCCTTCAGAGTCCATTTAAAATGTACATTTCTGAAGAAGTTTGCAGGTGACGCTAAAACCAGGATCCACCCTTCAAGGTCCTCTGCTTGCAGGTACTAGGCATGCTTTCTACAAAGGTCCAGGTAGTAGTTTTTGCAAGACATGGTCTCTGTCACAACTCTGCAGCTGTACTGTGGTACTGTGAAACAGCCAAAGGTAATATATGTATTAATAGGTGTGCTATTTACCGGTACAACTTTATCTAGTAAGATAGTCTTGCAGGTTAGATTCGGCTCAGGTATGTTGGGGACCCCTGCTCAATAATAATGAGGGTAAATAAAGTAGACCTTATACAACCATAAGTGAACCTTTTAAACATAATGTTGAATAAAAAATGTCACTTTAAAAAGTACTACAAAACTCCGTTTATTCAGAGTTCAAAAGCAAAACACATCTTTGCTGTTGGTAACCATCAGCATGAAAGGGGATGGTAGAGGTTGTAACAGGATTAGGGAATAAGGGGCTTTCTAGAACGTGACTTCTTGTTTTTTGAGCCAAATGAAAAATGAAGCACACTCCTGTAGTAAAATTTGAACCTGATGAGCCTTCTGGAACTTAATGTTTTGTTTCTTGAGCCAGTTAGGCACACTCCTGCAGTAAAAGTTGAACCTGATGTTAAATAATTTAAATCATTAAAAGAATGCTAAATGGATAGATGCATTATAGAGGAAAAACTAAAATTTGTATAAATATTTTAAAATGAAGATTTCAAAGTCAATGAAAATGAGATTGTATTTCTCTGCTAGTGAGGGTCTTTTGGCAAATTTGAGAAACACTGAAGGTTTGTAAAGATGTGAGGCTGGGGGTGGTGGTGCACACCTGTAATCCCTGCACTCGAGAGGCGGAGGCAGGAGGATCGTGGCAAGTTCCAGACCAGCCTGCGTTACATAGTGAGTTCAAGGCCATCCTGAACTGCACATAGTGAGCTCAAGAAAGCCTGAACTATATATAGCAAGGCCCTCTTTCAAAGCAAAACAAAACAAAACAAAACAAAACAAAAAAACAAAAGAAAAAGAAGAAAAATGTGGAATTTCCTTTGTCTTCAGAAACAAAGATTACTAAAACCCTGGTGTAGAGCTTGTCTCAAAGTAAAACAAAAGGTGGGGGCTTGGGATATAGCTTACTGCAAAGGCTTTGGATTCAGTCTCCAGTATTGCCACCCAAAAAGTTTTGAATGAATATGTACCCCCTCTCCATTTCTTCTCATTATTCTTGTGCGATCCTGATTAGGTTGTTATAGTCCCGCCTCTATCCTTGCTTTATTTAACATTTCCTAATTATTCTATTTGATTATCAGTTCATTAATGGTTATCTCCCCCCCCACACACACCCGGGTTCAGGGTCTCGTTTTGTAGTATAGGCTGGCCTTGAACTCACTATGTAGCCCAGACTGGCCTCAAATTTGAGGCGATTCTCATGCCTCAGCCTTCTGAGGGATTGCATGTGTTTGCCACCATGCCCAGCCATTAATGGTTATCCTGAATGCTTACTTTTTCTTTTTAGACAGGAACTTGTTATGTAGACAGGCTGGTCTTGAACTCACTATGTAGCCTAGGCTGGCCACAAACTTGTAGGAATCCTCCTGCCTCAGCCTCCCAAATTCTGGGATTATAGGTATATGCCACCACACCTAGCTTTGATGCTTCTTTAGGGCTCTAGGTTCTGAAACATTTTAGTTTTAGAATCTGTTAATACTTTCAAAAATTGAGGTCATTGAAGAACTTTATAAGGGTGGTTACAATATTAGAAGCCAACAGAAATAAAAATATATTAATTAAAATATATTAAATATGTTAAATTCTATTATTAATTATATTATTGTTAATATAGTAAAAGATATTAATTCACTTTAAATAATAATAAACCCATTCATGTTGACATGAATGACAGTTTATTAAATGTAGCTATCTTCCAGAAGAAATTCGTGAGAATACCATTGTCATACATTTTCTGCAAATCTTTGTGTTGTCTGGCCTCATAAAAGCCAGAGTCTCATATCTGTTTCTCACTTGTGTTACATTTTTCTTAGCTGCATTTTATGAAAAAAGTCAGGCTGCACACAGATGTGTAAAGGAAAAGAGAGGGAAATTATAATGTACATTCTTTATTTATATAAAACCCAAATGGCAAGTTTTAAAAAAACTTCATTGCAATATGAAACCCCAAACTACCTTAATGTTTTCATATTCAAATACATTAAATAAAATCCATTAATCTACTTTGCACTTTGAATTCCTTCTTTTTTCTCTTCTGCATGATCTGTGTAACATTCCTCTGTCATTTGGAAAATACTGGTTTACTCTGAAAAATGCAGACTTTCTGAAGGTTGACATATTTTGCTTTATAATATCAAAAAATTGTATTTGTTAATACTGTCACTGATACCATCTGAAAAGTCTTTTTAGTATTGAGGACCTAACTTGTCCATGATGGTAGGTGAAAGTTTTCTAGAATTCTAATTTCCCTTCAGATTTTATTTTTTAGACAGGGTATAGCTGTGTAGTTCAAGGCTGGCTTTGAACTCACCATGTAGCAAAAGTTTGCCTCAAACTCAATGGCACTCCTCCTGCCTCAGCCTCCCAAGTGCTGGGATTACAGGTGTGTACCACCATACTTGCCTCCCTTCAGAATTTTGACTTTTTGTTATTGGAAACAATGCTGGTTATTTTCCTTTGTGTTCATTTTTGCAAAAATGTCCACCAAATACCTAAGCCTAAATAATACATAATTTACTCAGTCATTTTTCTTTTAAATAAAAACGATGGCTGGGGATGTAACTCAGTGGCACAAGCCCCTACCTGGCAAGTGCAAGGTCCCAAATTCAATTCCTAGTACCAAAAAAAAAAAAAAAAAAAAAAAGACACAGAAAAA
>NW_004955421.1:22405383-22472060 GCF_000276665.1 Chinchilla lanigera | reverse complement strand
CTAAGAGATGGTTTAATTTGTTTGAATAGAATATCTGGCCAGGTGTGGTGGTGCACACCTGTAATCTCAGCATTTGGGAGGCTGAGGCAGGAAGTTCGAGGCCAGCCTGTGCTACAAAGTAACTCAAGGCCAGCCTGAACTGCACAGTAAGACCGTGTCTCAAAAAAAAAAAATATCTGAAGCATCAAAATTTCTTAGGAGGTTTGAGTTTAGGGATTGTGAAAATTTAAATTGTGACCTTTGTTACCATCTGATGCTTGTTATCAAAGTTAATAGAATATAGACAAGAAAGGATGGTAGGGATGCCTAATGTGCCAGGTAACGATGCCAGTGCATTCCACATGATCTTATTTATTCTCTTAGTTACTCAAAGATGTATTTTTATTCCCAGTTTTCAGATTACAAAAGTATCTCTGTGGTGTTGAAATCTCAGAGATAGATTGTGAACCTGTATTATACAACTCAAAGCTTAGTTTATTTTGCCATATGGCTCTTTTTCTTTTCTTTTTTTGAGGCAGAGTCTTGCTATAGTTCAGGTTGACCTTGAACTTGAGGCAGTTCTCTTGCCTCAGCCTCCTGAGTGCTGGGATTACAGGTGTAATTATACACCTGGCATAAAGCATTTTTAAGGTGTGTCTTACTGTTACTTCTCTGTGTGGGTCTTGTAGAATATCCACCTGTACCTTTGGTCTCTCTATGAGCCTCTACTGTACTGTGTAAGTCATCAATAACTTACATAATCAGTGACTTTTTTAGATTTAGAAAGTTTTTTTCTGTGTGCAGTGTATCAAAAACTGTACATCTGAATTCCTCATTTTACATTTTGTTTTGATTTTTGAGACAGTGTCTTGTTATGTTGCTGGCCTTGAACTTACTAGGTAGCACAGACTGGTCTGGAACTCAAGCTGATCCTCCTGCTGCAGCCTGTTCGGTGCTTGAATTACAGGCGTGCACCACTACACCTGGTTTAACATTTGGAAATACTTGCTTCACCTTCATATCCTTTTTTTTTTTTTTGGTGATACTGGTGATTGAACCCAGGGCCTTTGTACTAAGCTTTATCCACAGATCTTTTATTTTTTGAGATAGGGTCTTGTTAAGTCACTAAGTTTCTCAGGCCGGGATTGAATTTGCAGACCTCCTTCAGCCTCTCCGACTTGGGATCACAGGTGTGTGCCACATGCCTGGCCCCCTGTCTTTCTTTGGTTGGTGTTTTTATTGGTTTTGAACAATTTAAAGTAATGTAGATATCAAGATATTTGACCTAAATACAGAGTGTGCCCAAAAAAATGTATGCACACTTCAGGAAAAGAAAAACTTGTAAAATACTATAATACTGCTTTTATTGAGACATCATGAGATTCATATGTAACCTTTGGCCTGTAGAAGAAGTGCTCAAAGTGGTGGCCATGAGCTTCCAGACATTTGTTAGTATTGCAAACTGCTGCTTGGAGAACCTTGGTTATTGAGATTGCTGCGCATGCATTTTCAGTTTATTCTTTAAGGGCCAGCGGTGTGATGGGTTTTCAGCTGTATGTACGACCTAGATAAAATCTGCAGGTATTAAAATTGGAGATGGTGCACCTTACACAAATTTTTCGTTTCCTGAAGTGTGTGTACATTTTTTTGGCGGACTCCTTATTTTAACACTCATCTGTTAAGAATAGCATTCTCCTGGATAGTTGTGTATAACCATAATACTGTATTGATGAAAATGGATGATACTATGTAGACTATATTCAGATTTCCCAGTAGTCCTTAAAATGTTTTATATAGGTTTTTTTTTTGAATACCACACTGGGGTTTTAATTGTAGAAATCTCATACACCAGGACAGCATATCCATAGGCAAAGTCTCTTAACAGTATTATAGCAGACACCTTCATAAAGCCCATACAAATGATACATCTGAAGTATTTATTAAAAGGTACAGATGACTCAACAGTAAAATTTAAAAATTATATCCTATTAGCACATTTAACCCAAATGAACCTTTGGATAGCTACAGTACAGTATATGTTTAAGGATGGCTTTGTTTAGAAGATTGGAAAAATGCTCATAGAATAAACAGTATTATCTCAATATCATAGGTCAATAAAACACAACTGTATGTGGTGGACGCGGTAGGGAAAATGGCAGCTTTAACAAAGGAGTGCTTCCAAAGGCATTTCCTTTAGAGGTGGCTGTTTTTCCACATTACAAAAAGACTAAGTAATGCGGTGTGGCTTCTTAACCAAACTTCCATTTAGGCATAGTTATGGTATATGTTCCCAAACTACTATTCTTTCTGCCCACCGTGCTGGCTCCAATATTCCATGATCCATTGTAATCTTTCGGTCTTCCTTCTTTTGTAGTGTGGCGGCCTGTGCTGCTATCCATTCAGTAGGTAGACCACCAATTCATAGGTGGCCATCGTAATGGCTGTGTTTGGAATTTGTCTCCCCAAATGAGTTGTTAGACCAGCGTAGAGTGACCCATAACCTTCTTCTTGAACCACCAAAGACAGTGTCTGAAAAAAGGATCTGTAATTTGTTCCTTCTTCTCGTAATCTTGTTCTTACAACTTCATGTGGATGTGCTATAGTTGTGGCACAGGTTTTTGAGGTGGCAGCAGCAAGCATCATTCCCACAAAGTCTGATGCTTCTTTCACAGACACTTCCCCACTTTCCATCATGGACGCAGTCTTACGGTCCAGTAACTCTTGCTTTGTACTTTCATAAATAACAAAATGGATTGCAGTCTCTGATGCCAGCATAGGAAGCAGACATGCCCCTGTAAAATCCTCTAAGTCCATCTGTCTGGTACACTTTACGGACACACTCAAAAGCACCCATTTGCTTTTCCCCACGGTTCCTTGCGTCAAGCTGTAACCGAGTCTTTATAAGCCAGATGGGGTTGGTTGCGGTGATTGCAGTGAAACGAGGTTTAAGTTAGTCCATATTGCTACAGGAAGTGACCTGCCATTGCAGCTGAAATCATGTGAACCTGGGTAGAATCAGGATCAAACACACCGTTCAATTTTTCCTTGCAGCTGGAATAAGCTGCAAAGCATAGTGCTCTGGAAGGAGCCACCCCCACTGTATTGGGGCCTAATCCTCGAAGTAAGGAACGAGGCCCTTCTTTTTCCAAGATCACCTTTAGGCAGTGGAGGGGTCGGGAGACGCTACTCGGTTAACGCTGGCTCCACCCATGGTGTTCAGCTGAACTTGAGAGATACAAAGTGTCACAGAAGACGACTGTAGCCGTGTTTTCACACCTTCCAGTGGACATGTCAGAATAGCTCCCGCTGTGCCACCACATCCCCCAGCGAGGAGATGCACCAGCGTGTCCCTCTGGTTCCTTCTTTCTCCAGCTTGTCCTCTGGGCCCTGCCCTGGAAGGAGAAGTACAACGCCCCGGGGACGTGAGGGGACAGCTGGACAGCAACCCTCTTGCCCTGCCTGCGTGCCTCTGCCGCCGCCTGCTTGCCCTCAGCATTCTGCCTAGATAGCTTTTTAATAGTCTAAAAAATATTTTTTTAAAAAACAACACTGGGTGTTGAATCCTGGGCCTTCTCATTGAGCAGCAGCTCCAGATCTCTTCCTTATTTTTGGGGGGCAGGGCTCTTTAAGTTGCTGAGTTGCCCATGCGAGGCTCAAATTTATGATCCTCCTGCCCCAGCTTGCCAGTAGCCTTTTGTTTTTAAAACCAGGATTAACTAAAAGTTCAAGCATTGCAGTTTTGGTGTTTTTCCTTCTTCTCTTAATCCACAAAAATCGCCCCACTTCTTTTCTTTCGAGAAGTTTGCTAGGTTATAAGTAATTGTTGTTTATTCGTTCTAAATTACGTTAGGGGCCACATAATGTCAAGTTATGCTGCCATTAATGAGGCTAATGACTTTGACCCCTGCTTCAGGTGATAACCACCAGATCCCTTCTTTGTAAGTAACGTATGAGACCATGTGCTGGCACTGTGCCTTCCACACTTGTTATATTTATTAGCTGGTCTTTCTTTGTTGCCCGTGTGTGTGTGTGTGTGTGTGTGTGTGTGTGTGTGTGAGAGAGAGAGAGAGAGAGAGAGAGAGAGAGACTATTTAGAGACCCATGAACCATTACTGAGTATCTACCAGCTCTGTTTATATTCTGTTCACCCGAATGAAAGGATTCATGGATTTAATACTCTCACTTTAAATTGCAAAGCTTCTTTTTCTTTAAACTTCTACTCAACTCACAGAAATTATAAATTTGATTCATACCACACACACACACAAAAGAACCACTGTGTAAGAAACAGGATGGTGATGTTTTTGGAGGTGATGGATACGTTTAATACTTGATAGTAAAGTTATCTTGGGTGTGTGCATATAACCAAACTCATCAAAGTGTATATATTAAATGTGTGCAGTTTATTGTGTATCAGATGGGTTGAGATAGGGTCTCTGTGTAGTTGAGACTGGTACTGAACTCAGTGTGTAGTTCAGGCTGGCCTTGCTCTCAGCAGTCCCCCCACGTCAGCCTGCCAAGTGACGGGATTACAAGTGTACACCACAGCACCTTGCTTGTGTATCAGTTACACCACAGTAAAGCTTAAAAAATGATAGTGAACCAATTTTAATTGTCTTTTCTGATTTGAAGCATCTAAAATGTATTTTTAACTCTTTACATAAGTTAGAGAAGCAAAATGAAGCTTTTGCTAACTTTTTATTCAGGATAGAACTTTTTATTCAATTTGTAATTGTTTGATTTCTCCAAATTATAAGGGATATATTTGCAGGACTAGTGTGTCACTAGTAGTTTTGTACTTCTGCTTTTCTGCTAGTAAAAAAATAGAAAACAAACTGGCAGTATTTATTTTGTGTTTCTGAGTTAAGTAATTTAATCAAACCACTTAATCAAAAAGATAGTTTTATATTATAATGAAAAATTAAATTTTGTTACATTATGGGTATTTTTGTCTTACTTTTAGTTATACAAAAGATTTAAATTACCAGGAGTACCTCCGGCATCAATGGGGAGAGGAAGAGACTGGAATGTTGACTTAATTCCCAAGTTCCTCATGGCTAATGGTAAGAAATTCTACCTTAATTTTAATTATGACAGTACATTGAGACTGTCACATTTGCAAATAGAAACTGCTCTTCACAGTGAATATTATTCTGGGTGTGAGGAGTAGGACTTCACCGAAGAGAGTCTGGAGTTGGTAAGAATGTTATTAGTTAATGACTCTGGAAAAGCAAAATTCTAGTTAGCACAATACAAACCCAAATTGTAAACATTTTATAAATATCAGTGGTTTTTGTTTTTTGAGACAGGATCTCTATGATGTGATATGTACCAAAATTATAGTATTTGTAACAGATTTTCCTCTTGATTCTTTAGTGACAATCTTAAATTATGGGGCCTGCAGAAATAGTCATTTGAGTGTTTTTCTAGTTTTTTAAGCATTTAAAACTTTTTCATCATATTCTTCTCATTTTAGAGGAGTATGAAATACTGTTTTAATTTAATTTAATTTAATTTTTTTTTTGAGGCAGGGTCGTACTATGTAGTACAGACTAGCGATCCTCCTACCTCAGCCTCCCAAATGCTGGAATTGCTGGTGCGCACCACCACACCTGGCTGAATTATCTTTTTAAATTACGTGATATTAATATTTTTTGAGATGACATGGAGATGCTAAATTTTGCTTATAGATCTGTTTGTATTTCATGAAATAAAGTATGTGTTACTCTTTCCCTTTTTTTTGAATTTATATTCTGTAGTTTGTTTTAAAAGACTATTTGGAGATTTTCTGAAATGTAAAATTAACTGACTGAATTGTTTAAGGTAGAGTATAAGCAAAAATTTCTGTTATCGGAGTATAGGTACAGTTAAGTAGAAAGAAAAAAAAATTTGACACAATCTCACTATCTGATTATGGCTAATAGTTTGTATTTTGATGTGTAACATTTTGGTTTGGGTCCTTGTTTTAATGTATTATGCTGTTGAATATATTTTGAACATTTGTGCTGTGTTGTGCATGTTTAGAAGTGAATTTGGGGGGTAAAAGCTATAATTGATTAATTGATTATTTATTTATTTAAAGTACTGGGGATTGAATCCAGAGCCTTTGCACTGAGCAACATCCTTGGCATTTTATTTTTCATTATGAGACAGGGCCTCACTAAGTTGCTGAGTTGCCTTGGCTGAGCTTGAACTTAGCACCCTGCTTTAACCTCTCAGAGCGCTGGGATAATAGATGTGTGCTGCCACGTCTGACCAGCATGGTTGCAGGGTCCCCACAACTTGCCAGAGCTTCCCATCTGCTAGGTAACTGCTGTACTGGTGAGCTAAATCCTGAGCCTGTCAGAGTATTTTCTTTTTTAGTGTTACATTTTTCTTTCACCAGTGATGCTGTCCTTTTCCCAGTAGCTTTATTAACCCTTGATACTTCAGTTTTTGTCCTATTGAAAGGTAACGTCTGGACTTTTAAAATTCCTATTTAATATTAGAGGATGGAATGAGTTTTAGATATCTTCCTGCTTTCCTAGTCTTTACTGAACTGACCTGTCTTGTGCTTTGCACATTTTCTGTTGAAATTTTTTGGTAATGATGTGAAAGAGTTCTTTGTAAATCACGTTATTCCCCCTTTAAAGATATGTTGAAAATATCTTTTCTTGTTTGTGATTTGCCTTATGACTCTATTTTTTTCTGTACAAAATGCTTTTAATTTTCATGTCATATTGGTTGATCTTTTTTCCTTTGTATACTTAGAAATTTTCTCTCTACCTCAAGGCTAGAAGAGTACTAGTATTTGCAGAGCAGGAGTGCAGCTCAGTGCATAGAGTGCTTGCCTTGCATAAGTGGTCTTGGGTTCAGTCCCCAGTACAGTGCGAGGGCGCTAATTGCTTTTAGTGATTTTTGCTGTTTCATTTTTTTGCCATATAAACTTGCCCATTTTATCATATAAGCAGATTCCTATTTTGTGAAGTTCGTCCACTTTATTGTATTATTGGTTGAAAAGTAGAGATTGAAATTCATTTTTTCAAAATGGCCAGTCACTTGTCCTTTATCACCATTTATCTTTTCCATTTTAACTAGCACTTTTTTCATACATTGATTTTTTATAAATGACATTTTTGTATATGAGTTTGTATTGTTTTCCCCTAATTTGGGGACCAGTTCATATAAGTTTGACCAGTTCATGTAAGTTTGTATTGTTTTCCCCTAATTTGGGGACCAGTTCATATAAGTTTGACCAGTTCATATAAGTTTCAAATATACAAGTTTGTTAACATCTCACTGTATAAATTTCTCATTATCACTATGTTTCTTGTTGTTAAAATAATTTTTAAATGTATAACTGCCTTGTTTATCCTTTCCAGTCAGCTTTAAGATAGTTTTCATTTCACGAAGGAGTTTGCTGCTTTTGGTGTATGAGAATTCTTAGGCCTACATGTAGATAGTACTTCTGATTGCAAGCCTGGCTCTTTATCTGATGTTGGTGTTCCCTTTAATGAATACAAGCTGACTTGGAAACATATTTTTGAGTTGGCTGTCTTTGAAATATAGCAGCAACTATAAAGCAGCCTAATTACGTTTGCAGTACTACTGTAATTCTCACTCTTATGCCTCTCATAATTATTTCATAGCTTCTGCAAACCAAGTTGTTACTAATCTTGAACGTTAAAAATATTTCTAAATATTTAACATTAAACATAGTTCTAAATATTAAGAAGTGTGCATTCTGTTTGTACATTTAAAATAAACCTTTACAGGGTTGTTTTGGTAATTGTTAGACACTGTTAAAGAATTGGGGAGCCATTAGTGATAATAAATGCACATTTATTTTTGTGGTACTGAGGATTGAACTGAGGGACTATTAATCTGTATCCTCAGCTGTTTTAATTTTTTAAAATTTTGAGACAGTCTCAGTAAACTGGCTTGACCAGACCAGTCTAAGTCCTTCTGATTCATCCTCCTGGGGAATACAGGCATATTCTACTAGCCTGGGCTTATTTTTGCTACTTTCTAATGGTAGTAACTTTTTTTTTTTTTTTTTTTTTGAGACAGTGTCTCACTGTGTAGTTCAGGCTGGCCTTGAATTCACTGTGTAACTCCTGCTGCTCTTGAACTCATAGCAGTTCTGCCTCAGTCTCCCAAGTGCTACAAGTCCAGCTGTGTGCCACCATTCCCAGCCAAGGGTGGAAAGATTTAAGTCATGGTTTGAATTATGTCACTTTTCTAGGTCAGCTGGTTAAGATGTTGCTATATACAGAAGTTACTCGATACATGGATTTCAAAGTGATTGAAGGGAGCTTTGTCTATAAGGGAGGAAAAATCTATAAGGTTCCTTCTACTGAAGCAGAGGCCCTGGCATCTAGTAAGTAATTTCATTTTCTCAGAATAATAGATTTTACAGTGGAAAGGGATCTCAGAAATCTATCCATCTGGTCAACTAATATTTATTGAATGTCTGTCATGTACTAGGCAGTGGGGATATGTCATTGGCTTTTAATATCATGTACAGTTTACAAAAGGAGAAGGAAAATAAAACAAGAAAACTTTGCTTTTCATTATCTTTCTACCAGCTATAACCTAGTAGGAGTATTGGTTAAATAGGAAGAGTGGGTATTTTAGGTGGAAGTTTACAGCAGTCTCTTCATCTGTACTTTTTAGTGTAAAAAGCTGTGAACTGGATATCTAAGACTTCATTAAAATAAGTGATCAATGCATAGTCAGCATTCAACTTTGGTTGAGGTTAATTTGTTTTTGGTACCTTAAGCTTCTTTTCTCATTATATGCCACAGCATATCTTAGTATTTAGAAGAAGAAAAGGAAGAGCACTCAGAATTTTAGGCATTTGGCTGAGTGTAGATCAGAGTTGTCCGAGGAGAAATGTTGAGATTAATGTATTCTTAGATAATGTTTTTTTAGTCATGGTTACTTTGTATCTTATAAGAGACTAATTCAACTTACATTTAATTAAGTACTGCTTATAATTACTTGTAATCATGAGGTAAAATTGAAGATCTTACAAACGACCTGTTTTGTGTGGGTTTATTGTAAAGTGTTGTAAAACCGGAAGCTGCATTGTCAGTTCCCACATCTTGGGTTTTTTAGTTTTTTGTTTTTTTTCCGGTACCAGGGATTGAACTCAGGACCTTGAGCTTGCCAGGCAGGCACTGTGCCGCTGAGCTAAATCCCCAGCCCCAGTTCGCACATCTTACATTATGCTTTCATCATAGAAGTCTTAAGTTAATGATACGCTTATATTTTCTTACACATTTTCCCTCACTAACCTATTATGAGTTTGTGCTTTTTAAAAAATTCTTTCGTAGGCTTAATGGGACTGTTTGAAAAACGTCGCTTCAGAAAGTTCCTAGTGTATGTTGCCAACTTTGATGAAAAAGACCCTAGAACTTTTGAGGGCATTGATCCTAAGAAGACCACAATGCGAGATCTGTACAAGAAATTTGACTTGGGCCAAGATGTTATAGATTTTACTGGGCATTCTCTTGCACTGTACCGAACTGATGAGTAAGTTTTTTATGTTTTTAGGTTTGTATTTTTCTTGGAACTCAGAGTTTCCTAGTTCTCTAACGTGGAAATTCTTACAGTAAATACGTAGCCATGTTGTACTATGAAAGATGAGGTTCTATTTTAAAAAAATTAATGTTAAGTCTTTTAAGTGAGTAAGAAGGTAATGAATTGAAATCACTACAGAAAATGACTTTCAATTAAGCGAGAAAGAAAACTAATGCCTGTTTTTTTTTTAACATACTTTTTCTTTCTTCCAGCTACTTAGATCAGCCATGTTGTGAGACCATTGATAGAATTAAACTTTACAGTGAGTCTTTGGCAAGATACGGCAAAAGCCCATACCTTTATCCACTTTATGGCCTTGGAGAACTGCCACAAGGATTTGCAAGGTAAGAGCCTACATTTGACAGGTTAGCTGAGACTCACCTGATCCTGAGCTTCATCTTCAACACGGGCATGTAATGTGTGGTTTGACTTAGGTGAGAGATGCCTTTGAGTGATAAGGTAGAATTTATATACTGTGCAACACAGATCTTACGTGAAAAATAAAGAGTTTTGGTTTTAGCTGCCCACATGGGTGTGCAATGTCATTTCACCATGGTTTTAATTTGCATTTCCTGAGGACTAATGACCACTTTTCATGAGCTTTTTGGCCCTTTGTATGACTTTGTGCCGTGACTGTCTTTTTGCACACTGCAAAAGATTTGCCTTGTCTTTTTGTTCTGGATTGTAGAAGAATTTGGTGTATTATCGTGTCGTGTCATTGTCAGATATATGTATTACAGACTTCTTTCCCAGTCTGTGGTGTATCTTTTCCTAAGAAGTTGTACGGTTTGAGGAAGGTCAGTCTATCAAAATTGTATGTTTATGCTTAATGCTTTGGGACCCTAGTAAAGGTACAAAGATACTCTCTTTTTCTAGAAGCTTTATTATTGTATCTTTGTGTTTAAATATATGATTCATCTTGAAATAATATTGGTGTGTAGGAGTGAGGTAGGGCTTGAGGTTCTCTCCTGCCTTCCCCGTTCTAGTATTTAGTTGTTCTAGCAATGTTTATAGAAAATACATTCTTTTCCAGACAGATTTCTTGTGGGGATATAAGGTGGACGTATCTACTCTGGGACTCACTTTCATTCCAGTGATTTGTTTATAGTTCCTATGCGTGATTACTTTGTTGTAAATCTTGGAATTAGGTGATATAACTCCTTCCAGTTAGATTCTCTTTCAAATTTGTTTGGACTGTTGTAGATCCTTTACATTTCCATATATAGTTAGAATCAGCCTCTCAGTTTCTAGAAAAATTCTTGCTGAGATTTTGATTTTGAGTTAAATCTGTCAATCAGTTTGGAGAAATTTTTCATTATAATAATAGTTTTCTGATCCATGAGTGTATTGCTGTGCTCTCCATATATGAGAATGATTAAAAATATGGTAAATGTTTAACAAATTTATTGTAACAACACATTGTCATTAATTCTCAAAATACCTCTTGCCTCAAATACATTTTTCCCATCATTGTTGGCAATGCATCTTTTTCTGTGACGTTATTTTTTAATTTAAATATTTACTGCACTTGTATTTGTTGTCTATACAGTGCTTTCAACTATAGCACTTTGTTCATGTGCTTTTTTATTTTGATGCTGTTATTTGTATGCATGTATGTATTTATTGGGTTTTATTTTAAAGAAAAAATAAAAGCAAGTATAAAATTTCAAAACAGGATTGTAGGAGAGTAACAATGGTTAGTACATTGTGTATTGTAATCTTCAAAGTAGTTATTCATAAGATATAGGCATGAAAAATTGATCAAGCAATATAGGCATAAACTTTCCTTTACAGTGAGCTAATAGCAGTTAGTAGTATAGCTAACTTAACAGTCTTGTGTGTGTATATGTATATATATATACATATTTGTATTTATTTATCTATTTTTCCTTTTTCCTTGTTTTCTCCTGTCCCCCACTCAAAAGCATTTTCTTCCCATTTCACAATATTGATTGTACATTTTGGGTTTTATATTTATTGTTTTTTTGGGGCAAGGTCTCACTAGTGCAGGCTGACCTTGAACTCACTATGTAGCCCAGGCAGGCCTTCAACTCATGGTGATCCTCCTGCCTCAGCCTCCTGAGTGCTGGGATAACAGGCATCTGAGCGTGCACTACCATGCCCAGCTTAATTTTATGTTAAAGTTGCTGTTGTTACATAGAAATACGATTTGGAGGGAGAGAGGAGGACAAGGAGAGGAACAAGAAGTAAAAAGATGAAGATGTGATACCAGTATGTATGTGTGCCTGGTCTCAAGCTGTGTTGTTACTGTGTATCACAAACATTAAGAAAAGAAGTACAGTTGATTTATATTTATTAACTTTGTATCTGTGATGTGCTTATTCTACTAGTTCACTTAGTTTTATAGATTTCTTAGAATTTTTCATGTACATAGTCATGCAGTCTCTGAATAGCAAGATTAGATCTTCTCTTACTGTCCTTGTGTTTATTGAACTGCCTAGTATTTCCCAAAAAATGTTGAAGTGGTAAGGATGGGCATTCTTGCCTTGTTCCCAGCCTTAGGGAGAAAGTAGTAAATTTTTTAGTATTAAATATATTTTTTTAATAGTTTTTAGGTTTTGTTAAATTCTTTCAGTTCTATTCATAGTGTGCTAATTTTTAAATTATGAATGGGAATTGACAGTAAGTTAATTATGCAAATTTTCTTGTCTGCGGTGAATTGCGCAGTTGATTGTTGACCATTAAAATATCCCTGTATTGCCAGAATAAGCCCCTCATCCATGATGTATTTTCTTAATGCTGGATTTAGTTTGTATTTTTTATGTGGACAGATGAATTTTTTGTCTTTGTTTATAGTAGTCCTTGGTTTAATAATTCTCGTAGTGTCTTTTTGTATCAAGCCTTGATAATCTTACAAAATGAATTGGAAGTGTCTCCTTGTTTTCTGGAAGTTTGTGAAGTTCGTTACTCATTTTTCTTAAGTGTTGTATAGAATATATCAGTGAATCCATTGGGCCTAGACTTGCTTTGCAGCAAGTTAATGTTCTTTCAACAGAATCAAGATTCTTCACCTGTACTATTTCTTGCTGCAGTTTTCGTAGAATTTAATCATTTCAAATAAGTTCTTGAATTTAATGATGTAAATTGTGCTTAATATTTCTTTATTGCCCTTTTGTTGAGTTTAAGATCAGAAATGATGTTTCTACCTTCATTCTTGTGATTGGTAATTTGTATTTTCTGTGTTCTCACTAGGGTCCAATTAATTTTTCTCATCTTTTCAAAGTACCAGTATTTCAGCTTGACTAATTTTCTCTGCCTTTCATTCTGTTCTTAATTTCTATTAGAGTTTACATTGCTTTTTTAAAAAAATTTTTAAGGTTGAAATACAGTTGATTTTGTCCTGTTATGCAGTATAGTGATGTAAAGGTTCAGTTTCCCTGTAAATCTGTGATGTCCATTATGGTTAGTATCTTTCTTGTGTCTTTGCCCTTCGGATTATTGGGGAGGGTATTAATTTCTAAACATTTGGGGATTTTTCTAAGTATCTTATTGTCACTAGTATCTAACTCCATTATGGTCGAAGTACAATCTTACAGTCTTTCTAAATACATAATCTTAGGGAATATCTTAGGGTAGCTCAATATATGATCTTAGGGAATATGCCTGGAACGGAATGTGTACTCTGTATATGTTGGGTGGAGTAGTCTATAAAGACCTTTTTTTGTGACAGTGTCTTCCTACGTGGTCCACTGGATCCTTCAACCGACTCACCTTGTAGTCCAGGTTTGCCTAGAACTCCTGGCAGTCCCGCCTCAGCCTCCTGAGTGCTGGGATTGTAGGCGTGCGCCATTGTGCCTCACCTTGAAGATGACTCTTGAAGACAGCATTTAATTGAATCTTGCTTTTGTACCCATCGTGGCAAGGGTTGGCTTTTTGGAATATTTGGTCCAGTTGCATTTAACACAGTTATACGTATGGTTGAGATTAGTCTATTATTTTTGCTGTTCCCCCTCCACACTCACCTCTCTTTCTCTTTTTGCATTATCTTCTGATGTTTCATCTTGATTCCCATAATGGCTTCTTATGTACAAATTTTTGTTTCTTAAATCTTTTCGCGCTTTATCCTACGAAGCAGAGTGTGTTTCATCAGTTTAATTTACAGTTAATATTGTACTGTTTTACATAAAATACCATACACAATGTTTGCAACACTTACCTATTTCCCATTCTTTGTGCTATTGTGTACATTTTACATGTCCATACTTTATTTTTATTTTTATTTTTTTGGCACATTTCCATACTTTATAAAGTCCCATAATTCCATATCAAACCTGTAATACCTCTGTTGTTAAAATTTTTTCCTTTTTCGTTGAACGGTTTAAAGACATGAACAGAAGGAGGTCGGGGGGTGTAGTTCACTGGTAGAGCACTTGCGTCGCATAAAGAAACGGAAGTAGCTGTTCGTATTTACGCACCTATTGCCGTCTTGGTCGCTCCTTGTTTACACCTGCTGTCATTTCCCCTCAGCTTCCCTTCTGCATGCAGTAGTACAGGTCTGGTAATGATTTCGCTCAGCTTTTGTGTATGAGAATGTCTCACTTTCACTTTTGAAGAACTTCTGCTGGCGGGAGATTGTTTCCTGTTAGCACTCGAAGCTGCTTCTCCTTTCACTGGCGCCTCCCTTGATTTGAGTAAGGTAGCTGCCATTTGTATCCGTAGCTGTTTCCACATACGCCGTGTGTTTTTCTCCTCTGGCTGTTTCGGCTTTCAGGGTTTTCTTTGGTGGTGGCAGTTTCACTAGGATTTGCCTCGTGGTTTTTCGGGGAGGGGCTGAGGGTTATTGACTTGTTTGTAGATTGAAGTTACTTTAAACACTTTTTATGTTAACTGGAGAATTTAAAAGTCATTTCTTCAGGTATTCAGCCGCTTTCCGCGCTCTCTGGCATGTCAGTCACTTGTGTATTGATACATTATTCCTCAGGTTACAGAGGATCTGGTTTTGTGTGTGCGTGTCTTTTTCTCTCCTTCACATTGGGTAATGCCTGTTCATTTGTCTTCAGGCGCATTATCATCATTTTCTGCTGTTTGCCATAGGCTGTTTTATTTTTTTGTTTTTTTTCCGGTACCGGGAATCAAACTCATGACCTCGCACTTGCCAGGCAGGCGCTGTGCCACTGAGCTAAATCCCCAGCCCCTGCCATAGGCTGTTAATACTATTTAATGATTTTTTTTTATATTTTAGATTGAGTATTTTCATAGTTTTCATTTTTATGATTCTCGCTTAAATTCATTTGGACTCTTAAGTGTGTTTGTAACAGGAGTATCCATCCTTTAGCATACCACTGAACATTTTAAAAATACCTGCCTTTCAGCTCTCATACATGTAAACATCTGGGTAACCTGGACATCTGTTGATTGCTTTTTCTGTTTACTCTGTATCACATTTCCTGTTTTTTCACATGTCTGGTAATTTTGGATTGTATACAGGGCACCTGGATTGGTAGAGATGTTGGGTTTTTCCTCTGAAAAGTTGATTTTTTTTTTTATTTTAAAGAGAAAAAATAAAAATAGCAATAAAAGTTTCAAAACAGGCTAATAGGAGAGTAACATTAAGTCATACATTGCACATCGTTATCTTTGTAGTAGCAAGGTAAAGGCATGAAATATTTCCCAAACAATATTAGCATAAACCTTTCTTTTCAATGAGCTGAGAGAAACTACCTGTATAACTGTTAACTATCTTGTGTATATTATGCAGTAGATGCAAATTGGGAAAAGCTGTTCAAAAGAAAAGAGAAACTGATGGGGGAGGGGGGGAAGGAAGGAAGGAAAAGGATAAAGGTGATTTTTTTTTTTTTTTTCCCTCAAGCAGAGCAGTTAAGTAATTGGCCATTAACCCGAACTTGTGGAGGTCTGACTTTGTACTTGTTCGGGTGGGTCCCTTGAGTTCAGTTTAACAGCTGAATACTAAGTGGTGTCCTGGAACTGCCAGCCGCCAACACGGTGGTTTTAGACTTCACACGTGTTTCCCTGTGGCCAGCAGAACTAATCTCAGCCCCCGCTTCTGCCCTTTAAAGATACTGAGGTTTTAGATCTCTTGGGTTCTCATGTTTGGGTGCTCATGTTTAAGCACTTTTTGAGTGCTTATAGTTAAGATTTGATATTTTACTGCAGATTTGTTGGCTCCTTCCTTTGTGGCTTTTCCTTTTGTTGGCTTTTCTCCTACAGTTTTTATCTCCTGTCAGCCTTAAATTCTGTCTTACAGTTCCTCAAATCTGTAAGACCTCAAAGCTTTCTGCTTCTGTTCTAGCTGTCCCAAAGTACAAAGACTAAGTAGTTCCCCCAGGGAAAAACTATGTGTGTCATGTAAAGATCTCAACCAGTTGCTTCCCTTTGAGTCTTGTCTTCTTTTTCTGCCTGCTGTAGATACTCTCCTATGCCTCTGATAAGCTTCCCCCTGCACTGGTAGTGGGGATTGAGCCAGGGCTTTGTCCATGCTAAGCAAGTGCTCTACCACTGAGCTACATCCCTAGCCCCTTTGTCTTGCTAAATTGCCCAGGCTGGCCTTGTCCTTGCCGTTCCTTCTGCCTCTGATGGGATCATAGGAATGCGTCACCACATCCAGCTAGGGCACTGTTTTTATGTCCAAAGTTTTATTTATATGAAGGAGGATTAGGCCACTCAATATAAGTGATTCCTCTATTACTGGTGAGTGCTGTTTTTAACATTGTGTTCTTAACTGTGAGTATGGGGTGTCAATTCATGTTTTTTACTTGTTTCATACAGTACTTTATACTTTCATGACTTAAGCTAACATCCTTTACAAGGAAGCTAAGCAGTTATATTTACATATATGTTGCATATAATTAACTCTAAGGAGGGAGACTGGTAACTGAAAGTTAATATATTATAATTGAAATTTTAAAAATTTTCTAGGCTAAGTGCTATTTATGGCGGTACCTACATGTTGAATAAACCAATTGAAGAAATAATTGTGCAGAATGGAAAAGTGGTTGGTGTAAAATCTGAAGGAGAGGTAAGTAACTTTTACAGTATAAAGATATTTTACTCTTTTGAAGAAAATCGTATTATCTACTCAGTACTTTTTTGGTGTGGACATTGGTGATACATTTTGGACTAGGATTTACATATGGTAAGTTTGCATTCATCGTAATAAAGGACTAGTATGGTGCTGTGCTTTAAAAGAAACAAAGCTCTTAATATTCTTTTATGTCAGTTATTGCAGCATTATGGATGAGTTTTAAATTGTAAGTATTCTGTAATTCAAATTGTGTGGGTGCCTGTCCTCAAATTTTTATTTAAATTTAGCTTTATTTCCATCACTTACAATTTATTGGATGAAACAGGTTGGAGTTCTAGCTCAGAACTTTCTCAGATTTGAATCATGTACAGTGCAACTCAGGTTCCACAGGCTGAAGAGACTTTGTCCGTAGGTGATGGTACTGATGCCTGTTCTTGCTTTGCATAGCTGTCTTCTCAGCAGCCTCAGAGCTTTGCTGTGACAGAGAAGGTGCTGCAGTACATTTGTCTTGTAACTAAAATTTTACTTATAAAACAGCCTTGAGATGATGATTTTGGTCTCTTTATAACGCTAATAGTAGATACTTTTTCTGGGATACGCACATATGATAGTCATTATACATACTATTTGATTTATAGCCAGGATTTGCATTCTGAGTAATCTAATTCTAAGACTTACTATACAACCTTGATGGAGAATTTATGGCAATTAGTAAAGGTAGCTTGTGTGAGTGTGTGTGTGACTGAGCTATATCCCCAGCCCTTGTTCTAAAATTGTATTGAAGGGAAAATTGTGTTACTTTTTCTCAGTGTTGGGATTTGAACCTAGGGCCTTGCAGATGCTAGGCAAGTGTTCCACTACTGAGGGCTATCTCTAGCCCAGTATAAACATTACCATTTACCTCCCAAATTTAAAAAATGTGGATAAAGTACATGTAACATTTATCATCTCAACCATTTTAACAGTACAGTTCATTGGATTTATTTATTTTTGGTTTTTGACATAAGGTCTCACTGTGTAGCTTAAATTGCCCTGGAACTTACTATTTAGCCCAGGCTGGCCTCAGACTTATGGGGCTTCTCCTGCCTCAGCCTCCCTAATGGTAGGATTACAGATGTGTGCCATCATGCCTGGCAGTTCATTAATTTTAAATACTTTCATAATGTACAACTATCACCACTGTGCATCTCTAGAACTTTTTCATAAAGCTGAACTCTTTCATAGTAACTCCATTGTCTTCCTCCCATCCCTGCACCATCACTGTATTTTCTGTCTCCATGATTTTGACTGCTTTTAAGTATCTCATGTAAGTAGAATCACATAGTATTTGTTATTTTTTTTTTGTGAATGGATTATTTCATTTAGCACGTCTTCAAGGTTTACCTGTGGTAGCATGTCAGAATTTCCTTCCTTTTTAAGGCTGAATAAATATTCCACTGTCAGTATAAACCATGTTTTGCCTATCTACTTATCAGTGGACAGTTGGGTTGTTTCCACATTTAGCTGTTAAGAATAATGCTACACTGTGATATTGGTGCATGAATAAATAACCTTTAGGACTCCACTTTGTTTGGGTATATACTCGGAAGTATGATAATTCTATGTTTAATCTTGTCAGAAGCTGCCATACCATTTTTGACAGTGGCTATAGTGCTTTCCATTTCCATCCACAGCACACGACTCCGTGACCGTGCCAGCGTTAATTTTGTTTCATTGAGTAAGCATCCTGAAGGGCAGGAGGAGTCCTTTCATTGTAGTGTTGATTTGCATTTAGCTGAGGGGATGTTGAGCATCGTTTCCTGTGCTGTTGGCCATTTGTGTATCTTTTTTTTTTCTTTAGATTTTGTACTCAGCTTTGAGTCTGGCCAGGTTTCATTGAAGTTTACCTCTTAATAAGCTCTGGCTTGATATCCTGTATCAGATTTTTATTTTCAGATGTTTTCTGCCATTCTGTGTGTTACATTTTTCCACTCTTGGTAGTGTTTCTTGAGTCCAGTTTGACAGTTATTTTCATTGGCTATGGCTTTTGCGTGTATGAAGTCACTACAAATCCAGTACAGGAGATGTCTGCCCCTCATTTTTTTTTTTTGGTTTTTTTTTTTTGGTTTTTTGGGGGTAGGGTCTTGCTATGCAGTTCAGGCTGGCCTTGAGCTCCCTTTGTGTAGCTCAGGCTGGTCTCGAACTCGCGACGATCCTGCTGCCTCAGCCTCCCAAGTGCTGGGATTACACGCACGTGCCATCATGCCCAGGCTGCCCCACATTTTCTTGTGAGAGTTTTAGTTCTTTGACTCATTCACATTTTTTGGCGTATGATGTTCTTTTGCATGTAACAGTTTGCTCAGCACTATTTGTTGAAAAGATTGTCCTTTGCCCAGATTAGTCTTGGCACCTTTGTTAAGAAATCACTTAACTGTAGATGTAAAGGTTTATCTCTGGATTCTCTTTTCTGTTCTGGTGGTCTTTATGCCATTATCCTATTGATTACTTAATGAGTCTTCCTGCTTTTTCAGGATAGGTTTGGTTATTCCTGAATTCAGTCCCTTACGCCTCCATGTAAATTTTAGGGTGCATTTATTTTAACACTTGTTTTTTAATCTGTGAGCGTGGGATGTATTTCCATACACGTATATCTTTAAGTCTTTGTGTTTCATTATAGATTGCTCGCTGTAAGCAGCTCATCTGTGACCCAAGTTATGTAAAGGATCGGGTAGAAAAAGTGGGACAGGTGATTAGAGTTATATGCATCCTCAGCCACCCCATCAAGAATACCAACGATGCCAATTCCTGTCAGATAATTATTCCACAGAACCAAGTCAATCGAAAATCAGGTGAGTTTTGAAGGCCAGCATGTTGGTGGAATTGTTAGATTGCTTCATTTCACTCCAGATTCCTAACTTTACATGCAGCATCATAGTGAAGACTTTAGTTTACATGTGGGAAACAAAGTATGGGTCCTTCTGGCACCTAGAAGTATCCTGCGTCATCAAGTAGACTGGGAACCCTTAGCATTCATCACTTTGCACATCAGTTCCCCCCTCGTTGTGGTGAATAGACTGTGACAGCAGGTGAACTCCGGAGATTTACGTTTAGGAGATGAACAGATTCCACTTTATTTTTGAGCAGATGACATACACAGTTGCTTCTATAGCATTACTTGTGCAGTTCATTCTTCAGATCAGTATTTGGCCCTAAAATTGCAACTAATTGGTTTGCTTTAACCACTTTTCAACCACTGTGTTCACACTTTTAACTAGAAGCCCTACAACTTATTTATCTAAAATTTAACTTAAAATGGAGCATCTACTTTTAAATAGTTAAGAGCTCTCTGCATGATTTTTTAAAAAGTGATAATAAAGGGACTCAGACTTAATCTTTCATTGGTTCCCAAGCAGGCTCCAGATCTGTGAAAATCTAAAAAAAAAAAGAGGTCTAGTAATTACTTTCTGTATTTGAAATTACGTTCTTTCTTAGAATAGTTGTATATACACCAAGTTGGTATCAGGAATTCCAGTTTATTCCATTTCAAAAATAAGCTTTTGCTGATTTGCAGTTTTTAACTGCTTTAATAAATGAGGAAATAAGTTCTTTTTTCTTTTTCTTTATTTTGAAACAAAGTCTTTCTCTGTAGTTCAGGCTGGCCTTGAACTCACTATGTACTAGGCTGGCCTCAACTCAAGGCAGTCCTCCTGCCTCAGCCTCCCAAGTGCTAGGATTACAGGTGTCCATCACAGTGCCTGGCTGGAAGTCAATTCTTGATAAATATTTTCTTTGCTGTTTAAAATCTTTCCAAATGCAAGGGCCAGGGTGAAAGAAAATTCAAGTGTTAATATGGTTTGGCAGATTTTTCAGTGAGTTATTACAGAGCTGGGATGAGATTTCATTCAGTTCATAGCTACATAAATTCTTAATTTCTAAAAGGTTGCAAGAAATTCATTATTAACTATTTACATACTTTACCATGACTCTTGCCCTCTGTACAGAACTTTAGATCTTGCCTTTTTCAAGTAACAATAACTATAACTCAGTGAAACACGGTGAAATGTGAGTGCACTTTTTCCCTTGTTTATAAACTCTAGGCTGTGAACTGCTATTACTTGCCTCTAGATATCTATGTTTGCATGATCTCCTCTGCACACAACGTGGCAGCACAAGGGAAGTACATTGCCATTGTTAGTACAACTGTGGAAACCAAAGAACCGGAGAAAGAAATCAGACCAGCTTTGGAACTGTTGGAACCAATTGAACAGAAGTGAGTGTTGTATTCATTTAAGTTGACTAAACTGTAAACTCAGGTCTCGAGGGCGTGCATACAAGAACCATGAAGGTGGTCCGTGGCTGCTGTGGGGATGTCCTTGAAGTGTCTCATCTCTCTTGTTTGAATCACTCTCCTCATTGCTGGGACGCAGTTCTTGACACCTGCAACTTAAAGGTGGAGAGGTTTCCTTGGGCTCAGGGGTTTTTGAGGTTTCCATCCATAGTCAGCTGGCTCCAAGGCCTAAACTGCCTGCGGGAAGGGCCTCGCGGAGGAAAGCTGCTTAAGCGGCCTTTACAAAATAGAGGCGGGAGATACACCCTTCCGGTCACGCCTTAGTGATCCACCTTCATAGACGCCACCTGCTAGCGCAGCACATCCAAGATCATCTCCTTCCAAAGGCCCTGCCCCTGAGAGAGCACAGTAGAGTTTGGCGTCATCCCTGACCTAAACCGTAACACTAGCAGTACTAGTCTTAGCCTTGGACCGCAGAACTTCAGGCAAAGCACTGACTGGGTGTGGGGCCAACTAACATGCCAATGTAATTCTTTTTCCCCTCTAGATTTGTTAGCATCAGTGACCTCCTTGTACCAAAAGATTTGGGAACAGACAGCCAGGTGAGTGTGGTGATCCCAAAAGAACATTATTGAGCTTTATTAGGAAACATCTCTAGAGTCTTCATTTTTGCCTTCTTTATTCCTAGATCTTTATTTCCCGTGCGTATGATGCTACAACTCACTTTGAGACAACCTGTGATGACATTAAAGACATCTATAAAAGGATGACGGGATCGGAGTTTGACTTTGAGGAAATGAAGCGCAAGAAAAATGACATCTATGGGGAAGACTAACAGCAGTAAATGTTAATATCTAATTAGGACAAATTTAAAATTTGGCAAATAATACATATTGTATGAAATCAATATTGTAAGGCCTGCTTTTGTAATCACAATGGAGATTGAAGAGCGCTATACCAGTGAATATTCCCCTTCATCTTTCTAATCTTATGTATTAACTTCTCGTGGACTGGCTATTCAGACTGACACGTTACCATTCTGTTCAATTTAACCAGGCTGGCTTTTTTCTAGTGAAGGAACAGTTTTAAAAAGGTTGTGCTACCAATACAGAGAACTTGATACAGTATTTGTATCTTTTAATCAGTGTAGACTTTGCAGTTTTGTTTTTGCTGCTCAAGAGGGGGATCCATACAGTGTGTGCAGTGCCATCTTGACATTAAGGAGATTCTAAGTTGAATATTCCTTAGTTTTGGACAGCATCTTTAAGTTTTTCCTATGCATATTTTGTGTTATGTCACATAATTATGGGCAGGGCCCACATAGTATAGCCACAAGTTTGGTTTATGTGGACATATACTTCTAACCAAACTCCAGACTGAGGGAGTGTGTGGAGAAAGCCAGTATGTGTTGTATTAACCTAGGAAAATGGAGAGAAGGGGAAGGGAACTTATCTAAAGCAGGTAAAATGTAGAACCATCTTTTGTATCCCAGGTGCGGCTTCTTCCATGGACCAAGCTGCAATGCAGTATTGATTTGACAGAGCCTCTATCAACTTCAATGATGTCTGTCTCAAAATGGCTCCAAATGATTTCTGTACTGCAAAATAAAGCCAAACTCTGGAAACCACTGCTCGCGGTATGGTTCTGTTTTTGTTATGATTGTAAAGGCCGCAACACAGCTGCTGCACACTGTACTGGAGAGCTGAGTGTGACGCTAGAGCCAGATATGCACAAGAGCCAGGGGTGTGTGCAGCTCCGGATCCGGATGTCTCGGAGCGGTCGGCCCGTGTCTGACTGCACTGTGAGGACACGGTGAAGCGTTGTGCGGTTCTGGGATTGGACTCAGCCGTCACAGTGAACATTCCAAGTACTTTTTGTCTTCAGACAGGATCTTGCTAAATTGACCAGGCTGGGCTCGAGGTTGTGCTCCTGCTGCCTGAGCCTCCCCAAGTGCTGGGATCACAGGCTTGTGTCACCATGCCTGGCCTGTTTTTGGCAATCTCAGCTCTGGTGTAGAGCAGGTATTTCCCATACAAATAGAAGTTACTGCCATGGATAAATGCTGTTTATAGCAGCAATTATAAATGAACTTTTCCAGGTGCAACAGTACTTTAGTAACCATGTACTTTAAATGATAAAACTTTTTTGCTGGTACTGATTTTCTCCTTCATAATGGTGAGCCCCACTATATATGTAGCCGCTTACCATCCTTAAAATATATTAAGTATGAAGAAGGGGAAGTAGGTGATGATAATTTAACCACATAGACTGTCTGAATAACAAGCTAAATTAACAGTCCATGTGGTTAATGCAGAGGTCTCAGCTTCTGTTAGACATTCTGAGCGGATCCCTTTGTGGCAGGGCTCTGTGGTGTACTGTGGAAACAAACAGCATCTCCCTGCAGTGACAGCCCCGAATGTCTGGACATCAGATGACAGTCACCGCTTCACACGAGAAAATAAAAGTTCCTATGTTTTTAATTGTGAACTTTAATGCTGGCAGAGGCGTGAGCTGAATTAGTAATAAATTAAAAGCAAAAGAGACCAAATTTTCACATTGTTCAACACACTTATAGACTTCATGTGCTAGGCCTGAGGAGCACAAAGATGAAGCTGCAATTCTGAGGAAGTTCACAGTTCAGGGTGGACATATGGTAAGTTACTAAAAAGGTAGCTTGGGGATGGAAAAGGATGGCCTTCTCGGTAAACACGTGAGCTTTAACTGCTATCAGGCACAGTGGTAGGTGCTTAAAGCTTTTCTTAGAAATTATTTCAAAATAGTTTACCTGTCCCCTTACCAATTCTTGTTTAAGGGGAAATACTGTTGGTGAAAAGAGTGGTCCTTCTCGACAAATACAGTGAAACTGGCACTTTTGTTAGGTACGGTAAGAATGACACAAAACAGCTGCATAGCCTTATAGAAAGGGTACTTGAAATTTCCTGTCTGTAGCTGGCTACTCACTCAGTGTACCTGACTTTGGGAGGTAAAGAACACCAGGTGCATAAGGCAGGTCAGTCAGCAGAAGCCAGGCCGAAGGGCTCTATGTGCTAGGATTCCCTGGAAGCTAGTTCTAAGATGGCTAAGACCTTTCACACAAGTTTAAGTTTTGCTTTAAAATCACTGCAGAAAGAATGATTTTTAGTTGTCTTTATTAAAAAAAGAAATCACTTACAAAAAGACTACTGCTCCAAATAGATAACTATGCATCTTTTACAAATGGTTTTTTGTGTTTTAAAGATTACTGTAGAAATTACTTCTAATACCATAAATAAATGATTATTTCTTCCTCAAATGGTTGATTTTGGTAGTGTAGTGGAAAAGTTTATAAATGCGTATCATTTAGAAAAAAGGGTGTGTAGTGTTGCTTGTTTAACAACCAGTAAAACCATTTTTTTAAAAAATTATTTTTTTTACAAGGGTGGTAAAATTGAAACCATCACACATGCACTTCATATCCTTTTTTGACATTAACATGCAAAAACAAAGCTACTTGTTAAAATACTTATTTTTGCTCCAACTACATAAACATGTTATAAAATTCCTGTTCTATTTATAGCTTCAAAGGCATGTGTCAAAAATAAACAGTATTCAACACTGCAACCCAAATCTAGTGGCAGCTAACTGCCACTGTAAAGTTAGACATTGTAGAAAATATAAAAAATGAAGAAAAACTTTCCAAATTGTAGAACATTGAATTTTCAAATATGAGGAGAGTGTTGGTATCTTTTTTTTAATAGGAGGAAAATACTGTTTTGTCGGTAGCATCCTCCACATGTAGGCAAGCTCCAGCTAAATCACCTGTATAAACAAAATGAACAGGAAATATTTTACAAACAGGATTCCAAATCTGATATGGCAAACTTTTAGGTATAATATTAAGGTTATACTGTCCTGTGTGCTGGCAAGCCAGGTTAACAACAGTCCTACTTTGAATTACTACTGGTAATCTCTTTAGTGATAATTAAGAAAGCTAACATATTTCCATGCCTAAAAAAATACGGCATGATGTATACTATGAAGAGCAGTTGCTGAACAACCGTTTGCCGCAGATACACCGAAGTGTGTGGTGCCAACAATGCAACACTGCAAGGGAGCTACATAGTGTTCTTACCAATAGCTGCTTCTAAATGGAGCTGCTATATGTTGGATATTTTCAATGAAGTGATTTATATCTGTAGCAAGGATTCCATTATTGCCAAAGACTTCACTGGAGGTACGCTTATCTGTAAAGAAGAAAAGTTTTTGGTTTGCAAAATGTTAATTGTACTAGGATTTCTTAAGAAAAAAAGTTCTTACGTAGAGCTCCTCATTAACATGTAAGGTGAGGAACAGAAGAAAACCTGTCTAGTTCAAACAAAAAGATAAGATTGGGCTGGGGATGTAGCTCAGCGGCGCAGCACCTGCCTGGCAAACGAGAGGCCCTCAGTTCGATTCCCCTTACCAAAAAAAAAAGAAAAGGAAAAAGAAAAAGCTGAGATCTGGGAGCTGGTGCATCCATGGTGGTGGAAGAAACTGAAAACTGCTAATTGACCACTCCCCTGTAGTTGTTTAGATAAACTTAAAAAAAAAAGCCTGGTCAAGATGAACAGAAAACATGAAAAATAAGAATGTACTTACAGGAGCTGATGAAACTCAGAGGGCTGCTAACTACACAGGTAAGTAACTAGTACCTACACATACCTGGCCAGGCCCCTCTGGTTTTATGTGCATTTGTCAAAACACACCATGTTAAGTTTGTTTTTGCCTGCCAGCTGTGGGACTTTTGCATATACAGTAGGAATTCCATGACTGAACTCAGGCTGTGAACTTACCTGTTAGGAAGACAGCAAATCTGGCATCAACATGCTGAATTTGTAGGTTTATCAAACATTTCAAAATTTCTGCTTTTGTTTGCAACCGAGAGTCACAGTGGTGATAGGGAAGCAATTCAATGATATTTGCACTCTGATATGATCTCAATATTAAGTTCTTTTTATGAGCAACTGAATCCATTCTGTGGAAAAACAGGAATGCTAACAACCAGACTCACATTCAGTATAGCTTTGTGACCCATTTATGTATTTCTTATACATCTTAACATCTACATCTTTTCATTTATTTCTAGGGCTTTCTCTTGCCTTTATTTTGTGTTAAAACACTCAAGCCCATAAAAAGGGCCCGCTCTTCATGTTTTTTTGAGAAACACTTTGTCTCCTGAGTGTCACAGTGCTGTCAATAAGCTACTTCAAAATGCTACCACTGTCATCACCCTTTTGTAAATACACATTGTAAAACTGGGGCTTATTCCAAAACAAAGAGGTATCACACGTTTACCTACCGTCACTTAAAACCATGTGGCTTGGCAAACCCTTTGTTGACTTGTAGTGGACTTCTTTGCATTGAATATTTGTTTAGCAATGGATTTCTTTAAAACATTATACAACCAGGTGTGGTGATGCATGTAATATCCCAGCACTTGGGAGGCCGAGGCAGAATTGCCGTAAACTCAAGGCCAGCCTAGGTTACGTAAGTGAGCTCAGAGTCAGCCCGAACTACATACACAGCGAGACCCGGTTCCAAAAACAAGCATCTATACTTAACTCCTATAATCAAATAATCACCAACTTCATTAAATTTAGGCACCAGCCAGTATTTTCTTAGTTTCTCACTTCCCTTAAAATCGTGTTAGAATGTACCTTTTTTTCTTCCTTTGTAGGAAAATGCATCCTCAATTCTAATAAAATTTAAATTAATTTATACTAACTTATGATGTGCACCTCAGAGGTGTAATGCACTTCTCCAGTCTTTATTTTGTAGTACTGTAACAGTGGACCCAAGCCCTTTGCACTGAGCTATGTCTCTAGCCCTTTTTTGAGACAGGTTCTGGCTGAATCGCTAAGCTGTTCAGGCTGGGTTGGGATTTGTGGTACTTCTGCCTCAGCCTCCGAGAGCGCTGGGATTACAAGTGTGTATTACCACCCTTGGCTGCCCTTCTCTAGTTATAACAAGTTGAAATTTTCCCTGAAGTACTGGTTAACAAGATCCTTTTTTTTTTTTTTTTAAAGTTTTGAGACAGGGTCTCATATGTAGCCCAGGCTGGCCTCAACTCATGGCTATCCACCTGCCTCAGCTCCCACGAGTTGGGACTACAGGCATGCACCACACCCAGCCTGCTCCTCTGAGTTTCTGGTCACACCTTCTGGCCTGCTTATGCATTACACCTTCTATTCTTATTTTCCTACCAGTGAGAACTGTCTTTTTCCTCTGTTAACTACCCTCCAAGGGAAAGCCTTTCCTAAAATTTTGTTTTTTACCACTGACTTATATGACTTAAAAGTATTTTTCAGACAGGGTCTCACTAAGTTGCTCAGGCTAGCCTCAAGCTTGGCCATCCTCCTGCCTCTGCCTTCTGAGTTGCTGAGATGACAGGTGTGTACCTATTTACCCTCCTTTCTTCCTTTAAAGGAAAATCACAAGTACTCTTAAGAGTTTTAGCTATACATATTTTCTCTTTGTTGGAGAAAGTAATATGGTAAAATGGGTAAATAACTGTGTTTAGCGGGGAACATTTTGGGGTTGAGTACCAGATTCAAAATTACTAGCCTGACCACAGTCAAGTTTATTGTTGTCTAGGTGCTTCAACTTCTGTATTATGAAAGGAGAATTTACTACCTACCACCTAGGGATGAAGGTGAATGAGATGGCCAATATAAAATACCATCTAAAAAATACCAATATAAAAAAGTGCCTGGCATTTTCACCAGTTAATGGCTTGTCCAATCTTTATCCTTTTCAAGACTGCCTGTGAGCCCAGGTTCCTCTCCTAGTCACTCTCTGGCCTGGGCAAACTTGGAGGCATGCCTTGGGTAGGAAGGAACCCCCACAAGCCCCAGTTCTTTTTGGCCAAGGAATCAAAATTTTCTTCCTTTAAAAGTTACTGCTTTAGATATAAAGAAGTCTGTCTATTTGTAGCCTCTTATTTAAGGGTAAAACTGGGGGCTGGGCATTTAGCTCAGCGGCACAGCGCCTGCTTGGCAAGCGCAAGGTCGTGGGTTCGATTCCTGGTACCGAAAGAAAAACAACAACAACAAAACAAAAGATAATGGTTAAGGGTAAAACTGAATTAAGGTCAGATTCCAGCTTGTTTTTCCATTCTTTTTGTAACCAGCAATTTAATATATGAATAAATATTAGAAGACCCGTAATGTATCAGGCCCATAGTTCAATATATTTTTTTTATAGTTCATGGTAATAGAGCCTGAACCTTAAGTATATGAATCTTTTATGGCTCCTAAGTTTGACTGATTTCTATTATTATAGAGAAGTGCTTGCCTCAACTATGTTACAATATACAGCTTCCTTCTTGGATGTCCTGCTACAAGAAAACAGTACTTAACCAAGAGACCTGTTTAGTGATAATGGTGACTTCCATGCCAGCATCACTCACCTGCCTATAGCACTGGCAGTGAAATCAGCCTAGTGCATGTGGAGCATGAGAGCAATTTCAACCCCGAGCCCCACACCAAGTTCTTACCTTATGTGTTTCTTTAGTTTTTTATTTTCTCTGTAGTGAAGCAACCACTTCCACCGTCCATTTCCATTTAGTTTTTCCAGGATTTTGACAATTTCCTTTAGCTGAGCTATAGAAGTAAGTTTAGCAAGAGATGTTTTAAGTTTTTGCTGGCTGATGCAAAGTCCAGTAATCACTTGTAAAAAGTAAGCCCCGCTGTTGAGTGTATTACCACCTCTGCCACTTAGATGTGACTGGGCAGCACGAACTCTCAGGGCACAATGTGTAGCCCTCAACTCAGTCCTGCCTGCTCGCACTACGGTCAGAGAATTGCAGGGGTAAGAGCACGGTGGTTACCGGTAGTTAAGCCGTGACTGGGTAAGCCGTGTGCTGTGTGATGGACCCGAAGTGGGAGTCCAGTGCAGTGCAGAAAAGATAGCTGAGGTTTCTAAATGCAGAATCTACAAGTATTTTAAATCCCAGTTTCCAAGGAGAATTCACGGAGATTAAGGTAGACCATTCTTCTGATCCAAAATGCTTTCCACACTGAATTCTAATGTGATCACAGTTAGGGCATATTTGTATTATACATAAAAATGCCTACACTGAGAGAAGTAAAATCTGTGAGAATGTTCAAGGAGATAAATAAACACTGACTTTTGGTAACAAATTTTTAGATGTCTGTGATACCAACAAGATGATAAAGACAATGCAAATGGAGAACAGCTAATTTTTTTTTTTTTTTTGGTACTAGGAATTGAACTCAGGCCTGTGCTTACCAGGCAGGCACTGTGCTACAGAGCTATACTCCCAGCCTGAGAACAGCTAATTCTAAGCAAAAAATTTAGTATGTGGCTGACCTAGTTTGGCAAGTAAAGGAGTTAAATATGAAAAAGCTGCCCCTCAAATCTGTATGTGCGTGCGGCCACCATGAGAAGGAAGGAACTTTGAAGCAGGTTTGATGATCAAGATAAGATAAGCAGTTAAAAGAGGTTAAGAGCACTAATATAGGAGAAATAAATGCTTAGTACAGCAGCTGGCAGGCACTAAGTCTTCAATATGCAGTATATTCTTGTCTTTCAAGAATATGCAGCATATTCTTGTTTTTGTTTTTGTCTTTTATTGAGACAGGGTCTCGCTCTGCAGTTCAGGCTGGCTTTGGGCTCACTTTGTGGCCCAGGCTGGTCTCCAACTCACAAGGATCCTCCTGCCTCAGCCTCCCGAGTACTGGAGTACTGGGATTACAGGTGTGTGCAACCACGCCTGGCAAGTAGCTCATATTCTTTAGAAGTTGTATCTTTTTGATGAAATAGTAGATCACTGGGTGAGGAGAAACTGACCTGACTAGATTGCAATGAAAAAAGGAACAGAAAATGCAAGACCAACCTAATGTTATAGTTTCTAGTATTCTGTCATCTGATACCACAAAGCCCCCTGTGCGAAACAGCTCTTGGTGTGTGTCATTCAGAATATCTTCAGGGTCGTCGACACCGGCAAAGATGACACCAGGGAGGTGCTTTAGCCTCAGCAGTGAAGGAATCTGTTAGGCATAAAGGGACCCCATGAAGACAGGTGCATTCAAGGATTTTGAAGCTTTAAGACAGTTAAAAATACCTTTAACCCAGGCTACTGCCTGGTATCCTGGCCATTCATAAAATATTTCTCGGTTGATCATCTGTGGTTACAAACATGTCAAAATTAATTTGAAAAAAATTCCCACAGGCTAGAAGTAATGATTCATGAGGGAAGAGTGCATCCGAGGTTTTGGGTTCTTGTAAAGAAACCATGCAGGACACAAACAGCATCACTTTGCCTCCAGGCTCATGTCATAGCCTGACAACAGCAGCAGAATAATGTACCTAGCCTGTCTCCACAAGCTGGATCTTCTTGGGATAAGCAATTACATTTTATCAATTACTAAGAAAAACTTCACATGTTCTTTTTATGTGGGTGTGTTACTGGGGATTCAACCCAGGGCCTTTGCACTAAGCCTAGTCTTTATTTTTTGAGATAGGGTATCTCTAAGTCACCAAGTTGCTCATGCTACTTGACCTGCGATCTTTCTGCCTCAGCTTCCCAGACTGCTGGAATTGGTGTTTGCCATCGTGCCTAACTCTCACAAGTCCAATGTTTCAAAACAAGATTTCTTACTGTTAGACAGGGAGTGATACAGATTTATCTCCAGTGAGAAAATTTAGGAACCTCTCACCTCTTTTCATAGTTCCCTCTGAGCCGATATGAGCAGATTCTTATCACTATCTGAAGGTGCAATGGCACTGTAATGTGTGCCCCATGTATAAGCTCCTTCCTTACACAGAGGCAGGGACAAGTCTGATACTGCCTGGAACGTGTATCTTTGTATAAAGGGTACCTGTAAACTTACCTGATGCAAATGTGATGATATATCTTCGTTTCTGATGATGACTACTAGAGTGTCAATCATTCTGTAAAAACCTTGACAGAAATGCTGAGGTTCAATTTCTGTATGGCCTCCTTTCCTCAGAATGCTCTGAAAGATTCACAAGTGGCCAGTACTAAAAAGAGGATACTTGCACAGAACTTGTATAGTTTATTAAAAACAATCCATCAAAAAAGCATATCCTGTTTACTAAATTAGAGCCTAACAAGGCAACATAAATAGTAATTTGTTTTATTACTAAGTTTTATACATTAAAAATGACTCTCAGCTATAAGTAACAAGTGGATTCAGAAGTTTATTCTAAAAGTGATGTGGTTTGCAACACATCTTTTTTTTTTTTCCTGGTACCGGGAATTGAACTTACAACCTCGCGCTTGCCACGCAGGCGCAGTGCCGTTGAGCTAAATCCCCAGCCCCTTGCAACACATCTTTAAAAGTTCAAAAAATATCAAAAGCTGATTTTTTTTGTTTTTGGTATCAGGAATCAAACTCAGGACCTGTGCTTGCCAGGCAGGCACTTGGGCCGCTAAGCTATATCCCCGGCCAAAGCCTGATTTAAAAAAAAAAAAAAATAATAATAATCCATGAGAGTTTCACTTTCTTCAAGGGTGTGAGATACTCTGGGTATGCCATATATATTTACATTTAAAATACTACCTCTATTGAGGCCAGCCTGCACTACAAAGCAAGACCCTGTCTCAAAAAAAAAAAAAAAAACCACAAAAAATAAAGTAAAACCTTCAGTCAGAACATTACTAGAACTTTAAAAAAATTATACCTATGCATTCCTTTATCACTAATGGAGACTGATTTTGGAGAGAATCAACCGTTCTTTGGAAATTGCATCTTTAAGTATGATGGGTGACACAGTTTAAACTGCAAGTCACTACTAAGCACTGCTGTGACAGTTTGCTACCATCACCGCAAACAGCTTTCCAACATGAAGCCTCACTGGGCATGCCTACTCGTGTCATTAATACACGAACTCAACTCTGCCTTCCCTTGTGACTTTGACATGGTTCTATCTGGAGGATTCTTGGTTTCCATAGCCTCAACCAAACCCAAAACATTGTCTGACCATCGTTTATTTTATGTTTCAAAAAAAATTAACCTATCTGCCTAGCATCTCAAACAACAAATTTTAACTATCTCCTTATCACAGCAGATCCCATAATTCTCAAAGAAATTTGTACAAAATTTCTTTAACAAAGAGCCCAATGGAATATCTAAATATAAATCTTCAGCTGTCACTTGTTTTACTAATAAACCACTGGAATGAATAATTTTTCATCAAATCCTGTGACGTTCTGAGTTGTGCACTGTAATTTCAATAGTAATAAAGAACCTTGAAGATCTCACTTATCTTTCCTATGAATAGACAGGCCTAGTATTCTATCACTAATTATGTTTCAGGACTCTCCAGGTCAGAAGAATTACAGAAGAATTACCAAGCACATGTTTCTAAGCTCTTAAAAATTTTTTGCTCTTGATAGTATATTACCGCCAAGTATATTTCAGGATGTGTTCACTCTGTCACCTGAAGTTCAATTTTAACTGTGCACAAAGTCTGTGTTATAAATAAACAGGCATAACTAGAAGTAGCTACTACAAATAAAACAGCACTGTTGTGATCTCCCTGTAAAATTCACTATCATCTGCTCTGGAAAGGAAGCAAGAACTAAGATTATTTGCTCTTCTGTTGCTTGTGAGATGGAAACAAAGAAACCAAGTATTTTACTTACGATGGCAGAACAGGTATGTTCTCCTGATGCTAACTCAGTGACTCCTCATTCCTGACTCACTCCCACACTGGGTACAAGATGTGATTAATAAATTAACTTTAAGAGAGAAAACAGATCAACTTTCAGATTGCTTCTGGAGGCCCAGCACCTCCAGCAAGACTGATGGGGAGTGTTTTATCTTTTCAACTACACTGTTTGCCAAAATGCCAAGGAACCTGGAACCAAGATGAGGAGGTGGGGACAAGATGAAACCAAACCCAGCAGCCATTTATTCGGAGCCTTGGAGAAGAAAGCATACTTGGTGGCAGGAGGGTTGTATGTGGGGGACAGTGATGTTAAAGAACAGATTCCGTAAGTGTGAAAAAAAATCACTTAATGTCATACTGAAATGACACAAAGTAGTACACATTTTATAGAAGAAAAAAAGTAACTCCCATTAGACCTGTTACCTGCCATTTTCCTAATTTTCCATTTGCAAAAAAGATTGCTCTAAAATGCAAAAGTGCTGCTATTCATCTGTGCAAGTATTCAATGAATTCCCAGTGACTTCAGGATGAAGTGTAGGTGTTCATGTGCCTTAACGAGGCTCTTCCTAACATGCTCCTTTTCTCATCTCTAAAATCAGCTCCTGCTAGTAAACTCTACATTTAATTGTGCAGAATAACTGGCCTTGCAATCTTGAAAACCGTCATCATCATAAAAGTAATGGGACAGGAACTATTTCAGATTGAAGACATGACCACACTGGAATCTGCGGAGTAGATGGTCATACCGGATTAATGTTAACTTCCTGATATTTACGGTTGCACTGGGATTACACAGAAGAGTATCCTGTACAGAGGAGGTGCACACTTTACAAATGGTTCAGAAATGTTAACATTAAGGTATTTAGGTAAGGGGTACTATTTCTGCAACCTTTATATAAATTTGAAGTTATTTTAAATAAAGTGTTGTCCCTCAAATAGAGGAATCTAGTAAAAGGAGAAGGTAACATGAAAAAGCTAGTGGTACATCAAAAAGAGATTTTGGCTTCTTCAAAGTCAGGATTTCACCATGATTATATCACTTAAGTTTAAGAATCATGTATATACTCACAAGAATATCAGTTGTTCTAATAATCAAAAATAAAATAATACATCCTTAGCCAAATGAAATCCCTCTCAATGATCCATACTACTACAGGAACACAGATAATTTTTGAAAAACAATCTGTATATTAGTACTGGAAACGTATGTATATTTATACTTGATTACAAGCATGTCTACACTGGTAAATTTTTGTGATAGTTGTTGCACTTATTCTGGAATGTCATGTAAATATTCAAATATAGTAAAAATGGGGATCCTTATAGAAAAAACTCGGGATGCAGTTAAAGATTGAGCTGTGAAACCTAAATACCGCCTCTTACCATTTCATTTTAAAGCCCAAACTGCTTTTATTACTTCTAAAGTCAACTATAATTAGAAGGCAATCAAGATAACATAAAATGTAATAAGCTGGCACTTTACCTTTGTTCTTGAAAAGAATGGGTTGTCTTCTGTTTCAACAAGGTAGAAGAAGAAGGGACTCTTACAAGCCTCTTTCAGAACACTATTTAGCTTGGTATGCAAGCTGGCACACAAGTCTGTAATTACGTCTTCATAGGAGGTGGACTGTCTTGGCAAGGATGGATACATCTCTGGGGCTACGGCTTCTTCAGAAGCCCTGTTTAACCGTTTATCCTGGAAATCATCATGGCTGCTGTTCATCACCACCTTATTGAACTCAGCATATTCATTAAGAATAAGTGAAATATCATTCCGAGATTCCTTCAAAGTACTGTTGTACCTCAGTTTGTTGAGGTGGAATGAAACAGCCTGATTTCTGTGAGCATCTGTAAGATTCCTACTGTGACTACATCTTTCCTTCCAAAACGAGGAAGAGCTGTCCACATCACTGAGTGAACGGCCACTTCTGTGCTGACTCTGCTGTCTGGCGAAACTGGCGTCCGAATGCAAAACTGTTACCAGAATGGGGCTTCTGCTCCTGCATGTAGGATGCAAAACTAGGGGCTCAGACACTTCTGTCAAAGGGAAATCTCTCAATGAAATGTGCAGCAGTGGGTCAGGCTGTCGACAACCTCCCTTCACCACTTGTTTTATTTTATGTGTAAAACGCAGATATTCCAGGTCCAACGTGTTCTGTGTGAGGTCATCTGTCACCTGCCAAGTGCTGGTCCAGGAGCTGAGCAGGCCACAGTTTACAGTGCAACTCGGGTGCCTTGTTACCCTATGCAAAGTTCTTGTAGTGTCTTTGAATTCTCTCGTTACAGTAAAGTTGGCATAGTTCCTGGGGATACCGTGGAGGTCTCGGATTTGGACATAATGTGGCACACATTTAGCTGCTTTCTCTAGTCCAGGGGCCCAGTTTCTGGGAGGGATGCTGATCTCCATCTCTTGAATGTCATTCGAATAGTCATAAGCTTCATTATCACTGTTGTTTAAGCTCCTGAGAGAGTCATAGCCATCTTCTGCAGCATGTTCATCTTTGCTAGTATAACTACTACTCAAAATGCTGGAATTCTCCATATCCAATCTGGGATTTCTACAATTATCGAGCGAGTCTTCATCAGAATCTCCAGAAAGTGGTTCATAGTGCATGTCAGAATTCCTACTCACACCTGTATTTCTGCCCAGGATTGCAGAATCCACCTCATCCCTGTGGCCCCGAGTAGCGGTCTTCCTGTCAATGTGCTCTTCAGAAACTCCATAAACGACAGTTTCAACAGATTCTGGAACAAAGGCAGAAGGTTCTTCACTGATGCTTTCACTGGTGTGGATGGTATTTTTGTAAGAACATACATCTGTCGGCAAAAACTCGCCATTCAACAACTCTTTTATTTCACATACTGATGTACCCGGTAGTGTGTAGACTGCTTCTTGTTCACCTTTTGCAGAAGGTGTGGAGTTAGACTGAAGGCTGACGGCCCCCCGATCTGTACCATTTTCATGTAATTCAGCTTCAGTTCTACTACTCCCAAGCAGACTGGCCATTCTGATGACTGATATCTCGTGTGTCTGAAACCCCGGCTCTTCACTTTCTGGTCTTGCACACTGGGTGAATGTAGCTCTATCTGAGGCCGAACCAAACCCTGGGATCTCTGGGCGCAGGTATGCCTGCGTAACATCCGTTTCAGCAATGGAGGCAGAGTTCATAAGCTTGCCCTGCATGTTACTGCCACCATCTGTTTTCAAGTCACCATCACAGAGATTTTCCTTAGTGCTTTCAGGGCTGCCCTGCTCTTTTAATGGTATATTCCCTATCCCACTTAGAGCAGTTGTGGGAACTAATGTGTCGGCCAAAGATTTATTTTCAATAGTCTTTCTACAACTAAATGGGGGTTTGTTTGACTCTAAGACAGGATGTTCTAAGCCCAAATTTTTATTCTCTATACAAACCGGATGCAATGGATTTCCTGCTTTGACCAGTTTTTCAAGAGAAGGCTTGATGTTATTTCCATAATTGGCAACTACAGCAGGGTTGTTTAACTCTGGATCACAGCACTGCACCTTATCTGAGAAAGACAAACCTTCACCATGCTCACTTGGGGCAATTTCCTCAGTTGTTTTACCAGGAAGCATTAGTGTACCTTTTGTTCCTGGATTAGTTAGCATTAGAGGTACATTAGCAGAGAGCTGAATTTGCTGTAGTTGGGTTAAGTTCTCTTGTCCCACTAGAGGGGTAGGACCAATGAAAGAATTTTGTTTTTCTGTTACAGCTAAGTCTTCTGACTCAACCTTGGAGAATTTACTTTTCTCACATTGTGTACCGTGAAGTTTTAAACTACTTGGAGACACAGCCTGAGATGACCATGTTTCTTCCATTGGTACTAGGGGATCAGGACTAGAAGCTGGTGACACTTCTTCAATTAAAGAATTAAAGGGAAAGTCAGAAGTAACATTGATTTCCTCCCCAATCTCAAAGGTACAATTGTGTTTAGAAAGTATTAAAGTAATTGGCTGTAAACTATCACCTTTTCTCTCCTTGTCTTCAAGTGGTTCTTTTGACACTGTAGAGTAAGCTGACATAGAACTAGCTGAATTCATGTCTCTCTTTTCTATGAGGGTCATCTCTTCTGGCTCAACTATTTCTTTAGCTACATCCTGAAGTTCTAGATTTGACCCTGGAGCTTCCTGAAGTTGCTCTGTTTCATTGGTTGGCACTTTTCCGCTGGGACTTGTAGGTGGGGATATTGTTAGAGTTAGGTCAATATCAGAATTTTCCTCTTGTAACTCCAAGCCAACCTCCTGCCCATTCATAGGCAAATTGGTTTGTTCAGCAAATACTGAACTAAATGATTCCAAATTCACATTTGCACAGCTTAAACTACTCTTGTCATTCTTCCTTGGTTCTAGAGAGTCACCCGATACATTACTTTTTGACGGGATACAATCATGGGAATACCTTTTTCCCAAAGAGGCACAGGCTGACGGTGAGACTACTTCAACCTGCGATGGTTCTATTATCTCTTCTGAAGATATGCTAAAGAGATTCTGAGTCTGCAGACAGACTTCTTGAGAGTGCTTCATTTCTGCACTGGGTAACGGATAACTAGAACGTTTAACTAATGACAGTGCCTCCATTATCAATGCTTTATCAGGTGATGGTGATGAGATGCGAAGAGGCATCTCTTTCCGTAAAGAGCACAGTTCTTCATCAAGCGTCTCTCTTTTTCCTGAAAAGGCAGAAAGGTACTTAGTGCTCTTCTGTCCTGATACTGCTAGAGATGGAATGTCCCTAACACCTTCAGTCTGTGCCTCTTCCGATGCAGATATGGGATGTCTAACATTTGCAGCAGGCGACACTTGCTTAATCGATTCACTACTAAAGGCCGTAAGTTTCTCAGCTCTCCTTACTTCTGTGTGTACTGGTGTACTAGCATTCTTTTCCAAAGTGAATGTAACTGGTTCTAGATTAATCATCATATATTCCATATTATCATCTGTCCTTTCCAAGGAGGACTGGAATTCACTGTGCATAGGGTTGCTATGCTGGATAAGGTCCTTTAAAGCACTTGTGTTTGTCTGCACTGCTGTATGCAAAGTATCCACTGTGCTTTCAAGAGGGCTGTGAACAGACCTTCCACACATCTCTGACTGACTATTGGGCTCATCGTAAGTCCTGGTGAATGTGGCTTGTGTGCCAGTGTTATTACGAGAAACCATTCTTTTGCTATCAAGTGACTGAAAGGTTTTATCTTTATCAGAAATAGAAGGTTCATTAGTTTGAGTATTTCCAGTAACAGAAAGCACAAGATTAGAAGCTTCTAGTTTATCTGTAGATTCTTGTTTAGCTTTCCCTCCAATTACCTGAAATGAGAAAAGTAAACAAAATAAAACCAAACAAAAAATATGAGTCAAGGAGATCGTAAGAGCAGAAAAGACACTAAAGGACCAATTTTAGTGTGTGTTTGTTCTTTTGAATCTTCTACTCTGTAAGAATATCACAGGGTAGAGATGAAGCAAACTGCTTTTTGTTTTGAGGTATTAACTCAGGGGCTTGCATATGCTAAGCAAGCACTCTATCACTAAGCTGCAAACCCAACCTGCAACTTTTCTTCTGTGGGAGTATAAACAGATTAGAAGTCTGGTGTGGTAGGGCACACCTGTAATCCCAGTGTTCGGGAGACTGAGGCAGAAGGCTTCTCCAAAAAAAAAAAAAAAAAGTATATACAGATTAGAGAGTCAAAACTTTAATTTCACAGCCTATTTTTTGGGGCTGTCTGTTTGTCTGAATATGTAGTTTCACTATCTGGTTCAGGTCTCATTATGTAATTCAGGCTGGCCTCAGACTCCTGTAATCCTCCTGCCTCAGTCTCCCAAGTGGTGGGATTACAGGCATGCATTACCACAGCCAGTGACAGCCTATTTTTTAAAATGATCCTTTTTGAAAAAAAAGTGGCTAAACCACTGACAACTAAAGACCTGAAATGCAGCATCTTTGCTAAATAGTGTCATTCAATTCAGAAATGTAGCGCTAGAATAATGGTACTCAATTTGCTAGTAAGACTACAAAATAACTGAAATCCAAGAATAACTTTTTTTTAAACATCAGTTTTCTTTTTCTTTTTAAAATACAGTTTTCAATTATTATGAGTACAATGGAGACAGAGTAAATTAATTAAATAACTGATTCTAATAAATAAAGGTCCCTCACCTCTTATCTATCTTCTGTTTTAAAACTGAAATAATTCTCACTTTAGTAACCCTTACTCCATAGAGCAACAGAAAATTTATCAATATGGTTTGCAATCATAAATTAAACTAAAAGAACTTAAATAGCAGACAGTAGAACTTAGTTTAAATATTAGCAGAACTACCTCAAGACAACATGATAATCTGATAAAAAGACTGTTTTGCTTTGTTTAAAACTTCCAGACTGTCTTGTCTAGAATATGGTAAAATGGTAATCACACAATTTACCATATCTCTACAATGTCTAGAACATATGTCAAATCTCCTGTGAAAAACATTTCTGCTTCAGTTGGGTGAGGTGGTGTCAGCCTGTAGCACCAGCACTGACTGCAAGTTTGAGCCCAGCCTAGGCAACTTAATGAGACCCTGTCTCAAAATTAAAAACAAAAAGAAAAAAAAAGCTGAGGAGTTAGTTTTGTGCAAAGGAATCCTCAGCACCACAAAAACAAAACCATCACGGTGGGCTCCCAGATCACCTGAGCCCTGTGACCATTTTCTACTCCTCCTTTTTCAGTTAGGATGGCAGATAAAGTACCTGTGGACAATCAGAACAACACACTTTTATGAAAACTAAACTTTTGCCATGAAAATCCTTTCGCTGTAGAGTTCACTTTCTTACCATAAAACAAATGTTTTAACTTCAAATGTGATTTTTACATTTAAAAAAAGGAAATTTCTTCAAAAATAATGCTAGCATTTACAGTATTCAATCATACCTCATTATTACAAGAATAGGCGAAGTTGTGACTCTCTGAGGTATCTGCGTGACACTCTGTTGCAAAGGTTTCCTTCTGTTCACCCTGCACACACAGTTCCGCCTCTCTGGAAGACGGCAGTTTAAGGAGAGGCAGCAGGCAGTCAGGGCCCCGGAAGGACACTCCGTCTGCGTGACCCCTGGGCATTCCGTTAGTCTCCAACAGAGGTTCTACCGAACATTTTTCCACACTGGAGGATTCCTCAATTTCACTGAGTTCAAAACACTCTAATGTGCTATTCAGAGACACATATTTCGCTGGGTTGCTATGTTCTACCACTTTTCGGGATGACTGTATGACTTTGTTCTCATTTCTGTGAAACAGAGCTACCCACATATGAAGAAGAAGTTTTGTTTCTTCCATCTTTTCAGGCAAATTAATGTTCCAGGGCCTGAAATTTTAAAGTACACACAAAAGTTAAAATGGTTATTTTAGTTGGTAATTACAAACAAATGCTACCTTATGAACTAGTTTTGGTATTCATTTTTATTTTAAATATTACAGATATGAGACAATGAGTAAGATGGTGTAATAAATAATTATGAAGTCTAACCCATTCCATCCACTCAATATTTTAACCCAGCCCTTTTAAAGAGAAGGGAACCAAGAATCAAAACACTTACACGGCTTCTTTTTCAAATCACAAAACCTGTATGATAAAACTGATCCGAATGTCACTCTCCTGATGCCTAGTCTACCATTCTTTTCTGCTTACCAACTCTTTGGAGACAGTACACTAGTGTACGAATAACAGTGTCATTAACTACCCAAATCCTCGTCACTTTTATTTTGGTGACTATAGCTAGCTCATTTGTCTTTTCATTATTTTTGTGTCTCTCTTCTAATAGTTGGAGAAGTCTTACAGAGTATAATATTTCTCTATGCAATTGAGCAGAATTACACTATTTTCAGATTACAGTCCTCAATAATATCTTAAAACCATAGTGGGAGATCCCATAATGGCCTCTGACAGATAAAAGTATAGAAGATAGCCGAAGTGGGTTGAGTGCAGGCTAAGCTACAGTTAAGGATTAAGGCTAAGGAAATAACAATGCACCTGTGTACATGCGAAACTAAGAATATATGAACATGTATAAGAAAGAAGCCTGCAAAGACCTGCAAAGTCCATTCCTCACATGTGAAACAGTTCACAGCAGGTAACTAAATATCACTCCACAATGCCATCATGCTAATGCTTCTTGCTAACAGTGATGGTTCCTGTTTATTACAATGGACCAGTCACTGTAAAAAGGCCTAAGACGGTAAAACCCTCAGGATGTAAATCCATACTTAAAAGATATTACCCACAGACTGTCATCCTCCACTGACATCACGTGGGAATTTGTTAGAAAGGTGGAATCAGAGCTCACTTCAGACTAATTGCATCAGTTTTAATGAGTTCCCTAGAAAAGCTGTACACATAGTAAAGATTGAGAAGCCATTATTAGATGTACGTAACCTGTCCAGGGTCGTAAGACGTGATGAGACGGGAGAATTTACAAGCTAGACTAGACTGCCTAGATTAGTCTAAACACTAAAGTCTGTGATATTAACCATTCTGCTGTTACTGCCTGAACTTTAATTTCTCTCTCTGCTTTTTTGAGACAGGGTCTCATCTGTAGTTCAGGCTAGCTGTGAACTCTTGGCAATTGTACTGCCTCAGTATCCCAAGTGCTGAGCTTATAGGCATGCACCACCACGCCTGGCTAGCCTCAATCTCTTCCTATGGAAGACTTATACAACAACTTTCTGTAAAACCATTCTCTCCTATCAATCTGATCAATTTAATAAGCTAGAAGCAATTTTTAAATGTTTCTCCTAGAATTCAGTCTTAGAATTAAATACATAAAATAAAGAATCACTGCCATGCCATTTTACACTGAGATATCAACTAAACATAATTAAAAGACTATGAGTGTTGCTGAAAAAGCATTGTAAAAATGGAAAGCCTTTTGTAAGACTAAAGTTATCTTTAAAAAGCTCTCCACTTATCACTGGTGTGACAAAACCTGTTATTCTCAATTGTCAATAAACAATTTGTTGATATTAATATTCAATTACTAGTTTTATACACAACACTTCTTTCTCCTTCCCCAAAGTCTGGCACAAGTTTCCCATCTTACTATGTTAATCTCAACAGAAAAACTACATCCACTTTCATCAAGTTTCACTCCTACTTACCCGTGCAGTGCTCTTACAACAGTTTTCTCCAGTGGATTGTTTGTGTATCTGGAATCTAAGTTGAATGCATATTCTGTTTCACATTTGAAAGTGACCTTAACAGACCCGTCACAGCTAACTACGGTATGGGAGCAAAAAACATTTTTCAGGTTGGAAGATACAAATCGACCTCTGCGCTTTACCCATGAATCCTCAGAAAGCTTTTGTAGAGGAGAGGTGTTCTGCAGATGTCGAAATGGCATGACTTTTCCCACTGGAGTTCCGGTGTCAGGGCCTTTTGTTCCATTCTTGGCAAAAGCCGGGCCTGGCAACCCTCTCTGCTGTAGATGTTTCTTTGAATGTTCTCCAAGCAGTAGGGCATATGAATGTTCCACAATAATAAGAGTGTATTGGCTTGCACCTGGAGGTTCGAATGTTTGCTTATGGAGTGCTGACTGGGCAGTAGCAGATGTCTGACTGTAAGGAACTAAGTTCTCTTCTTCTTGGCTAACAGTTAAGTCTGACCCTGAATTATTCTTCTGATCACAGGATGATCTAGGTAATAGTACACCTTTTTGACTTTTAACTCCCCTATGATATTCATGGTCAGAAGTACCACTTGGTGAACTTTCTTTGGAGAGTAAAACATCATTTTCTGGCAATTCAGAGGAGCAGGGAAGGTCTCTAGCCTCACATAATGGTTTGGAAGAGGCAGCAGAGCTTAATGCTAGATCAGCTAACATATTTAAGGCCTGGGAGTCATAGTTGACAATGGCGTTTTCAGGAAGATCTTTTTGAGCCACTGTGGTACTTTGTGGTTGAGCTGTACTTATGCTAATTCCATCTTTTTGACCATCTGATGAAATTTCTGATTGAAGCTGTAAAGCAGTTTCTTCTTTGGCTTCAGTAGAAAAGAAAAGATGAGAAGATATAACACTAGTCATACAATTAATTCTCTTTCATATTACATCTTAGTGAAAATTGACAGTTACATAGTCAAGAAATATCTCTTGATATGTTACACAGATTATATATTAGGAATTTTATTAACAGATTGAGGTGTCTCTCAATCCTCAGATACATATATTATAAAATACTGATGGAGGAACAAATCTTGAGGACTTATACACTAATTTAAAAAGATGTCACCATTCAAAATGCATGTATTGAACTATACACAAGGCATACTATTAAGCCAATAAACATATATAGAGGGAAAAATAATCAAAGGAAATTGAGAGAGTCTTGCCCTCAGGGAGCTTACAATCTAGTGAAGACATAGGAATGTGGTAGTTAGTTGGAAGTATGTATGTATTAGCTAACATATTTTCTCAGAAACCACTTCCTCTAACAAGTGATAAGAAAAACCACCTAGGTTCAAAACAGACTGACTATATTGAGCTTAAATTATAATCTGTAAGGATACAAAAAATTAGGAGTCATGAATATCCAGAATTACTAGTTAATGTTATCATCGTTTAAAACATTCCTTTCAGTAATTAATATATTACCCTTTTACTCTATCCACAAAGAGCAAATCTGGTTATCTTTTTGTAGATAATTAAATCTTTCAATTTGTCCTTAATCAGAAAATTTACATTCTCCAGTGATTTGCTTACCTATTCTCAGAACATTTCATTACCCATTTTTTTTTTGTTTTTTGAGACATGGTCAAAAAACATACTGAGTTCCAAGGGCTGGCTTTGAACTCACAATAATACTCCTGCCTCAGCCTCCCAAGTGCTAGAATTACAGGCTCATTAATTCTCCTTAAATGCTATTATTATTAGGGATAAGGTTCACAATTATACTAGGCAATGATTCCCTGTTGCAAGTGAATGGACAGACAGAAAAGTCAACCGTGTTCCTCTCTACAATTATTTGTATTAAGTCTGAAATGAATTGACAACCTACTTGCAAAGGCCAATAACTAATACATTTAAAGAAAAGAAGAAAACTCTAACCTATTATGTCATCACTAGAATGAAAACGGTGTGTGTGGGAGCGTAAAATTAATCCAGCACTGTCCAGTGTTTATTGAAAACAGCAAAATCCAAAGGGGCTTGTGGTAAGAAGAAGCTTAAAGCAGAGACAACAGCCTCATCAGCCCCATGGGTATACTGGAAACACCTCCTTCACCACCCGCCCAATAGTGGGGATCAAATCCAGAACCTGGGGCATCCTAGGCAAACGCTCTACCACTGAGGTACATTCTCAACCCTTAATATTTTCTGTTTTGTTTTGGTTTCAATTTTTTTTTATTTTAAAGAAAGTAAAAATAAAAACAAAAACAATGGTATAAAATTTCAATACAAGACTGTAGGAGAGGACAATGGCTAGCACACTGCATGTTTTTATCTTCAAAGTAGTTGCTCATATTACAAGTATAGGCAGGAAAAATTGATCAAAGCAATATAGGCATAAACCTTTCCTTACAATAAGCTAATTCATTTTCCCTTCCTTCTTTTCTCCTTTCTCCCATTCCAGTTTCCTCTTTCCTTTTGAGCATTTTCTTCCCATTTTGCAATATCTACTGTACATTTTGGATCTTATTTACTCTTTCAGTTTCTTACACTAGGGAGACAATACGATGTTTATACATGAGAGATTTGATTTATTTCACTTGTAATTATGGACTCAAGTTGTATCCATATCCCTACAAATGTCTCAAGTTTATCCTTCTTTATAGCTGAGTAGTACTCCATTGTATAAAAAGATCACATCTTTTTCATCCATTCCTCAGTTGATGGGCAGTTAGGTTGTTTCCAAGATTTTGCTATGACAAATTGTGCTGCTGTACACATAGATGCACATACATCGCTGTAGTATGATGTTTTTAATTCTTCTTGGGAAAATACCCAGAAGGGGAGTAGCTGGGTTAAACAGGATCTCTAACCCTAATTTTTTAAGGAATCTCCAGACTGATTTCGAAAGTGGTTGCACCAGTCTACATTGCCACCAACAGTGGAGAAGGGTTCCTTTCTCCCCACAGCCCCTCCAGCATTTGTTATTGGTTGATTTCTTGATGACAGCCATTCTACTGTGCTGAGATGAAATCTCAGTGTTGCTTTTATTTGCATCTCTCGAATGACCAATGATGTTGAACATTTTTTCATGTATTTATTTGCCATTTGTATTTCTTCATCTCAGATGCCCATTTTTGGATTGGGTCTTTGAATTTGGGGAGTCTGATTTTTTGCAGTCTTTATACCTTCTAGATGTAAGTCTTTTGTCTGAGAGACAGCTAGCTAAAGTTTTTTCCCACTCTGTGGGTTGTCTTTTCACTGTATTAGTGATTTCTTTTGATGTACAAAAGCGTTTTAATAGGATAAAGTCAAAATGGATCAAATAGCTAAATATTAGAACAGAAACACTAAATCTACTGGAAGAGAAAGTAGGATCAAATCCTGAAGACAAAGGGGTAGGCAGAGAGTTCATGAACAAAAACCAAACTGCATGGGAAACACTTCAAAGAATCAACAACTGGCTTCAATTTTGAGACAAGCTCTTGCTGTGTAGTTAATACTGCCCTTGTACTCATTATGCAGTCCAGAAAAGCCCTGAACTAAGATCTTCCTCACTCAGCCTCCCAAGTGCTGGGATTACAGGTTGTACCACCATGCCCAAGAGAAACACGTAATTTATTTTACGGTACATGTTTGCTGATACTAATTTCACCCTATCTCTGTTAACACTATGGCTTCTATATACTTACGGGTAAACATGTAAGTGAAGTCAACTAAGAAATATATTGTACTTAAGTGAGGAAGAATGCTAGTTTAATAAATATGTAGTCTTACGTAAATAATTTTTGACTTGTAATAGACAATAAAAAATATAACACTGATACACTAAGACAGGTAAGACAATACCAAATGAATTCTATAAAAGTATAAAAAATTCAGTGAACAAAAAACTTTATCACCAACTTTCAAACAGAAAGTTATTAGTTTTAGTCAAATAAAACTGACTTTAAATTCTCGTTTGATTCTAATAATCAAAACTCAAAATCTTTTAGTCAGTACTTTTCAAATTAAGGCCAGCAAGACCACATTCCATCTGTCTTAACATGTTCCAGGTGGGGCCATACATGCATGACTGCCCCATCGAATGACCTGTATCACTGTGGTACATGTAATGTTCTGGACTCATTTTTCTCAATGGGCACAGTTTATCTGGGCACAGTTCTCAATAAATTTGTCAATCAATATTAAAAGCTAATTAGTACAAAGAAAAATTACATCAGAGTAAAAATATGTTACACTGTGTGGAGGACACCTGCATGACTCGCCTTGAAAGAAGAGCAATTATCTCCATCTGGGCTGAGCCTGGCCCTACTTCCATGTATTGATGTGTACAGAGCTGGCTTTAAGCAATAAAAATCAGTCCAGCCAAGATGCTGACATGCAGTCTTTGAAGGACAGGTCAACGTTGTCCCACACCATGGCTCCCAAAAAATATGCGTGAGCAGGGCCGGAGGGAGAGCCACGCCCCAGCTCCACGCTGTCCACTGGGATCCAGCTATGACTTCCCAGGGCATAAAAGATAACACATCAGAGCTGAAGCACTGAGCGCAAAACATTAGATACTATCTCAGCTGGGTCACGCAGATTACGCTTTCTGCATAGCCTTCTCTCTATACTGCAGAGGTGATTTCAGGCCTCCTACCTAGCCCAGCTCATGGCACCCACATACTTCCTGCCACTCTCACAGTCACTCATCCTCAAGCCACTCCCTTCTTCATGAATGAATAAAAACTGGGTTTGGCCCTGGGTCGAGGCCTTTGTTTCAGTTAGCCATCATCCCAGTTGCATTTAGGATGCCCTTGGCCTCCCACAGCTACAAGTATGCCTTGGTGTCTTTATTCTCGCCATGCACTGCACTGGAAGTGGTAGACTGGCATTAACTTGCTTGAGTTCCAATTTTTTTTTTTTTTTTTCGATAACTTTTCCATGGGATTACAAATATAAACTTCCTGGACCGTGATGTGGACCAAGAAGAGCTCTCAATAACACTGTACCTGGAGCAGATAAACTGATCAAATGGAAAGAAACACCTTGGGAAAGTAGTAAGTGCTATCTATGGACACATAAGGTAAGATCAAGTCATAAATCCTCCCCAGAAGGCTGGACAGACTTCAAATTTAGTATGGAAGCAAAAACTGTACCACCATGAGCTTTAGAGTAATGTGATGAGCTTCTAAGAAAGTCTTCCGTCATAAAACATTAAAGGAATTTGAGATACAAAAACAAGTTCATCCGTAATTCCAGCACACCAACAAAACAGTTTCTCTAAATCCCTACTGTCTATGATATAGATGAGGGAAAAAGCAGAATCAGGGAAATTAGACAGAAAACTCACAGAAATATAAAAAAATGAGGGAATGAAGTCTCTTTGTAAAACAAAAAACAAAACGAAATAACACACAGACAACAACGGGACTCAACACCACAGGAAGGGTGTCATTCATACTTTGTAATCTGGAAGAAGAATCGCACCATATACAGAAGAGGAGGCAGGAAGTGGACCGAGACCCAGGAGCAGAGGGAGTGTGCATTCAGTGGCACAAAGGTGAAGTGTGAGGTGAGCACAGAACTTTTTAGAAAAGAAGTTATGTCTAACAGCTGGAGAGACAGCAGTATAGTAGTCAGTGTTTTGTTTACAGCATTAAAATTTACTATTTACTTAAAATCAGAAATGTAAAATAATTTTTTAAAATAGCTTTTAAGCCATATACAGGATTCTGGATTACTGACGGTTCTGAGCAATTTGTTTACAATTTCAAGACAGACTAACTGCCTTTTACTTTTTTTTGGTACTGGGAACTGAACTCAGGACCTTGCACTTGCCAGGCAGGTGCTGTGCCGCTGAGCTGTATCCCTGGCTCCCATACCTTCTATTTTTTGTAACTATGATTCAGACAAATACTGCCTGATGCTACGCGCTGATGCACTTACTCATAAATACAGCCTTTCATACTATTAACTCTTTAAAAAAATTCACCTTTAGGCTTTATACAAATTAAAAAGTAGGGTCTATTCTGTGAAAGTTAGTCTTTCCACGTTCCTCCTTGTTTGCAATAGGAAATCAAGTTATTTATGTCAGGATCTGAACGAAAGAATACAATGAATTACTGATAAATTCCAACTGCTCTTATAGTCCATTTCAAAATACACCTTGCAAGCTCCATCAGATCTGTATTTCAGCGTTTACATTTACAGGAACGTGTTTCTTACCAGGTTGTAGCTGCTTTCGGATTCTGGGATTCTCAATGCCTTTTACTACATTTACTCTCCGCTTTTGTGGAGATTTCTTCAGAGGTGGCTTAGCCCTTGGAACAGTTTTGACTGGAGATTTCTCTTGTCTCCTTGCCCTTTTAGCATTTGTTGCCACTGGAACATCTTTAGAAATAGGAACTTCTTGGTTTTTCCTATTCAATTTGGTTTTCTGTACAAACTGTGCAGTCAGCACTTCCGCACCTTATGTAGAAAAAGACACCATTTTTTAAGGTGTAGGGGCCCAGATAGTTTTCACCATAGTTTTTCTCTTTATTTCTTTTCCTTTGGATGGGGGGCAACTGTGTAATGGAGAATAAACTATAAATTTTTTGGTATTACTAAAAGATTTTTTTTTTTTTTAAAAAAGGCAAACAAGTTAGGGTTGGGTGTGGTGGTACATGCCTGTAATCCTAGCACTTAGTAGGCTGATGCAGGAGGACTACTGCGAATTCAAGGCCAGCCTGGGCTACAAAATGAGTTCAAGGCCAGCTTGAACTGCACAGTGAGACTTCGTTTTTTTGTTTTTTTAAAATAAGGAGTTAAATGTTCTCACATAAATATAAATATAGGAACTTGCTAAGAGTCTGCCTTTAGCTTTCTCAGGTGACGAAAAATACCAGGGTGATATAAAAACCATAACCTAAGTTTTAAAAATTCTGTAAAATCTTTTCTGACTGATGTCACAGGTAAAACTGGTTAAAACTATAATCACCCTATAGAGAGGAGATTGTATGCTCACGGAGTCATATTGTACTCCTCATTAAAATCTCAACTGTAATGCCAACTGCAAAATAAACTTAAAAAAAAAAAAAAGAATTTCAAAGACTGAGGAGTCTGCACCTGATTTTATTTGCTACAAATTGACCACCCCACAAAAAAGAAATCACCACTCTTACAAGATGACTTGCTTTGATTCTTACATGGAATTAAGAAAATAGCTAAAGCCAGATGTAGGCAGGAAGGAAAAAAAAATTCACTAGCTTAATACTACATAATAACATGTCAATTTTTTGAGTTAAACATTAATTTTTTTCCCATTGGCTTTTCATAAATTCAGTTGTTTCCACCAATACAATTTGGCCCCAAACGTATATAATTACATATGAATACTAGCAAATATTTTAAGTTACACAAAAAACACTATTTCTCATTCTGAACACTAAATATGATATTAAAGTTATCTTAAGCATAAGATATTGGTAAGTGTCAGAGATCTGTAGGAAAAGAGACACATTTCATTTCATTCTTTTGAGGGGGTTAAAGAAAGGAATAGTTTTAAAGAAAGCTTTCAGAATCTCTTAATGTTACAGATTTCTCTAGCTCTATTTTCTTCCCTGTGAAATTACCATAAATAATGCAGCACATTGGAGTTAAAGGTATAAGACTTCTCATTACACTCCAGTTACATTTTCTAAAATCTTCAGCATAGGGAAAAGGTAAAAATACAAGCAGGAAAAATGGTTAAGACTAAATTAAAAGAAAAAGAAAGTAAAATTGGGGCTGGGGATTTAGCTCAGCGGCAAAAGCGCCTGCCTGGCAAGCGCAAGGTCGTGAGTTCGGTTCCCAGTACCGGAGAAAACCCAAAAAAAAAAAAAAAAAGAAAGTAAAATTACAGAACCAAAACCTATGAGGAAGATCGCTCCTAAACCAAGGCCCTAAGCTGAGAGGGTTGGGAGGTGGGTAGTAGTTTAGATGTATTACCAAATGCCATCTTTCTCAATCATGTAATAATCCAGTGTGGGGTGGGGTTGTAAAACAAATTAAATGTCTCACAACCAAAATTCTTTCTTAATTTAAAAAGAACAGAATACATCAGATTGTATTACACATAGTGAAAGCTCTTTGAAATTTGTTTCAGTCAAGTATGACTTTATGGATACTAGAGTATAATATCAAATATAATGAATAGATAGTAATTTAAAACATTTGGAAAACAGTAAGAATGCATGCTGAATTAGAGATAATTTAAATGCCCTGAAGTAAACTGGCATGCACAGAATAGCTGCTCAGTGTGGTTGGCCTGGAATATGCTTACAAACAGTTGTACAGCCTGATTCCATGCTTTATATTGTCAAACTTTCCACCAACCTCACAAACACACATACACCACACCATTTCTCAAACCACAGCAGGGCAGAAATTATTTGCTAAAACATGGGGTAAAATCTCCATTATTCAGAATCCTGTGCATCAGCATATCCTACATGTTTCTTCTTTAGAGACTAGCACTTTCTGATGCAAGACAGCATAGATGGGTTGGCAAACATTCTGTGAAGGGCCAGAAAGTACATATTCAGCTTTGAAGCCATCTGGTGGTCTCCATCACAACTGCTGAACTTTGCCAGTGTAGACTGAGAGGAGTCAAAGGTGATACAGGTATGACTAAGCGGCTCCTTGGCTGTTGAGTTCCCCGCCCTTTTAGAGAACACACACTAAATATAATTTGAGATGATGGCGTGGCATGCTGGCTAAAGTACATTTGTCAAAATACTTAATGACTGGAATCTGACTTTTAGTTACTTTCCAGGGGCATCAAAACTTCTGTGGAACTTTTTCAATATATGACTATATTCCATTTCAGTAGGTTAGTCTTAAGACCCAGTTATGTTTGTTTTTTTCTTTTTGTCTTTAGTCCTGGGGATTGAGCCTAAGCTTTTGCACTGAGCCCTTTTTCTATATTTTGAGATAGGGTCTCGCTAGGTTGTCCAGGCTGGGCTGGAACTTGCAATCCTCCTGCTTCAGCTTTTCAGACAGGCGATCATTTCAAAAACTCTGATACATACGAACAGAAACTTGATCCCAGACTGCTCTGGTGTTGTAGGTACAGGCACTTCCTTTCTCTTTATATGTGTTCAGGCTGTCGGCTATCACCCTTTGCTGACACTGCTATGCCTGCTTTTTGAAGATTCCCTTCTTCCACCTCAATTTGTTACAGGATGGCCCAGAAAAATAGATGACCATCTTTCTGAGAATGAAATGTAAATACGTGACAGTCTGAGAGGTTTTACGAGAGGAACATAAGCTTTTTGTGGGCAGGCTTTTGCGATATCTTAGTTTATCATATTTCATAGTTTTCAGCAGCTATCTAGGTGAGTACTTCTCAAGCTCTGGCAGGTACATACATCTCCTAGAAAGACATACTGGTGTTTCTAACAAACTTCTAACAGTCTGCCGTGCTCCAGCCCACATAAATCCAGACAGGTACAGGCTTGGAATGCAACAGTTACTATTTTAATAATCCATATAAATTGTACTTACCTCTTTTTCTTTTCTGAGGAAACTGTCCTTTAACTAACTTTAGAGTTGGGGGAGAGTACGAGCCGCTGTCTGCTCCAGGTGTAGTTCTTTTGGCAAATGGGCGGCACAGGTTCACTCTCTTACTGGGCACTGTGGGCAGAGTGCTGGCCTTTCTCTTTGGCTGTACTCTCAGATTTGACGCTGCACTCAATGGAACCACAGCTGCCTTCTTTGCTTTAAACATTTCTTCACAATTTTTTTCCATTTGAGTTTTTTTTTTTATTTCTACCTCTGAATCAAGAAATTCAGGATCTGGAGTCATAACTAAAGAAAATCCAGCATCACAAATTCCATCTGAAATATAAGGAGATGGAGGATGTTCTGCTAACAAATCCAAAGCAGCAGATACTTCCAAAGTATAACCACTAGGATCTGAAAAATAAGACTTCAAACGAGTTAAAGATTCCATAGGGCACTTTTCGGGTGGAGGAACCAAATCAAAACTACTGGACAGTTTCCCAAAGATTGCAGTCTCTTTCTTTCCATCCTGAGGAGTGGCAGTCAGTGAAAGGCTTTTGTTCACCTTGTACAATTCTTGGAAATTATGCATTACTAATGTGTTTGGATGAGGTCCTTCTTCAGGAAGTAATTTCTTTGCTTCTAGGAGGGCACAATTAAGAGCAGGTAAAATAGGAACCACCTTCCATAAGATGTCATCTTCAATTTTCAAAACTTTCACCTCTAAAATAGATATCACATATATTAGAAGCCTTAAGTTTCTTTAATAAAACATGTAGGGGATGAAAGGATAGTTAAATATGCCAAGAGGTTCCTAACAATAACCAAACAGCAACTAACACACCTATGAGTGTATTTAACATATTCACGACAGGGCTGCAATTTGTTTATCTTGCTTTTGCAGCTTAAACCACCAGTGTTACATGCATGACTGTCCTATTGGGTGGCTTTTTATTAATTTTATTAGTAAAAAAATGGATAAAAGCAATAACATCCATTTGTACCACCAGTGATACAAGCCATTCAATGGGACAGTCATGCACATGGTTTAAGCTGGGGGGGATTTGTTCCTAAATATTTAACTTCACAGACTGGAAATTATATGCATACACTGAACTGAAACAGAATCATGACAGGCACTTATTAAGTCAGGACAAATAAACTAGACTCTACCTCCAGCTCTATCTCATTGGATCAGGAACTCAGCAGCATGTCAATAGTCCTTTATAGTAGCAACAATGGCCTTTAGAGCAGATATACTTTCCTATTTTACTTATTTTCTGCTTTAGAAATACATTGTTTTATTTGTACCTACACAACTCTCTTCAAATTCTTTTGAGAAGTTATAATGCAAATCAACTAAATTGAAAGAAGGCCCTAACTAATCTTCAAATCTCACTGATATAACATTTGCTAATTCCTTTATCTTTTCTAGCAAATGGAATAAAGAAATTTAAAATAAACTAAATCAACTAGTCTATTTCACCTTCTCTTCTAACTCACTCTTTGAATGCTATCTCTTAAGCAAATCAGTAACTAAAATGAACCAGTGAGAGAAAACAAGAGAAGGTCAGGCTTTTATGAACTTATTATTAACATATATAGCAGAAAATTTCAGTTATCAGTAATATAAACCAACAGATAATAAAGACCTCTGGTACCCAGTAAATGGAATGGGAATTATCCCATTCTTTTAAAAGAGAAAACAACTGCAGAATTATAAAACATCACGTCAGTCCTATTTAAATAATTACCACTATAACAAGAATTAGTCAGAGGAAAAGAAGAGCAAATATGAACAAACAGGAAAATGTGGCTAAGTGTTCAAGTAAAAGTTCCTGTCTTTGTAGCTCATATTTCACACATAAGAAGTGAAGAAGGTATAAAATATAAAAAAAAGTCCTTATGCATTGTAAAGTACACAGTTAGCAATAAAGTAGCATTTTCTAGGTAACTGCATTACTGAAAGAAAGAACTTGGTAATGAGTATTATTTCTAACAGACTATTATAAAATCTTTAATGTTTTTTAAGTTGGCTGAACAAAATATTACTCAAAGTAAAACAACTAAAGCTTTAAACCTCTGGATGACCCCAAGTAAAAAAATGTCTTAATGAATGTGAAGAGCAAATGAAAAATAAAACATGCCAGTATTTAATAGAGTTCCTAGTCTGTTCTGGGTACAGGTAGTAAAGGTTCTTATCCAAGTGTCAATTTACAATGAAAAAGAATGATGTCAGAAATCTTAAGAGGTGCTCTAAAATTCAGTATACAAAGACAGTACTGGATGCAGATTCATAATGTTGAGAAAATACTTGGTTTATCTTTTTTTTTAGGATTGCTAAATCAATTACACCTTTTACAATACTGAACATAACAATTCAAATAAACCACTGTTATTACAAATCCTAATTCTCGCTCATTCCAAAAAAGTGATACCCAAGAAAGTATAGCTCTTGGCTTTCAGTAACTTAATACAAAAAATCAATTTTAGCTGTGCATGGTGCTGCACCCTTAAAAATCTCAGATTCTTGAAAGGCTGAGGTGGGGGACCCCCGACTCTAAGAATTCAAGACTAATCTGGGCAGCACAGTGAGATCCTGTCTCAACACCACCCCCCTTAAAAAAAACAACTTTTAAGAAATTTCCTGTATTGGCTGCAGCTTTGTAAATACCACAGGCAAAGTTTACGTTTTAACACAGGCCATACTGGCTGTTAGTGTTTATAGGAGCTTAGTATTTGAACACTTATCTAACACACATCACAGAATACAAAACAAAACAAAAAAAGTACAGAGTATGATTATAGAACATTGAGAATTTCCTCTTGTGACAAAAGATAAACACTAAACAATTTATTGATAATAAACCTAAGGATTCTAGTTGAAAAGTTATCAAAAAAGTGATCTTGAAAGTACAATTTGATAGACATAAATAAATCAGATTAGTGTTTCTCCACTTTTTGATTATTATCCTTCCTTAAGAACCTTTTTAAGAAGACGTAATTTTAACCTAACTGCCCTATGAAAATTTAATACCACAGCTATATTGCATATCTGTTTAGGCACTAAATGAATAATATTTTTTAGCGACAACCGCTAAGTGTTGGTCCTTTAGGGAGGCATTATCATCCTCAAAATGCATACGACAAATACAGCAATCAATGGTACAGACAGAAGGAAGCACATCTATGAAGACTCTGAGTTGCGCCTACTAATGTATAGGCTATGGGTAAAGTATATCCTGTTTACTACTGTTCAGTAACAGATGGATTCAATTTTGGACAAGATGAATTTGGGGAACCCTGGAGATAATCAAGGTGGAAATGACAGCAGACACTGAAAACATGGGCCTGATGCTCAGAGGAAAGGGCAAGCCTTCAAAGGAGGTCAAGAGGAGTCAAGTCTGTAGTGTAAGAAAAGAGAGTTATTGAAGAGGAAAAAAAAAACCCTAAAACAGCACTGTCATGAATTACCAAGATGTCAAGTCAGATGAGGACCGAAAACAGACCCAAGTGAACTGGATGCCACTGGACCCTCACCTGTGGCCAGGGGTGAACGGAACAAATGTAACACTTGCAGACTCATCTGTTCATCTCCATTATCTATACAGAATGAGAATCAAAAGAGGAAAGGTTATTGCTTTTGAACTTATAAAACAAACGTAAATAAACTGAAAGAAAAATTTCCCCAAAGTTAGCTGTCTTTACCTGGCTCTGTTATTAAGGCTGACGATGGAAGTAAAATGACAAACCCTCGATCTTCTAAGCATTTGATGATTGCCTTAAACATGAAAACAAAAAACATGAAAGACTGTTTAACACCTTTGTTGTCTACTACACTCATGGTATTCTGAGCTCAAGAAAAAATTCTTGAACTGTTAGTGTTTATAGGAGTGATGAGAATTTTGTCTCCAGTATCAGAAACCACACGCTCCTTAGCTCAAATAATCTTGGCCCCATCCTGGCTAAACACAGTAACTAGAACAGCAAGGGTTAGTTTCAGAATATTCTTCAACCATGTATCAGGTCAATGAGAAAAGACTTATTTCATTTTTTTCTCAGTGAGATGGTTTACATTTCTAATCACCATCCAAAAACCCATATGGGTAATCCCAGCAGTTGGGAGGCTGAGGCAGAAAAATTACTGAGAGTTCTGAGGCCAGCCTAGGCTACATAGTGAGTTCATGGTTAGCCTGGACTACATAGTGAGACCCTGTCTCAGAAAACAAGGAAAATAAAAGTCAATACATTACCACACAGCCATTAATTCAAGATGAATCAGATCTATAAATATTGTATTTTATTTTTTACAGTGCTGGAGATTGAACCCATGCCTTCACAGAAGCTAGGCAGGCACTCTACCAATGAGCTACATCTCTAGTCCTAAGTAGCACCTTAAACTCATGTTTACATAAAAATTTTTGCAGAATCCTGGAACTAGAAAGACTAGAAGGTATCAACCTCTCCCAAATTCTTTCTACAACATCCTGATAAAAAAATAATAGAAACTAATCAGTTCTAGGTGCAACAAAAATACAAATAAAAGTAAATTCTACCACAGTCTTCAACGGAATCTTGAACTCCACAATTTTAATGTTTTTACCACGTAGGAGAATTTTGTCCCCAGAAATCAGGGGAAGTTATCTAAAAGCTACCATTCTAAATCATTAAATTAAAAGTTTTTTTTTCCACTGTTCACCATTTCAAATACCTATACAGCCATAACAAAGATAAAATCCACTGTTCTTACACTTATTTTAAGGTAATAAATAAACACTTTGAGACACAAAAGTAAACTGAGGTATATGGGGGATGAAAACATGTTAAGTCAATGTGAACACATCAAGAAATCTCAAAGAAAATCATCTCAGCAATCTAAAATAATTCTATCTAGACACAGCCAGCAAATACTTTGACACCAATTTCTCAATTCAAGAAAAAAATTATGTTCTAAATGAATGATTCTTGTTGGCCCTGGTGGCACACGTGTATAATCCCAGCACTTAGGAGGCTAAGGCAGGAAGACTGCCATGAGTTCAAGGCCAACCTGGGCTACACAGTGAGCTCAAGACCAGTGTGAAGTACATAGCAAGATCCTGTCTCAAAAAACCAAATTAAAAAAAAAATTCTTACCAATTGCTTATTTTCAACGTAGTATATTAATTTATCTACTTCTTTCCCTTGTTTGTTTGACAGTTCTGCCTCATACAAATTGAAGCACAAATCTTGGGAACAGACTGTAAAGGAAATAAGAAAAATAAACATTTTTTTCAATATGTTGTATTTTTATTATTCACTCATTTTACATCACCAAAGTGAAGGAACTAGCAATACTACTCAAAAACCTTTATGATTTAATGTTCATAGTTATAAAACTCCTTAATAAAAAGTTACTGAAGTAGTTTTGCTTTGAGACAGGGTCTCACTATGTAGTTCAGGCTGGTCTTGAACTATTGTAGTCCAGGCTGACCTTGAACTTGTGGTGATCCTCCTGCCTCAATTTCCCAAGTGTTGGGATTACAGGTGTGCACCACCATGCCCAGCTGTGAATTAATTATTTTAAAATAATGCTCTCATTTACACTGACACGGCCACAGCGTTGACAAATACGAGGGCCAGGGATATACCTCAGCAGCACAGCACCGGCCTGGCAAGCACAAGGTCATGAGTTCAATTCCCAGTACCAAAAACAAACAAAAAAACAAGACAAATACTACATAAACATCAATGTTCCATGAAGTAACCTAAATGACCAAAAAATTTTTCTTTCTTTCCTTCCTTCCTTTCTCTCTCTCCCTTCCTTCCTTTCCTTTCCATTCCTTTCTTCTTTCTTTTCTTTTCTCTCCCTCCCTTCTTCCCTCCTTCCTTTGTTTCTCTTCCCTCCCTCCTTCTTCCCTCCCTCCCTCCCCCCTCCTCTCTCTCTCTCTTTCTCTCTCTCTCTCTCTCTCTCTTTCTTTCTTTCTTTGAGACAGGGTCTCGGTATGCAGTTCAGGCTGCCCACAAGCTCACTTTGTAGCCCAGGCTGGTCTTGAACTTGAAATGATCCTCTTACCTTAGCCTCCTGAGTGCTGGGATTACAGGCGTGTGCCACCACGCCTGGTTCAAAAATTTTTTTTCATATTTATTTTTCATTCATTTGATTTAAAAGTACTTAAATAAAAACAGTAACAAAAATGCTTTTGTCCTTGAGAAGAATGGTTGTCAGTTTCCAACTATTTTAAATATCTCTTAATATCATCTATTAAACCTAGTCTTTCATTTTAAATAAAACTACCTCCCAGTTTCTACTCAGCTTCCAAGGAAATGAGTATGACAACTCTAGAACTTTCTCGAAAGACCCTTTTAAGGAACATTTATGATGAAACAAAAGTACATGTGTGCATGTGTGTTTGGAAGACAAAGAGCAGAAAATAAAAGAAAGCCCAGAACATGCAGTGCGCCGTTTCATTTCAACAGACCTCTTTCCTCTGAGTAAGTCTGTTTTCTCAAAGCAGCTTCTGGCAGTTTTTCTCTCAAAGATGACACTTGAATTACATACTCAAAATCTAGTATGTGTGGTCTAAAAAAAACAATATGAAGTTGTGCAATAAATATTGAAATTATATCTATAGTTCTGTAAGTTTTAGTTTTCTAAGGTAAATGCAATTAACAGTACAATTACCACAAAAGTCCTTAAATTAATAGACTCCAGGTTAAATAATATGCATATTTGTAACATTATAGATTTTCATACATATGACCCACACATATGGTCTGAAAATATGCCCAGATTTTCTGAATATATGTATTCTTGGTAAAACCAAAATATCCAGATGTATGGAAGAATCACAGAAGAGTTGAAAATTCCTGGTAATACTGGATTGTGCCATACAAGGAACTGTATCTTTTGTATTATATTTTCCTGTGGTGGTTTGTGTCTAGATGTCCCCCCAAAGCCTCATGTGGTCATAGGACCTTTTCAGAGGTAGCTAAATCTAGAGTATGTGATGTTGGGATTAAGAGTGCGAGACTGGTAAATCAGTCCCCTAATTGTTTTGGCATAGTTCTGGCTAGGATTAAGGGTGGGTAACCTGCATACAATATAAGGGACAGAAAAAGTCTTGTCTTCCTCCTTGTTTCTTTAGCTGTCTTCTGCTGCCATGAACTGCTCTCCTCTGTGAAGCCATCCTGCCTTGGACCCAGCTGATTATAGACTGAAACCTCTACAAACTGTGAGCTAAATGGACCTTTTTTCTTTTAACTTTGGGTGCCAGATATTTTGTTGCAACAATAGGAGAAAAGTAATGAAGACATAGCCCAGTTACTTTTTCCAAAACCTATTCTGAAATAATTTTTGACTTGAAAACTTGTACAACAGTATAAAACACAGTTTACATCCTTCACGCAGATCCCCAAGCACATTTGGTTTGTTACTCACTACACATTAACTTTTCTGATTCTTCTGAGAGTAAGATGCAAACCTAGTCCTTTAACTAAATATTTCTTCATATATTTACTTCAAAACGGGAAATTTTCTTGTACAATGATGAAGCAATCATCAAAATCAAGAAATTCACAGTGATATAGTACCATTATTTAATTGACCTCATTCAAATTTTGTCAAATGTCTCATTAAGGTCCTTCACAGCAAAAGAAAACAATTTCTTATTCAGGATAACACAAGGCATTTAGTTATCCTATTTGTTTAGTCTCCTTTTATCTGGGACAATTTCTTAGTCTTTCTTTTTAAAGACCTTGATATTTTAAAGAATACAGACCATCTGATAGAATGTCTTTGAATCTGGATAGGTCTAACATTTTCTCCTGATTAGGTTAGCAGCCACACCACAGACAGAAGCGCTACTGTGTCATTTTCTGTGCCGAATAGCAGAAAGCACATGGCACCTACTGTGTTAATGGCTAAGTTAACTTAATCAAGATGAGATCTGCCAGTTTTCCCTACAGGTAAGTCAATTTTCCCCCTGTGATTAATAAGCAAGTTGTACTGATATATGCAAATATCATCCAAGCTTTAACTTACTATTTTTGACATCCACTTGTTGATTATCATATTCTATCAGTTTTTCAACATTTACTAGCTGCACTCTACAATGAGAAAAAATTTCCTTCTTTTCTTTTTATTTATTCATACAACTAACTCTTTACTTTGTGGGTTACAATACCTTTGTTGACTTTTCTTTAAGAGGATCAACAGAATGTAAATAAGTTCTGATACTACACTTGTTTTTACTTTGTATTCACTAAACTATGCCTACCTTTGACGGTTTTGGGTACCAGATTATAACCCGCTGAACAAAAATGGTTCACAGATGTCTTTCATGGTTCCCCAGGAAAAAATATATTATGGTAATTTATTATAGTGTAGACAGATGTAACATCGACTTTAAGCAATATTTTTCTGAGAGTATAATATGCAAATCTTAATGAACTTAATAACAGAATTTGGTTGCTATAATCTGTTATATTTAGGCAAATCTGATTTGTTTTAGAGGAAAGTCAGACTTCTAGTATCGAATAATTTATTCTGAGAGATCATTTTCCCATTAATAGATTAAAAATTAGGTTTCCTGTGTCACAGCCTTGTGTTCTACACATCCTCTCAAATGCATTCTATCTAAACCCAAGTCTAACTGCTAAATTTAACCTAATATCATCCACCAAGACCTAAAAAAGAGAATTTAAAACAGAAACAAAAACATAAACTAGGGCTTGGAGGTACCATACTTTTTAGTGGCAGTGTGCTTTCTTAGCATGCACAAGGCCCTGGGTTAGACAGCTAGTACTGGATGAAAAATAACTGTACTATAAGTATCAGGAAGGATACTTACAACTGTGCGGGAATTACTGCACCATTATTGGACCACAAAGTTATATCACACAGCACACAATTTTGAACAGTTAATTTTCCTTTCCATGGAGACATGAGAACTTGAAGAAATGAAGATAAAAGAATTTAAACATTATTTGTGAATGAAATATTTACTACAGTAACCCCCACAAAGAACCAATAAAGTAATTTCTTACCATTTTTATTGTCTTCATGTCTGGAAAAGAAAAAAAGGGCATTTTTGTAAGAGCAAAAGAAACAAACTCAGTTAAACAGAGTATGTGCACATAATTACTTACATGCTTTTATGAGCTGGTGTTGCCATCTTCTTAGGTTCCCTATACTGAAAAGCTACAATTATGTAAGGTCAGATCTGACTGGGTCACATAATAACAGTCCTGCTTTAAAGTTCATAGAAGTAATTCTGAAAGAACAAAAATAAGTATCATCAGCACTATGGATTGCATATGTATCTCAACTCTACTCACCCTGAAATTTAACACGTCAAATTCAGAAACATAGCTTGAATATTATTTATTCACAGATGACTATACCTGACTTAGTTCAAAGACACAAAAAGACACATCTTGTGAGAAACTTTATTAGTATCTGTAGGCATGTGACAATCTTAGCCAGAAGAGAACCTAGTATAATTAGCTGTACAATTCTCAGACACAAACTTGACTTTTCCTTGGAATGAAAATATTAAGACTAATCTGATATCTTCAAATAACAATAACCTTTACTCTAGGAGTCATTTAAAAGTAGCCTAACAGGGATGTAAATGTGTTTTCACTACTAGTAACGATAGTTAAGAATTATATTTCTTAGACAAAAACACAAAAAAGCAACATTTTTTAAAAAGAAAAAAAGGGCCAGGGATATAGCTCAGTGACACAAGGGCCTGCCTGGCAAGCGCAAAGTTTGAGTTTGAGTCCTGAAAAAAAAAAATGAGTTTTAAGCTGGGCATGGAGGCACATGCCTGTAATCCCAGCACTTGGGAGACTGAGGCAGGAAGATCTTTTTGAGTTTGAGGCCAGCCTAGGCTACATAAGTGAGTTCAAGGACAGCGTGAACTGCGTAGTGAGACCCTGTTTCAAAAAGGCAAAAAAAAAAAAAAAAACCCCAAAAACAAAACAAAAAAACCTTCTGAGAAAAGAGTGATCTTAAGGCCAACAGTAGTTTTAATTATCTAGAAAACTCAAGACTGTATTAACAAATCATGTTTGAGCATCTTCTGAGGCAAATACCTACTGCTTTTACCATAAAATATAATTAGTCTAAATTTAAGAGAATCATTTTTATTTTACAGAAAGGATGTTGGGAATTGAATCCAGGGACTTGCATATGCAAGGTAAGTGGTGTTCTCCCACTGAGTTATAACCCTACCTTGTAAGAAAATCGTGTCTTTAAGAGAAATACCATGTAATCACCAATTCTGATATACTCAGTGAACTGCTATTCATTGACTACAACAGAAAAGATGACAAAAATGTAAAATTTCAAAAGATGCGTTTCCAAACTGAAGCATTAATCAATTGCAAATTACACCAAAACCCAGTAAGTCAGCAAGTATGTAGTAAAATGCTTCATAAGCAGTTGGCCTTGATCACTGAACAGTCAAATGTATTTCTCACTTACACTTCTCATTATCAAAGGTTAAAGGTTACCATATGAAATATTATACAGTGAATGATTTAAAAAGCTGACTGAATAATATAGTGACATAAGGCAATAGTAAGAAGCCAAAGAATGCAAATAGCACTATACTAATAGTCATAACCTCTACCTTCTGTCAAACATCTTATGGCACTGAGTGTGGTTTGCTTTTGTGAAATAAAACCAGGAAGACTGAAGTACAGAGGCAAAAATAGCAATTTCCAGCCAGGTGAGGAGGATACACCAGCAAGAAGCCAAGATGGTGAGAATTAATACAATTAAGAAACCAAATGCTTATCGTCTGCATGATCAGGCCTTTCTGTGGCAGAACTACAGTATTTATCACAGGGAAGAAGAGTGAAGATTAAGAATGAAGATTAAGCAAGGACTGTACCTCAAAGCAGTGTTACATTCTCTCCAGTTCTTGGGGGACAAACTGAAATATAGGGTTCACACTCCAGCCACGCATGATGGTGCTTGCCTGTAACCCCAGCACTAGGGAGGTAGAGGCGGAGGCAGAGGCAGGAGGATCACTTCAAATTCAAGGCCAGCCTGGGCTACACAGTGAGTTCAGGACAACCTGATCTACACAGTGAGACCCTGTCTCAAAGACCAAAAAACAAACAAACCAAAAAAGTGAGAAAGCAAAACCGAAAATAATACAAGAAAGCAAAACACAACCACAGAAATGTTCCCAAAAAGCAAAGCACACTAACCTCTAAAATCAGTTTCCCTACTATTTAAGAATTCTACCCTGCGCTACTTCTAATACTTAAAAATTTGTAAGATCAGTACTAGATGCCACACAATGCTATGAACAATGTTTGGAGAGCTTTAAGATGAAGAAAAATAAAACTTCTTATACAATTTAAATCAGACAATGTATTTCACTTTCTAAAATTACCTTTTACGACTGTAATCCTATTTTATAAGCATTATTTGTTTTCTGTTAGTTCATGTTTTAAAAGTGGTTTTGCTAGGCAGGGGAGAGAGCAAGGCCTCAGTGAATATACCTGCTATTATCTAGAAACCTCTTCTGTAAGAATGTTCATTAAATGAATAAAAGTTTTGGCTTTAAAGAACAGAAAAATTAGTTTTGCCTTCCCTGAGTTTGAACAGGCACCACAGACAAGGACATGATCTATAACGAGTATCATAGGCAGTTAACCTTCAGTTTTTAGAAGAAAATAACATAAAAGTATATCTGGGCTTTATCTTAATTAGATTAAAGACTACAACATAACCATATTTCCCATGATACCATGGTCTTGGATGAAGACAGTCTGAGTACTTAGAAATATACACTTATAAAAGTATAAAGTACAGATTAATTTACATTTAAAAAAACTACACAATACACAGTCCAAATAAATCCATTTAAAAATTGAATTTGATACTGACTACCTTTTAAAGAATCACTACTTACGATATTCTAAAGGTGTGGAAGCTTCAAAGTTAACTTGTTTGCCAACCACTTTTCTAGTTGAGTATTATAATGAAACATGACAAAAAGTATCTCATTCTTAGAAAAACCCTAAATACATCTTCACATTTTGTCTTTGCACACTGTTCTGCCTGTAATAATCTGAGTCTCAAGTTATTCTTTGCAGAAAAAAATAGCAATTTTTTTGTTTTAAAGAGAAAAGAACAAAAAATAACAAAGATATAAAACATAAAATCGACACAAAATTTCAAAGTGAGATGATAGGAAATTAACAATGGTTGTTATATTACATACTGTTATCTTCAAAGTGGTTAGTCAGATAACCAGATCTAGGCATGTAAGATTGATCAAACAATTACACATTAACTGTTCCTTTCAATAAACCAATAGAACTGGGGCTGGGGAATTTAGCTCAGCGGCAAAAAGCGCCTGCCTGGCAAGCGCAAGGTCGTGAGTTCGGTTCCCGGTACCGGAGAAAAAACAAAAAACAAACAAACAAACAAAAAAATAAATAAACCAATAGAACTTAGCAGTATAATTACCTCAGCTATTGTGTGTATATATATAAATTTTCCTTCCTTTTTTCGCTTCCCTCATCCCAGCTGTTCTTTCCTTTTGAGCAGTTTCTTTCCCTTTCACAATCTCTATTGTACCTTTCAGATTTTATTTACTCTTTCAGATTCTTATACCAGCGAGGCAATATGATGTTTATACATGTGAGTCTGACTTATTTCACTTATGAGTATGGTCTCTAGTTGCATCCATTTAACTTTGAAAGCCTCGAGTATATCTTTCTCTATAGCTGAGTAATATTCCACTATGTAAAAATACCACATCTTTTTTATCCATTCCTCAGTTGATGGGCACTTGGGTTGTTTCCAAGATTTAGCTATTACAGATTGTGCTGCTATAAACATGGGTGCACATATATCGCTGTGGTATGTTTTCAGTTCTGGAAAAATACCCAGAAGGGGAATGGCTGGGTTGAATTGGACCTCTAATCCTAGTTTACTGAGAAATCTCCAGACTGATTTCCACAGTGGCTGCACCAGTCTGCACTCCCACCAGCAGTGGCAAAGTGTTTCTTCTTCCCCACAGCGCCTCCAGCATTTGTTATTGGTTGATTTCTTGATGACAGCCATTCTTTCTGGGGTGAGATGGGATCTCAGTGTTATTTGAATTTGCATTTCTCAAATGACCAATGATGTTGAACAGTTTTTCATGTATTTATTTGTCATTTGTATTTCTTTATCTGAGAAGTGTGTATTTATCTCATGAATACCATTTTTGGATTAGGTCTTTGAATTCTGGGGGTATAGTAAGCATCTTTACTCAATGATATGCACTGAAAAGTTTACTACAGGGCAGGTTCTGTGCTAGACAGCAGCAACACAAAATAAAACAGGGTCACTGCCTTCAACAAGCTTACTCTGCTAGACTATAAATTCTATCAAGGTAAGTTATATATTTTGTTTGCTCTGTAGCCACCTAATAGCCCAAAATATAGTAGGTACTTAAACATTTGTCAAAGGTATGTTGTATTTGAGAGCACACAGAAATGGAAAAAAGTATTATTAAATTCAGTAACGTAGTATATATAAAGAACTATCAGAACAAAGAAATAATGTAGCTATATTTGGGCAAGGAGCTTTCTTCAGAGAGGAATGAAATCCAAACTAGGGAAATGAATGAAGGAAAGTATAGAAACATAAAAGATCATGAATTATTTGGTACATAAAGAGGGTTACAGTGATGGGCACAGGGCACAAAGGGGTAAAGGCTGAGGCTGAGAAGAAAGGTTGATAAGATCTTCCTATGACTTGCCACAAAACTTTGTTCTGTAGGCAATAGAGAACCATCAAAGGTTTCAAGCAGTAGATTGTCTGTTAGAGTGGAGAGATTAGAAGCAAAAAGACCAATTTGAAAACTTATGATAATTGAACAGAGAAGAATCCTAACAAGGTAGCAGCAGTGAAAATAAGAATGAATGCCTTCAACTGAGGCATCTCTTTTGAGATATAAAAGACAACCAGTGAAAAAGCTTTGATACAGGGAGAAAGAGCAATAAACCTGTAAACAGAACCTTGGTTCCAGTCAGACATGTCATTCAAGGGTGGAAGAGTGGCCTGGTTCACAACACACAGACCACAAGAGAAGAAGAATATACTTTTTAAAGTAAAAATCACACTATATTAAGTAGTACTATCATACAGAGAACTATATAGTTCTGACATGCCAAAAACTATAAAATATATAGAGACAATATTATTCTATTAAAACTCCAGCGTGGGTGTTCATGAAAGATGTGCCTTTGTCAGGATCAATCCAGCTTTTACTTTAACCACTTACTGAAGTCAGCCACTCAAACATCAGCAATAAAATCACAATCATAGCAATGCACAAAAATGTCCTTTTTGTTGTTTTTTTGAGACAGGATCTCACTGTCCAGGAGTTCAGGTCAGCCTTGAACTCCCTTTGTAGCCCAGGCTGGCCTCAAACTCACAGCCACCCTCCTGTCTCAGCCTTCTGAGTGCTGGGATTACAGGCATGCATCACCATGCCTGGCTTGAAAATGTCCATATTTTTTGAGATGTAAACTGAGGTGTTTAACTGTATTTACTTTCAGAATACTTAGACAAAATAATACAAAGTATCAGTTATTAAACTTAGGTGTTAGGTATATTTATATTCTACTTTTACTATATGCCTGACTTTTCATAATGAAGAGTGGAGTGAAAAAGTAACAAGAGAAGAAAGAAGGTTTATGGAATATTTTTGGAGCTATAATCAATCACTACAATGTCCTTTAGAAAAATGTGAGTTCAACATTAAATTTAAAATTTTTTTATTTTTAAAATAAATAAATTTTTAATTGGATGTGGTGGTGCACACCTGTTACCCCAGCACTCTGGGAGGATGAAGCAGGAGAATCACAAACTCAAACTCAACCTGGGCAACTTACCAAGAACCTGTTTCTAAAAAAAAGTGTGTGCGTGTGTCACGGGGGGTGGAGTTCAGTGAGAAGGCAGCTATGGATTCAATTTCTAGGTCTGCAAAAAAAGAAAAAAGCAGAACAACAATAAAATTTTTATTTTTTGTTTGGCATAGTTACCTCATGACCTGGTGGTTTCACTGCTAGTTAATTAACACCTAAGAGAACTGAAATGTCCACACAAAAACACATGAAAGTTCGTAACAGCATTAATAGCCAAAACATGGAAACAACTCAAATGTCCATCAAATGATGAATGGATAAAGAAAATGTGGAACAGCTACACAGTATTGTTCAACCACAAAAGGTATGAAGCATAGATACAGGTTAAAACATAATGTACCTCAAACCCATTACACAAAATAAATGAAGTCACTCACCATTGACAAGTAAATATTCTGGACACTCAATGAATGTTCAGAATAGAAAATCTACAGAGGCAAAAGGGAGACTAATGGTTTGCCTAGAACTAATGACAGTGGGGAATGGGAAGTCACTATTAATTGCCATGGGATTTCTTTTTTTGCGTGATGAAAATGGCCTAAAATTGATTATGGTGATGGTTGCACAATTCTGAGAATATACAAAAAAAAAAAAAAAAAAAAAAAAA